>NC_080593.1:29670375-29985160 GCF_027887145.1 Ammospiza caudacuta | reverse complement strand
CTGCTCTACTTAGTCTTTTGAGCAAGGATTTATCCCTGGCAGGTCTTCTGTCTTATGTCTTGGAACCTTAGTTTTCTTCAAAACCTTTGGGGAGGAATTTTGTTGAAAGTTTTGGAAATCCCATTAAATTCAATCAACTGTCACCCACTCCTTTGAAGAAATACAGTGAGAATGCACATTCAAACTTAAAAACAAAAGCATGTTGACTTTCTCATAATCTTAAATTGCTCCCTGCTATTACTATTGAGTATTTAATTGTTTGTTAAATTTTCTGGTACAGAGTTACAGATTTCTATTCTGTAGTTCCTGTATATTTTCAGAATTTTCTTGTTTTAAATTGGAAATTATTACCAAGCTTTTGTGCCTGCTAAGGCAATTTTTAAACTAGAGATGATGCACACCACTAGGAACCTGGTGCTTCTCTTAATTAGAGATAAGGCCAGAACAATCACAGTGCATTCTGGTGCTGGCTTGTGGTTGCTGAGGGCTATTTATTTTAACATTCAAAGGTAACAGGAGCAAATCTCGTGGCATCTTCATCTCACCAATGTTAAGTTTCTAAACATTTCAGCTGGCTTTCATCTAAATATGTTTTGGAACATCTGAATATGAAAATATGTTCATATCTCAAGACTGTGAGATGCAGAGTGTTTGAAGTTAGATGAAACTGTTCTCTTAAGACGTGGAAATGTGTGGATTGAGGCTTAACAGAAATCAGAGAAAGATCATAGGAAGCCTCCACTGGGTAGTGATTTTCATCTGAATTTTGTTGTGAAGTATATCCTGGAAGTTATTTTCCAGCTGAATACTTGGATTGAATAAAAGTGGAAAATGTCTACATTATAGATTTTCCAGCATTTTCAGTCTGAACTCATTAAATTTGATTTTAAAGTATTCTTTGAGGAGCTGCTTTCCTAAGCCAATTTTTATTTATCCTCAAAACTAATATTTTAACCATATTCCAAGCATTACAGTATACTTTCTCACCAGGTCAGATGTCACATTTTCTATTGAGCATCATGGCCCATTGCTTTGCAATGGACTTATATAAATTGTCTTGATTTATAACTGTTTTGCTCTTTGAAGTTTCTACCCAGCAGCATCTTTTAAAAAAGGGGATTGTTTACATTTGAGTTTTATTCAACCTGTGTGGTACTGGCAGCAACATGAATGGACATTTTTGGCAGAACCCCTGCCTTCCATTTTTTCCTTGACTCAGTCTTTCCATTCTTATGCAGCTATGAGCTCAAGTGTTTTTCCCTTCTTTATTTAATTCCAGTGTTCTGTGCTTAAATTGAGTAGACCAGGTGTTGAATTTTGTAGGCAAAATTGTAGCAAATGATATGAAAGATGGAGATAACGTGTGATTTCTACTTAAACAGCAGCAGGATAATGAAGTATGCTTTGTAAGGCTCACTACACAGCAACTTCTATGGTCACTTGCTCCCAGAACTGTGCAATTATAAATGTTTTTCCTGTGAGGTCTTTCATTATTCAAAATGAAATAAAATGGGTTCAGAACTTTCCTTCAACTAGGTCAGATACCAGTTCCATAGTTCAGCTTTTGATTTTTGTCATCCAAGTGTGCTCTATGCTTGCCATGTTCAAGGCACAGAGATTCTTCCACAGAACTATGGCATAACTACGTTTACAAGCTCTTGAGTTCATAAACCAAAATATTGATCATGTCAAAAGGGGAGAGCATGTGCCTTTTCCTCTGAAGTGAAGAGTTATTTTTTTATGGAACTATATGTTCTCTGCATGTACTGTTTCTAAATCTTTTGGAGAGAAGATTAATCTGCTTTGTTTATAGAGGTTCAAAATGTTTTGGGGTTATTTACTGCACTCTGAAGTTCCATTAAGCATGTTTGTTTGTCAAAATTCCACTTCCTAAAGTTTACTCCAAACCAAATCTTAAGTAGTTAGCTGTTACTAAATAAGGGCTAACCATGCACCTACGTCCAGTTCATGTAAGATTTTGTTGATTAATGTACTATAACTCTTAATGGCATGTCATGCCACCCCACTTTTTTCAGGCATGAATTGAAAAAAACCTCTTTCTCTCCTAAACAGTTAATATAATCTCTTTGCTGAAATAGTTTATCCCAAGAGTGAGAGTGGGGATGAAATTTAGTGGTGTAAGAAAACAGCCACTGAAAGTTTTCCTAGACAGGTTGCGTGTCAGTCACAGCGATAGCAAAGGGAGGATCGCAGTTCTGTCAGCTGCACTGCGGCTTTTGTTGTTAACAGGGTTTGCATTTCTAGTGGAAGGGCCACTGTGGTTTCATGTGTCAGCAACTGCTTGTAGCCACGTCTCTAAGAGCTTGAGACAAGTATGCTTCTAAAAGAGATGGATTTCAATGTCAGTGCTGAACAAAATGAGTGGCTAATAATGTTGCTTTTTCTTCATGCATAGAAAAATAGGAATTAGGTGACAGAAAAAAATCATCATCCAACCCCTTCGCTCTACATGCAAGATTGTTCCTTTAAGGAAACATTGTTGTCTTTGCCTTCCTTCTGTATTGGTTTTAGTAACTTTATCAATCTTGCCTATGTGACTTGATAAATCTCATCTGAAACATGTGTTTGTCTTGTATACCCATCTATTTCAGCTATTCATTGCTTGGCAAACATTGTTACGTAATTAACTCTGTATATTTTTCCTTTTCTAATTCTTTATAGTATGAATTAGGCCATTCTCTCCTTCTGTTTGAAAAGGGCATATTTTGTACTAATTGATATTATAGCATTAAGACAAACTGCTTGGAGACTCACTGGCTCCATGCCTAATTACCACCTCCATATTCTTGATTAAGGGGAACATGAGCAGCATCCTTTTGAACACAGAGACATATAGAAATGTTCAGGGTTATTATTGAAAAGCAGCTGCTCAAATCAGAGTAACATACTTCTTTTTTTTGTAAGTCAGGATTTTTCTTCATGTTGCCTTTTGAAAATAATGTTCACTCTTGCCTCAAATCCACAAACTAAGACCACCACAAACTAAAGTGCTACAAAGGGGCAGAGCTAAGATAGCTTTTTCTTTACAGAAAAAGAGAGTGGGAAACTTGTTTTAAAATAAAAAGTTCTTAAAAACTGTGAAGCACTGATGAAACTACCAAGGGTTGGCTTTGGCTTTTTTTCCCCCCAAAGATTCTGTATCAATATTCCATTTTGCTAGAAGCAGTACAGCTGTGTTTAAGAGAGTACTTGCCAATATAATTAAGGATGTGAAGGATCAGATTCACTTGGGATGGGAACATTGGTCAGAGGACCTTAGAGTGCTAATTTATAGCATAAGCTTGCACCAAATTATGCCAAAATCAGAATAATATTCAGTGTCTAGCCTAAAACAATGCTAAATCATTTGAGACAGCATCAGTTTAGTTTGAAATGGAACATTTGCACATGGCTCTTAACATTGTTTCCATACAGAAGTGCAGCAACAAGTTTCATTTTAATCCTAGGTCAAGTGTTTTGCAGAAAAAGCCCTCTGTATCCTGATAATGTAGCAACTGTGTCTCCTCACTGATGTTTTTCATCCAAAGAATACACACATTCAAGTGTACAGGCAAAAGTGATGTTACTGCAAAGAAGCACTAGAAACTTTATTGGTTTTTAACTGAATGAGAGTTTTTTAGATTAAATAGAGAAGTTTTTTCACTGAGAGTGATAAAATTTTGGCACAGGTTGCCCAGAACCTGGAATCATTCACAGTCAGGTTGGACAGGGCTCTGAGCAATCTGATCTAGTTGAAGACTCATTGCAGGGGGGTTGGATTAGATGACCTTTAGAGGTGCCTCCCACCCAAACCATGCTGTGATCCTATGATTGTGTACTTTGGTATTGGGTTAAGCTAGTACACTTCAATGCTACTAGTCCAATGGCTCTTTTTGTTCCTGTGATGTTATCATTCATAGCAGCATGTTTATTATTTCTACAAGCTTTAGTAAGCACTGTAACTTGATATCTTTATAAATTGTGTTTACTCTAAATTCACGTTATCTGTAGGACTTGACTTTATTTGGTAATCAAGGTAAAAACAAGATGAATGTAAAATTTAACAGAAGCTTTCCACTTAAAAATAGAATGCTTTTTTGGTGACATTAGGAAAAACTTTCTTGGCTGTGCATAGAGGTGGTTCCCAAAATTGAGAAAGGAATGTTCTTATTTGTATAGTTTTCTTAGTAGATGAAGGTGGATTTACTCTGTGCAGTGTGATCTGTTCATTTACTTAAAAATACTTGTGCCTGTCCTAACATTGTGTTCTGTGAAAAGTGAGCAGTGTCTTGGCTCTATATGCATTAGGCATGCTTTCTTATGTATCTGATGAACTCCTCCTTCTGTACAGCCACTATAGTGTCCTAGCTTCTGTCCATTCACAGAGATCCTTGTTAGAGTTCCTGCTACTGGAGACTGTCCAATCAGAACAATGAGCCCAGGTGGGATTGGAATCTACAGTAAATGAATTAAATTTAATTTTGAATTCTTATTTCCCACTTTTCTTTGCTGAAGAAGGTAAGCTGCATCCTGGTAGGGAGAGCCAACATAATATTAGGAACAATTTTTACTGTTTTCTTGTGAGACAATGCTTTCAGGCACATGATGTAATTTTGGGGGTTGTCTTGTGATTTGGACTCAATGAACCTTGTCAGACTCTTCCAGCTGAGGATATTATATGATTTGATGATTAATCCAGATTTAGCCAAGTGATTCAGCTCTATAACCCTTCTCTCTTGTACATACACTGTTGATGCTAGTGGAAGCTACAGCTGTGAAATTTGCAGACGTTCCTCTGTATTCGTCATGGATTATTGTCCATGGGTTTCAGCTTTCTTTGTGGCTGCCCTCTCCACAAAGACTTTGAACAGACCCCACAGAGGCTTTGGCATTTTTTCCCCATTTTTTTCCCCCAGGGAATACACTGCAGCTCATTGCTCCTATTTGGTGGTAGTGTACAATATGTTTTAGTTGCAATAGGGTTTTCATGTGTTCATAACCACCCTCAGCTTGGGCACCTGGTGTCAAGAAGAGAGAATAAGGGGTAAAGAGACACCTCCCTTATGGCAGGGGGGAGAAAAAAGGCAAGACAGGAGGGAATGTTGCAGGAGAAAGAAATAAAAAAGACTGGGAATTGGGCAACAGCAATGAACTTGGCTTTTTATGGCATGGGTGGAGTAGACAGTGGAGTCCATGATCATTTTACCAGTCTTGGTAGTTTGCCACACTTGTTAGTGCTGTTCCCAATGTGTCTTGTGGATTGAAAAGTGAATAATCATATGCTATTAAAATGCTTTATGCAAAAATATCCTGAAATAGTCTGCACAGAAACTCCTTAATTATTTGAGTTCTGACTTGTGTTAATCTTTGTATTTTACAATTGAAAACTGATACAGTGAACTGTTTATTTCCTCGCTATTTTCTCAAAAAGGCATCTAATGTAAAATTAATTATAAGCTGGCTCATTGAATGTAGAACATGGTCCATAACTCTTCCATTGAGAACAGGAAAAGCATTGCAATAGCCGCATCATCTCTGAATGAGGGAAGGCTCTTCCACTCCTACTGCCGGAATTTGGAAACTCTATCAATACATACTTCATAAATATAGATGAAAATATCACTCACGTTTTTAATCTTTCTAGAAGATCTAAAGCATTTAAATTTAAATTTGCAGTTCAGATGATGTATCCCCACTTGGCAACTGTAAAATAGGTCTTCTTTTTAATATTCACTCCAGGGATATAGTGAGCAAAATAAGATTAAAGATATGATATTAAAATAAGAGGTTTCTGAGGGTTGTGCTTTGTAGGCATGTTTGGAAATATTTGCTCTAATCTACTGAGACAATATTTTACTACATATGAAAGATATCTTGAAGATGTGATTTAGGACAATGAGCATACATTTTACATAAACATGTTTTATCCAGTAAAGACCAAGTATTGTCTTGAATTGATGAGTTTATTATCATGGCAATAATATACATTATAGTAAAAAGATATTACAGGAGGAGAAAGCCAGAAGATTTAATCACTGCAGTCCAGAGGTGAGTTATTTTATATACCAATGAGTAATTATTTTATATACCAATGAGATTTTATAATGCAGACTGGATTCTTAACCCAGTATAAAAAAGTGTTGATTTGCAATCCCTGCAGCATAAATAGTACATTTCTTCATCAGTCAGCAATACTTTTATTACTGTAATTATAGTCAGAGGCAGTAGGATTTTAGGCATCTTTATCCAGATGATAATTATATATTTATTACTCAAGTTTCTAATGTTTATTTTAAACCAAGACATTCCTAAACATGCTCATCCATGCAGGAACACTCAAGGCCTACCAGGAGTTACAAATGCACCCTACACTGAAACATGGCATGCTATTGTGTTGATGAACAGTATCTGTTCAGCATGGCATAGAGAAGGCTAAAGTGGGAGTAACTACAAAACTGTTCTTTTTTGCTTGATCAGTCAGATATAAATGAAAGTATCAGTGATACAGATCATGTTCTTGCTATTCCATCTTTCTCACTTGCTGGAGTTTATCAGCATCTTTCGGTAGAAAAGAAACTAGGATGCAATGTTTTTAGTGTAAGCTAAGAGGAAGAGTGAGCTGTAGTAAAAATTCAAGTAGCAGAAAGGAGTTGTAAAAGTCAGAGAATAGGGTTCTCTGTAAAATTCCTGTGAAATTTGCCTACCACGATCCTTAATTTCTGTGCTTTTCTCCACCCTGGAATTGACATCAGCATCAAGTTAGCAAATACTTAGTGGCTTCAGCTGAAGCATTTTAGCTCAACTGCCCTTGTTGAAAACACCATGTGATGATGAATAGCAGTTTTTGGACATGAGGTGCAGTTAATTCATAAATCTCCACACAGACACCCTCTTCCAGACGTATAGTAGCCCCAGGCCAGTATCTGCGGAGGAGTGGAATGCGTACGGATTCACAGCTTTACTTCACAAGTTTCTTGTGTGACTCCACATTTTCCTCCCCACAGCATTTTATGTCTTTTAAGTCTATTGTGTCTCAGAGTTTTTGAACTGTTCATGCTATTAGTTTTTTCTTTCCACACCCTGTGATAGGTGAATAGCCTTCTGCATAGCTCTTCATACATACTATTGCAGTTATTAATGCTTTCATTGTAAGTGAACATTATTTATGAGATACTTGTGGAGTGATTTATCTCTTTTCAAGTATGAACAAGCTATCAGGTTTAGAAATAAGCACATTTATATTCATTTCTCTGCATCTGTGATTGATGACACGACCACGGATGCTATGCTCTGTGTGGGGGAACACATTCTAGGGAATGCTGTGTCTGGCCAGATCTGGAGATACAGATCTTAGTCTCTGTCATCCTTTGTAAGAAGATCTGGGAGGAATGAACATACAGGATCAGATTTGAGAGAAAGAAAAAGTGGTGAGGAATTCTCCATCATAAGCTTGGGATAGAGAAAATATTCTACCTCACTCTGAGCTTTAAGGCTGAATAATGGGGGTTTGGTTTCTGTTTTGTTTTGCCTGTTTTTTACCTTGTAAGATTTTGATTTATTCCATTGCTTTGATATTCCACAATTATGGTGTTTAAGAAAAACATTCATTTAAAAAAAAGTGGCATGCAAATTAATTATGCAGTATTTCAGAATTTATTTTGATACCTCATTCTAGTATTTATATATGTTTATAAACAATGTGGGGTTTGGTTAATTATATTCAAGGAAGCTGAATTTAAAGTAAGCTGGGTAGAAGCCTGGAACCTGTGAGTTCTAGGAGAATGGAGGGTTTGTCTGCATGTCTGGTTGTGAGAAGCAGGATTTTGTTAGTGTTATGGTCCGTGTTGACACAGTAATGGTACTTCAGTTTTTCAATTTCATGTGGATAGCTCGGGAGCAAGAGTTTGAACAGGAAAGTTGTGGACATTCCCTCATTTTATGCTTCTGTTTACAAAAATGGAATTCATAACAGCTACTCAATTATGAAAATAATTGTGCCAGACTACTCATCATATTTCCCTGCATATGCATGTTAAAAAGCTTTCCTTAATGACTGATGAAGATGTTCAGTAGAGACCCAATTATTGTCTGAGATGCTGAGGGAAAAATAATTTCAGTATCAATCAACTGAGTTATGCAGTGATGCTGGTATATCCTATTGAAAAAAACCCCAAACCCCACTGTTATAGAAGACTGGTTGATGATGCTATAAAAATTAACATTAGCAAAGTAAAACTTTCACTTTGAAAGACTGTTGTGGTGTGCTGTAATGTCCCATTTTGGCCTTCCAGGTCACTTTCCCAGGTGTCCCTATATGTCTATCCCTTCCCCCTTACCCCCATGCTGAGTGAGTCCTGTCACTCAGACTTAGCATTCCAGCAAGGCCTCGTGTGGTTGGTCAAGTTCAAAGGATGCCCTTCAGGCCTGGGGTCATTGGCCTGTCTGGGTGTCATCTTCCCCTGAGACCCTGCCCCTCTCACCTGGTTGGTGGCTCACCTGTACCTCCCCTCCCCCTGTCCCTGAGCTTAAAAAGGTGATCAGACCATGCGGTCGGTGTTCTGTTGGAGCAGGTCCTCGCGTTCAGACCTCTGTAACCATGGAATAAACCTCTGGACATTAAACCTTCCAGCAGAATCCTCTCCTTTTTCTCTTCACCATCGCCTGAAGCTATTCCTCTTGAGGTAACGGGGTTCCAACAAGCCTGGACTTGCTCAGTGCCCAGCTGCAATCTCCAGCAAGCCAAGGTATCTCTGGGGTGGTACACCGCAGTTCCTGCCTTTGGCCCAGCAGCGAGGTTCAGACTGGCCCAGGCACAATCTAACTGGCAATATTGGGAGCTTTTTTTTTTCCAATAAAAGACAATGGAAAGTTTAGTATTAGTGATGATAGCATTTTAAAGTAAGATTATAAAAGTGACATAAAGCAATGGTAGGGCCCTTTATTCCTTTGGAATTGCAAAATTTAACCCCCAAAATAAACACACAGATTTGCTAAGACTTGCAAGAATAAGAAACTTCTCCCATAAGACTTTTAGATATTTTCTGGACGTTTTAACTGTAAAATTCTGGGTTTATACTGTGATTCATCAGAACAAGCTTTGGAGAAGCCTTTTTGTTATGCATTGCTGCTTTAGGTTGTCAGATTAGAAATGTTTTCAGGCTGTGTCAGTACTTGAGCAGTATAGAAGGAAGAGCCCCAGGTGGATCTCCCCAAAGTAACCCTCTGGTACTAGTGTTGTAGTATCTTAGCATAGCTGACAAATATTAAGTATGTTTACAATGTTTTTCCTCATTTTTTTGTTTGTTTTTTGTGAAGTTGTAACACTAGTATAACAAAAGGAACCTCTGTGGAATCATACTAGATTTATTGCTCCATGTGGAATATACTACTGAAATATTCTGCTCATGCTGTAGAACAATAAAACCTCATAGTCTTTGCTGTTGACATCCCTGTCAGTGGTCACTGTCCTTCCAATACCAGTTCCACTGGAGTTTTCATGAGTAATGTGAACATCTCTAGGTTCAAGACTTGATCATATCATACTGCTTCATGTGAGGAAAGATGTTCTCCATACAGAGTTATGTACACACTTTCAAAAAATACAGCTTGAAAAACGCCCCCGGCAGTCTTGATTATATCTTTGCCTACTGTAACTGAAAAAATTATAGACACCTGAAATTTATTATGAGCATGGTGAAATCACAATGCCAACTCGTAGCAGAAGGCTTTGACTGTAAGCCTCTGCATCTTGAAGTTCTGCATATGCTGTGTGCTTTATCCATGTCGCAGGGTGATGCAGTCTCATCCAGCTGGTACCAGACTAGAGTCAAAGCAGCAGTGGTGCTAGAGACTCCTAGAAAACGTTCTCTCCTCAGACTCAAGTGGCTCCATGAATTCTGTTCATCTGGGGTATTGTCACAGAGTGTCTACTACAGATGGAAGAGTAGGAAAAGGAGGGAACTCCTGATGGCTTTATGGTGGCAGTGTAACAAAAGACAGGAAGACTCGAAGTGGAAACAAAGATGAAAAGAAAGGACTGACTCCATATATGAGGCTTATAAAGGAGATTCATGCCATTGCTTCTGCCACCTGGTGTTACCATGTCTGACAGACAAAAGGATGATGAAGTGCTTCTCTGAGTATCCACCTGATATATCTGCTCTTTGGAAACCAAAGATTTGTGACATAACTATCCTTGGAATTGCTGGAGTGAAAACACCTGATCTAGACCTCAGATTTGAACTAGACTGAAGTAAAAATCTGCAAAATGTGTATTGCTTAATTACAAGGTCCTCAGCAGCATCATTGCATTGGTCTGCTCTTACTGTGCTGCTCTACCTGGTGAAGACAGCTGAATTTAGGAAACTCCAGAAGGTACTCTTTTCCTGCATTCTTTGGGTTAAAATATTGACCTGAGATTCAGTTTCCTGTCCCTCCTGCACTGGAAAGTAGCATCAACTCTCCTCTCCCTACAACAGCTGCTTGCCTTTCCATCTTGCCAGGCAATCGTCCCTTCTCCTTTCATTTTTTGGTACAGGAAATTCTCTTCTCCTCTCACCTGCAGCAGCATCCTTTTTATAATCTAATAGTCCCTGTCCCTTACTCCTTTCAGCAACAGAATTACCTGTTACTTTTATTATTTACTCTAAATTATTTTCATTTCCCCTATTTTCCCACCTCTGTCCAGAAGTTTCCACTCAGCTCCTATGTTTTTGGCTACTGGTATGGAGCAGAAGTGGTCTGGAATGGGTGTTTGGCTCAAGTGAAACCCAAAAAGCCTGGATGCAGCTAGTATAGAGGCTCTGCTTGGGAGGAGACCTCTTCCAGCCCAGTGAGACACCCATCTGATTGACCTTCTACCCTCCGTGCCCCTCACACAAGTTGTCTGGTGCAACTGGTGCTTAAACAGATGTTCTGTGACTCTTCCAGGGGAACCTGTGCCAGATGGCAGGATCCACAAAATGGATCCCTGTCACTCTCACTCGCTGTTATTGGACTCAAACACAAATACAATCTAAATGAAAACAGCATTAAACACTTTAGCTAAAAGGTACACAATGCAATTTCTTCTTTTACTAATTGGATGAACTCTTTGAATCAAGATTTTTATAATGTAAGTAAAACTGCCAGCTCTTATTTTATTGCTTTTTATTGCCTCAGGCAAATATATAATTTTGATATTTAAATAATTGGCATGAGAAAGTTGACAGTTACTAGAAAAGTTATAACCGTGAATCATCAACTCAGACAATAGCTTTTTTTTTAAACAGGGGTGGGGGATATAAAAGACTTCCAGATGTTATTTTGTTCATGTCCCTCATCAGATGAGAATATTCTGAGCAGGCTGCCCCAAGCAGGTAGTATTTCTCAAATACCGATTACCAGAAATTCTTCCTGACATATCCCAAAGTTCACTAAACACTCTCCACTGGGTATGTGTGGTAATCTGAATCATACTGCAAGAGCAGCATGATCCTAAGTGGAGCTGGTGGTTCCTTTTAAGTGCTGTTCATGTGCTTTTACAGTGAGATGAGCAGACTACACAGACCCGAGCTGCCTCGTGGATATTCAGGATTGTGCTTGGTTATGAGGAAGACAGTGCAGATAGTGAAGGTACTGTGTGCCTGAAATTGAGTGCAAAGCAAACTGTGATGGGAAATGCTTCATGAAGTTCAGTTCATAATTGATAAAAAAAATTATGTACGTAAAGATCTTGTCTTGGTAGGAACAGTCTTCATCATCTGCTTTATTCATGGCAATTAATTTTTATAGACTGAAGATGAAAAAAGTGTGAAAACAATAAGCATTGTTATTGCTCAGTAGTGTTTTGGTCATTAACTAGAGAATGTTTTAAAATGTGAAGTAGTGAGAATGCAGTTACCAAAAAAGCATTTTGTCACAGTGTGCAGGGACATTTAAAGCCAGCTGGCATTAACATAGCAGCTTTGTACAGTTTTACCCAGTCTGCTTGTCAGCTCTAATGCTCAGAGGTCAGAATGTGTTTTTCTCTTAAGTGTAAACATCTATCTACAAAGGTATCCAAGGCAGCTGGTGACTTGCTGGTTTGATGAACAATTGTAGGGCTTGTCTGTGAATAGTCACAGAGTCATTCAGGTTGTTAAAAGACCTCCAAGATCATTGAATCCAGCCTGTGATCCAACACCACTTTGTCTGTTAGTTCATGGGACTAGGTGCCACAACCAGCAGTTTCTTGAAGACTTTCAGGGATGGTGATTCCACCACCTCCCTGGGCAACCTTTTCCAATGCCTGACAGCCCTTCCTGTGAAGAAATTCTTCCTGATGTGCAGCTTGAACCTCCCTTGGCACTGCATTTCCTCTTATCTTGTCACTGATTGACTGAGAGAAGCGGCTGACCTCCACCTGGCTACAACCTCCTTTCAGGCAGCTGTAGAGAGTGATAAGGCCCCTCCTGAGCCTCCTTTTCTCCAGGCTAGGCATCCCCAGCTGCCTCAACTGCTCCTCATAGGACTTGTGCTCCAGACCCTTCACCAGCTCCGTTCTCTGGACACACTTCAGCACCTCAATGTCTTTCTTGTAGTGAGGGGCCCAGAACCTCAGCACTGGCCTCGCCAGTACAGGTGGATGGATGCTGTCCTGTTCCTGCTGGCCACAGTCTTGCTGACACAGGCCAGCATCAATAATAATCTTGTAACAAGCAGATAACGTGTTCTGTCAAGTGTTTGTTAAACACCTTCTACATAAATGCCATTTAAACTTTGTTGTTGTTGATTGAAAGTTTTGCTGAGACACACACTCCAGCTTAAGCAAGAAGGACTGTGTTTGATATAAGAGTAAACACCTCTATGCAAAATAACATTCTAGACATTATAAGAGAAGTAGGCAATTCCAAGAGGTATGTTAAGAGAGCATTGAGGATATGCATGTGCAGTGATTTCACTGGTGCACTGAGATGTGTTGTATAGCTGAGAACAGCACTGCTTAGAAAGTATGATAATAAAGTACATTGTGCTTTTGTTTTGGTGTTTTGCTCCCAGTTTTGCTTCATATGCTGTTAAATGCCGACAGTTATGCCTCCAGGTTGATGCCTGTTACAGCACTGTCAGGAATGTTTTTCAGATTGGAAGGGATGTCTTGAGATCTGAGCAAGGATTTTAAACTGAGGAGTAGGAAAGAAATGCATAGCTAGTGGAAGCAAAGACAAGTAACCTTGGCAGTGTAGAGGAATGCAGTTTGGATGTGTAAGGATGGGATCAGGAAAGCTAAGGCATAGATTGAACTGTACTTGACAAGGGATGTGAAAAATACTTCCTGAGAAATGATTCAAACTTGGAAGTATGGGGAAACATGGTATGGCACAGGAAGAGTCGAGTTTCTTTCCTCAGGTGTGTTTGCTTCCAAAGTTGCCTGAAGTGAAGTTGACTTCAGGCAACTTTGGAAGTGCACAATTAAATACTGATTGGTAGCAGAGGTTGAGCAGATTGAACTAGAAAATATTTTTTCATTAACAATTGTCTTTGCCTAACAGAGTGGATTTGATAGTTATGGCTTGGGAATAGACTCAATAAACTCATGCAGTTACAGATAATGCAGGGGGCATTTTTAGAGCTCTTTTCTTCATTTGTTAAAATGAACTTTTAGGTGAACTGGCAGTATCTGTGAGTTACATACCGTATGTGTCATTTATCTGTTGTTTCACTGTATACCTTCCATGAATTAAGCAACAGTATCTGGCAGGTATATTTCATTTTTCTGATATGTTCTGTCAATTATTTAATAAATCTAGGCATTTAGCAAATGCAAATGAGATTAATATTAGGTTGACCCTCGCTGAAGCTTATGGAACTTCTCAAGTCAATAATGCTCAGTTAGGTGTTAGGATTCTTAAATGTTCATGTTTAATTGGCTTACCTTACCTTGGGGGACAGATGTAGTAAATACTGCGAATGGAGACTTCTAATGTGCAGAGCCACTCTTTTTACTGACCACAAGGAACAATGGAAACTTCTTCCATTTTAATTTGTTTTGTCTCCATGCTGATATTGGGATACTTCAAATTCTGCTGAATTCTTACTAGATATAAGTATCTAGATCAGTGTTTTCAGTTCCAAAATCTTCTATGCACAGTTTACAAAAGTTGTAAAAATAACACAACACAATATAATTGTAAAAATAAATTCTTTTAAGAATTCTCATTTTTTTAATGTAAACTAAACCACCATATATTTGAACTTAATGCTTTGCATTGTAGAACCTTCTTTGCTACACTAAACTATGGAATCAAGATGCCTGGAATCTGAATTTCCTTATGTTCACATTATTTACAAAGATTCTGAGCAAATTAATTAAATTGAAGACAGACAATCACAGGTCTTTAGGAATATATCTGTTACTTAACGTGTAGAACTTTTACACAGACACTCAGTAAATGGGAAATTGGAAATAAACCTGCAAGAGAAAGGCAGGCAGAAAATACAAGGCTGTTTGAGTGAGCAGCTATAGCAACTGCTTTGAAGTACAATTTGAACAAACTCCAACCTCCTCTTAGGTATCATTTATAGGAATTTAATTCTATCAAGTTATATTGTAATTTTCAGTTCATGACTGACAGCTAATGCAGGCACAGAATTACGTATATTTCTATTATGAAACAATACTTTTTACAATATTTAGCTTTTATTTTCAGTGACTATTGAAGTAATAACTTCATAAGTTATCACAACAGACAAAGTGCAGCATTTATGAAAAATAAGAATCTGTGGGACTTAGTTTGGTGTTTTGCTGCTTATATACATCAGGGCATATTTGCCTTTAGAATAGATTTTTTTAAAATGCCCCTCTTCCACACAAGAATTTTTCTCTGCTAGATGAGATTTTCTAACAAAGTTCTCTATGGAATGTTAAAAGGAGAAAATAATTTCTTTTCATATTATGGATTATTTGATTATTACATCCAGCTATGATATCTAAATAAATGGTAGGTGTTAGGCTCCTGATCTGAATCACTGTGTAGGAAAGGAGAGGTTCATTTATATCTTTGAAGGGGCGTGAGGGGAAGAAGCTTCCTGATTTAGCCATCCACTTTATTGGAGGTAATGTTAGAGTAGAGTAAGTCAGACAAGTTAATGCAGAGAGTTTTATAGATTTTTTAGGTTTAGTGATTCTGTGTTTTAGCAGTTTGGCTTTTCCAAAAGCAGAATATATCAGGAGCATAGTGTCAAACACATCAACTACTTGACTTGCAGGTATTGTTGGATTTTGAAAATTATACTTCTGAACTCACTCATCCTTTTCCTGTCCAAGATCTATTGAAAATAATGAAGTTTTTCTGTGAATCTGTGTTTAATTCTCATATATTTTTGGATTCTCTCATCTGATGTAGCAGTGAATTTTACTAGCTACGTTAAAAGCTGTTCTCCCATTGCCTAGTTTTGTAATTCTGACTTTTTTGTGGATTGTGTCAATGTGGTTGTCCAAATTTAAAGTAAGTTTTTGTAGCTACATCCCTTTTTCATCCCTGTAAGCACTCAGAACTGTTAATGTTGTACAGAAGGACATTTTAAACACACTCTGACCCATATACAAGCCAAATTCCTCACCTTTTTTACATTGCCTTTGGAATCTGATTCCTGCTTTTATTTATGTAATGGAATTCTATAGTTAGCTCATTTAAGCTTCACAATAGTGTTACACCTTCTGGTCTTCATTCTTTACTTTTCATGTAATGTCTGAAGCTACAGCTGAAAAGCAGAATTTGCCAAAGAGTGAAAGCAATACACAGATAGCAGAAGTGGACAAAATATACTTTGGATGAACACATTATTCATGCTGATTTCTGCTTATGATGGCTGACATTTGAAGATGTAATTGAAATTTTTTATAGTAGAAACAAAGGTATGCATTTTACATGTTTTATGAAGAATGATTTAAACTGTATCTGAGGTACAGATAATTGTCAATAATGCTTTGTCTTAAAGCCAATGAGATTTAGAATCCCAGATTAAGTACACCATGGATAAATTTGTGACAAATGAGCAATTCATATCAGCCATTTTTACACCTTTCCAAGAAAGATGCTGTTCTTGGGATGCCATCAGAACCTTGCAATGCAGTGGCCAGAAGCCATCCTCAGTTATTGCAGCTGAAGTACATGGTGTTTGTTATGTGTGATATCAGAAAGTACATATCTACCCACTGTAAGGCTGAGGGAGTTTGTTATTGCCCACAGCCTCTGCTGGGACGTGGTTCCATCCAGTGAAATAAACAAAACCAAGTCTTGGTGATCTGCTGATGTTGAATCTTGGATGTGTCTCTACATAAGGTGGGACTGGCAACCTGGGCAGTAGCTAACTAATCTGTTCTGTTGATTTGTGATGCTTTTTATGTTTTTGCTGTTCTTTCAAGAAAAGGAACTGATTCCAAAATTAACTTTACAAGATTCCACAACTTACAAACCTTAAGTGCAGTTGCAAGTGACACAGCAGTCTGAATTACCTGACTTAAATACAAGGATTCATGTACTGTCTTTTTTAATGAATGCAAGCAATTAAGCTTCTTGAATTTTGACTGTTTGGTCATGAATGAGTGCTATTCTTTATATCTGAACTTTTAAAAAGTATTATTTTGAGATTCTAAGTTATCAAATCAGATCATATTTAACTGTAAACAGTGGGTGCAGGCAGAATCTCACAATCATGCAATTCTTCTGCTTTGTAATGCTGCTTATCAGACTTTTCTAGTTCTTTTCATCTGAACTGTATTTCTCTTTGCCTAACACTTTTAAGAAATTGAAAAGTAACTGATAGCAATTGCTTTTATAAGTAGCTTCAGTCTTCTTGATAAAATTAATGTCCTGGAACTGGTGTGCAATGACATGATTCACAAATCAGTGTATTTCTTGTTTCCTTATTTTGATGTTTATTTTCCATTTTATATCAGTAATATAATCCAGGCATTTCAGTCCAAAACAGTACTTCTTGGGTGGTAAAACTCAATAGGTATTTAGTTCCATGCCTTATAAATCTACTAGAGGCAAATTATAATTGTCTTGAAATACAATGCTTGTCATAACTTATTACAGTTTATGTATTATCTATTGTGTAAATACAGTATTGGTTCCTTTAAGCACATACCAAAGTCAAAGCAGAATATAACATCACAGTGGCCAACACAAGGACACAGAAAATTGTCTGGGGTCCATGGCAGATTTCTCAGAACATTATCAATTAAGCACAATAAAGGATTACTTCTACTTACTGATTTGGCCTTAGAGCTCCTGGTATTTACTGACTCCAAAATATGAATTTGATTGCTACATATTTAAATATTAGAAAAGAAAATGTTTCACTGAAAGAGTGGTCAGGCTTTGGAATAAGTTGCCCAGGGAAATGGTGGAGTCACACTCTCTGGAAGTGTTCAAGAGGTGTCTGGATGTGGCACATGAGGATATGGCTTAGGGATGATTCTGCTGGTGCTGGGCTGATGGTTGGGCTTGCTGGTCTTGAAGGTCTCTTCCAGCCTTGATGACTCTGTGATTTGTTTACTTAGTATGATGGCAGTTGCAGAAACAAGGATTCATATACAATGCTTTTAAGTTTATTATTTCCCTAAATGCATCCTGATGAGGTGGAATTAATCTAGAAGTTCTTTGTGAAAGATGATTTTTGGCATATTTACAATTTATAAATAGCTCTGAATTTTAAAATATGTTTTTTCTGATATTTAGGTTGATGTTTAGAGATTTCCTGATTATTAAATTTAAATGTAATTGCAAAATTATAATGCCCCTAACTGATATTTATTATCATTTTGTACAACTCCCTTTTTTATTTTAAAGTTTGTTGGAACAAATTAATTCTAGTGTACATTCATAAAGCTTTGAGATTGGTCATGAAGAAATACACACAAATTAAAATTGACACTTCAAATTTCCATCCTCAGAATCCTATAAAAGTATATTGAAAAACTTAAAAGGAAGAATAAGTCAGATAATTTACTCTCAATAAGAATAATACTCTTGGCATATATATGAATTGCCACTGAAAAAGATTTCAGTAGTGAGTTTGGACTTAATGATTCTCTCTGTAAAACTAAGACCTTTGTCTTGAAAGTTTAGATTATGGAACTCATTGCTTATATTGTCCAGGATATTGGTAAGAGAGCAAATATTTGGAAAAAAAATCAGGGAAGTGGAAGACAGGAAGTTTTTTCTTTTACATGTTTCTATAATATTGTCTAATTTATATAGTGTAAAAATGTGTGCTGTGCCATCACTGTTATAGGAAGAGTAAATCACTGAGACATGGACACAAGGATATTTTTTAGGTGAAAATTAGCCTAAACAGTTCAGGAAATCCTTTCTGCTAGTGTCTGATCTGGTTATACAGAAACCTGTTCAAAATAATCAAAATGCAGTAACTTAGAAAGGATTTTTAAATCCCGTCTTTGGACTGGAACAAGTCCACAAACAAACTAAAGCAGAAGAAGCCTGTGTTTTCCTAATGCACCTTGAAGGGAATATGTTGCTGTTGGAGTTGTTTGACTGGGAGAATGGAATCTCATTTTGAGCAGCAAAAGTTGAAGTTTTTACCAGGTAAGCTTCAAGTAAGTAATGGAAAGAGAATCTCAGCAGTTATTGTGAAGGGGACATTGTGACTGAGGACAAGCTGGAGTGTCAAGAGAAGAGGCTGTGGCACGTCTGTACTGCTGCAGACATAATTCTGCTGACTGAATGGGCAGCAGATTTATGGAAGCAGAACCTGCAGGGTAAAAACTGAGGCCAAGAGCGGGCACAAGGGAATACAGTTTGTTGAAGACAAAAGAGATATTGAATCAAGAAATGATTTAGTGGAAATGGAGTCAGAGATTACTTCTTTTGTCCGGAGGAAACTTTTAAAGCATGTCCATGAAAAGCCAAACCACACATTTATCTAATCAATACAGGCTGAGGAGATGAACAATGTGAAATCAGTGCCCATGTAAAAGGATACATGCACTGCTAAATGCAGCTGTGAATTTGGAAGCAAATACTGAAGCTGGAAGGAAAAAAAGATAAAAGTGAGTCAAAGTAAGAGAAAAAGTAAAAGTTGTGCTTTCTAGTTGGAACTAACACCTAAATTATTTGAACAGCAGAACTGGTTTTTAATGCTGGATAAGGCTAAACAGAGCTACATTCCTTTCCTTTTTTACCAAATAAATCTATGACATAATAACTCTGCAGGCTCTCATAACTGAGCTCACAGGGTGAGTGCTGGGATTCATATCTGTGCCATCCAGTGTTCCCACTTGACTAACTGACCTTTTCATAAGTATTATTTCCTCGGTAACTGTGGATACCGAGACCAGAACTCTGCAAAATTAAGCCACTACATTTCCCTTAAACATAAATGTTGTAATTGTTATGCAGTTTCTATTAAAAAAAAGTATTGACTTTTTAAAAGGAGTTTAAAATTCCTCAGCAGTATTATATCCAGGATCTGTAATGGTTAGATGCTATCAAGATTTTTGCTATGAGATTGGAGGCTACTTAGTGTTCTGTTTGCTTTCATTTTTGACTGTTCTATTCAGAGAATAAGCCAACAATTTTGTTAAACCCTCTAAATTATTCTTCAGTTTGTTTTAAATATTGTTCAAAATTAGCATATTTTAAAATACTTTAGACATTTTCAAGTGAATTATACAAGTCTCATGATAATCATGATTCTTGCATCACTTCTAAATAGTGACAACAGCAATTTAGATGAATATTCAGTTTTTATAGGGAAAGGTAAAAAAACCATTTCACGTGCAGGTAGTCTACAAGAGTCTACAATATCACCTCTTCTACCTTACTATTTTGGAAAAATGGCAGTCCATTTTCTTATGAAAAATAATAATGCTATCCATCACTGTGAAAATAACATTGGTCACTTGTTCAGCCCATGGATTTCAATTAGCTTTGGATGACCCACATTTTAAAGTAAAGACTGAGTGATGTGATAAACTCTTATATATCATGTTTAATCATGCCCTTGGAAACTTCTATAGATAGTTTCTTCAATGCCTAGTACAGAAGGTACTAGGGAGAACCAAACTTGCCTGTGCAGCCAGTCACAGACATATTTTAAGTTGCAAGTAGGCACAAGATGGTTTTAGAATTTTTGAAAGGAAACTTTGGTAACAGTTTAATTGAAAGTGTTAAAGGTCTCTTAGTCTCTTCTGTTATGCAACTCAAGATACAACATACCCAAAGAAGAGGATTAACACTGAATGATAATCCCATAAAAACATATGTGTTCATAGCTAATAAAACATTTAATATGCCTTATTTTTAATAGAATATCTTAATTATAGGGTGAAATTAATCCATCTGCTAAAACAAGACTCATTCCCTTTTTATTCTTTTTTTATTCTATTTCTTTCTGTTTCTTTTAAAATCTTTAAAATAGCATTTCTTCTAAAAGCACAATGGTTTTTTTTATTTTACTAGTTTTACCACTTGGATATATTTTCATTTTGAGTGCTTTTGTTTGTATATAGACAGGCTATTGTGTTATGTGATTTGGGCTGATACTTGTTGGCAGAAAGAGAGAGAAGTCTGTCTTGGCAAACTGATTTTTATGTAAAAGAACATCTGTGAGCTCTCTCTTTGTGGTGTAGCTGGACCCTCATAGCCTAGAGAAAACTAGAATCTAAAGGCAAGCACATCTGTCCCTTTACAGCTATAAGGATTATACATTATGAGTTGAAGGATAAGGATTTACTGGTGAACCCTGAGGAATGCTACTAACTGCTTTATCTGTTTGCCTTTATGGTTTTGCTGCAAGGCAAGTTATGTGCTCTTTTCTGCCTGCCTATCACTGGGCTTCACTCAAGGGGTTTTTATGGAAACTGGCTATTTACCCTCCAGCTGTGCCATGGTTTAATCAGTAGCTATGGCAGGAGAGAGTCCTCCATTTGATTTAACAGTAGAAGGATGATCAGGTGGGGGTGAGACTCAGAGTAGCCATCAAAGCAGGAGCATTAAGGTTGGAGAAGACCTCCAAGATCATTAAGTTCCACCTTTGATAGAATACCACAGTTCCCACTAAATCATATTGCGAAGTGCCACATCTAATAATTTTTTTAATACTTCCAAGGATGGTGACTCTACCACTTCCCTGGGCAGCCTGTTCCAGTGCTTAACTGTTGTTAAAATTTTATTCCTGATTTCCAGCCTGCACCTCCCCTGATGCAACTTGAGGCCATTTCCTCTTTGTCCTATTACTGGTTGCCTGAGTCTGACCCCCACTTGGCTGCATCCTCCTCTCAGGGAGTTGTAGAGAGCAAATGGCTTTACATCCATCCACACTTCCATGGGAAGAGAAAGTGTCGGGTGTTTGCCATTCCTCTTGGCTACCCACTGAAAAGAGAGCACTTTACCACAGTGGTTTCCGAGTGTGTTTTTATACTTTCCTGCCCCATCTGTTGGATTAGGTGCAGACTGGTCACTGCTGCTCTCTGAACCTCTGCTCACACCAGATTTTAAGACTCATCCTTCCTCTAGGATTAATCATTCAAAATTCATATGCTCCCACTGTTGCTTAGCTGAAAACTTTAAGTAAAGGACAAATGCTCTATTTGCACTGACTTTAGACTATGGACTAAGGATGACAAAGAAATAAAGAATAGAGAAACTGAGAGTTTGGATCAACATTTTCAGAAGTTACTATTATTATTGTTTCCTTGTGCCTTCTGAGTAGGGATTCATTCAGCTCATGTCCTAGAGTGCTGGTCAGATAAATTGTCCTGTCTTAAGTGAGTAGGTATACATTGTGTAGGTAAAATACCTCAAGGAAAACAATAGAGTGCAAATGCACTTTCTCCATTCACAGCAGTTTTGAGTGTCTTTGAGCATACCTGTGCTTTGAGGTACTTTGCTTATGGAATCATTCATCCTTGCAAGAAATTTAAGTTCCTTTTCTGCTTATGACATTCACTGTGTGAAGACTGCTTTGGAGCTGGAACAAGTTTGTGTTTTGTGCAAAAGAATGTTGAGAACAATCAGAATTACTGCAAAATTGATGTGTTAAAACCTAATATTGGTGTGAGAGACAAAGGGAATAAATCTTATTACTAAATTCTGTTGTAACTTGTTTTACCCCTGCTGACTCCTCTCCTTTTACTCTCCAAGGAGAGACGTCACCTCATGTCCTTGTAACTTTTGTCTCATTTCTGGATGCTTTTTCATCAGCCTGTGTTGGTTTTTTTCGTTGTTTTTGGGTTTTTTTTGTTTGAGTTTTTTTCATGTAGTTTGTGTTCTTCTGTTAAATGTAAACTAGCTTGGCCTTACATGAAAGTCTTGAATTGCAAGGAATTTATATTTTTGCATTCCAGCAGGGTATAGAGCCTCAGTTACAGACAGGAAAATACAGAGATGGACATAAACTATGCCTTAACATCACAGACATGTAGTCAGAGAAGTAGAATCTGGTTGATAAGATGAAAGCTGTAGGATGGACATTCAGGTGTGATTCAAAGATGTTTTTATATTTCAGTGTGTAACTTGTACACAAAGTTTTTATGATTTATGCTGCAATCAATCCCTCCTCATAGAATGATGAGATGATGCAACTTGAGAGCCACTTTGTATGCAACTAGCTAGATTCAATTAAGAGTATCAAATTAGGGAAATCTGTGATATCAAACGATTAACAATGAGCTTCTTAACAGTCACTCCCTCTCACTGTGTCTTGCTGCCCAAAACACTGACATCTGAGTCACTTTAAAACTGCTTTTGAAATTTTGAGAGAACAGTTTAAAACAAATTGCATATTAGATCTCCTGTAGCAAAATACAGAGTTTAAAATTGAAATTCAGTCTCTGCAACTGCAAAGTAACCAGGCTTGTAATACTGTCATTGCTTTTGGTTTGTATTTCTGTAACCAAGATTGGAATGTGGCCTTTACCCCACTGAACTGATTTTATCATCCTAAAAGTTTGGAAGCCACAGGGCTGGATGTGAACAATAGCCCAGCACATGTCTACGCATACTTTGTCCCTCAGTATCTCTTGGGTTTTGTTTACTTCTTTCCCCAAAGAAGAATTTCTGTTGTTGTTGCTTTTTAGAAGGCCATATGGTTTTTCCTCTGAGCCATCTCAAATAAAATATCTGTAATCAAGAGGAATGTTTCCAATCAATTCGTTACTGCAGCCGTGTGCTTGTATTTCAGATTATTCACAGTCTGTAGGAGTTGTATAATGAAGATTTTAAAGACTGAATGGACACATGCCTCTTCTTATTTTGGAGAGCTGAATGTCTATTATGCTTATATTACATATAAAGTTAGCACTTATAGAAGGGAAGAAAAATGTGCTTTAGACTGGAAGAAAGGAAAAAAAAAAGCTCACATTTCCTCTGCACTGATTTTTAGCATCCCCCCAGGAGATTCAAATGCATCACTCATTCTTTCCAAAAACCTTACAATTTTTTTAGTCATTAATTAAAAGTTGTCCACTCTTTTTATATAACCCTGCTAGTCACAATCACAAATTGTATGTCACAAAGTATATGAAACTGTTGCAGCACATTTGTATGCCAAGTTCTGTAATCTGTGATAGTGAAAGCATTTCATGTCTTGTACAATGTTATCAACTTAGATGTTTGTGAACTACTGTGTTAATTTTTTTCTTGAAAAGTGACAAAACCAATCAATGTTGTCAATGCAATATGGTATAGAAAGGAAAAACCTCTAATAGTGAAATATACTGTGTTGAATATACCCTAAATATGTACTTGTTGCTTGTGCTAGAAGTTTATTGAAGAAGTGCTGTATTGTTTCCTCTATTCCCAATACGTAGTTTTTGGAATTTTTTTGTAATTTATTATTTTTCTTTTGTAATACAGTTACACTGACGACCCCAGATCTCACTGGGTAGAAATGTCCTCTGTGCTTCTTTGAAGATTTTTTAAAATTACTGATTTCACCTGCAGTATATGGCACAGTTATCTGTCAGACAGAGCCTCTGACATTGATATAATCTCACCTGATCTTTAGCAGTGGGTTTTTTAAAATATTTTCAGGGTGAGATAGTTGTCTATTAAAACTTTTAACTCTGTGATTTTTCCTTTTCCCCCTTCTGACTTGCTCCCCTACCACTTCTCTTTGTCTTCTCTACAATCTCATTTTTGCCTGCCTTCTCATTGCCAGCTAGGGCTAAAACAACAGTCATCAAGTGAAACAGAGCTTGAAACTGCTGCATTTCTCTGCTTGTAATAGGAGAAAACCAGCTAAACTGTGCTGAGCTGCTTTTGCTCTGCTACTAGCCCCCATATGTCAAATGCAGTCGTACAGATCCGTAGCTGCTCCATCTTTGCTTGGTGCCTGGAGAAGTGCAGTGGTCTGTAAATGATTTGTGTGATTAGGATGTTATGTTTTGCAGGAGGCCAGCACCTGTTAACTCATTTTTTCTGTGGTGGGTCTGCTGTGTATTCCTGGCTAGCTGCAAAACTCCATGCTGCAGCCAATGAAGTATTGATGGACTCTCACAGTGGACAAGACAGCAGATAACCCATGACACAAACACTCTGAGGGGAATGCTGTTATAACTTCTTCACAAGGGAAGTGCAGGAGCAGGCACTGATCTCTTCTCTCTGGTGACCAGTGACAGACCCAAGTAATGGCATGAAGCTGTGTCAGGGGAGATTTAGGTTGGATAACAGGAAAAGGTTCTTCACCCAGAGGGTGGCTGGGAACTTGGACAGGCTCCTCAGGGAAGTAGTGACAGTACCAAGCCTGGCAGAGTTCAGGAAGTGTTTGGAAAATGTTCTCAGGCCCATGGAGTGATTTTTGGAGCTGTCCTGTGCAGGCCCAGGAGTTGGGACTTCAGTGATCCTTGTGGGTCCCTTTCAGCTGAGGATATTCTGTGATTCTATGTCCTGCTGCTGTGTGGAAGGCTTAAATCCTACTTCCACTTGAATTTATTAGTGTTATTGAATTGATCCACAACTTTCTGAAAACAGAGGAGTGACTTGCTACAGCTTCAGTCGACTTCAGACAAGTCTTAGGTTTTCAGCAAGTCACAGTGAGCAAGTTTTTCAGAGCAGAAAGCAAGGTTCCTGTGCCGCTGGAACTTTTCAGCTTTCCTGTACTGATGACAAGAATAATTTTTTCCTTCCCCTTAAAAACCCTGATGGTGTTGTTTTTTGCAAGGTTACCAGAGAGACACCTCATAGACCCTGTGGGTAGCACAGTAGCATATATTAACATGAATACATATTATGTTAATATTAATATTTCATATTTGGTAACATACTGTATTAAGAGACCACCTTTAAGAAACCTCAAACACATAATATAGTTTTGCAGACAGCCACATCTGTTAAATGGCCTATTTCTGCCAGTACTTTTGTACCAGTCTCATACAGGTGGCAGACCTGCTGCTAGCTCAAGGATTAGGTAGCTTTTGGAGCAACTTAGAGGGCAAGATGATTCACAGGCATTGTGCTGTCACTGCTGGCACACTCACTCTTGTAAAGAGCTTCCATCTGATAGTGGCTAAGTGCTGAATGAAAACTCTTGCCTAAGATGCAATGATTGAATGTACTGAAAGTGTTCTTCATAACAAGCTCTTTACAGAAATTTTTTGGTCCAGGAATTTTTATTGATCATTCGGCATGATCACGCAAGCAGTGCTTTTTACAGGGGGGAAAAAAGATTTGGAGAACTGAAGGAAGGAACTGAATCCTGGCCACTTACATGCTGTAGAATATGCAGATAATGGAGCTGTTTTAAACCTGCTGATCTAGGGTGAATCTGTCTATTCTTGTCATACTAGAGAAAGGAATCCTATTTGAGTTTTTGTTAGTTTGTTTATTTGCTTGTGCTGTTTTGTTGGACTTTTTTTTTTTTTAACAAATGAGTAATGTTTATCTTCAGGTTTAAATCTGTGAATCTTACATGAAAAGATAAAAGCAAAAGTACCAGAGACTTAATCCTCACAGACTCCAGAAGATTTAAAATATTTGTTTGTTCTCAGTAGATTCACACATTTTAAATTTTGATGGCTCTCCAATTTCTTTGTATAAGCTATAAGACACATGGCTGATCAAAAGTGTGAGAGAGAGTTACAGTACAGTATTTATGCACAATTTATCCAGATTTGGCTTGATTATTGTGAATGTATGCCCATTTAACTACAGGGAATTAACTCAGATCTATCAGAGTTCACTAATTAAGTGGTTTGCTGAACTTCATAGGCACAGTGACAGCTTGGTTCTTCCTGTGCCACTCACTTTTTTCCAATCCTCATTGCATCCTCAGTATCTAGATTTCAAAATTATTTCTATTTTGAGGAGTATCCACTAATGAAAAATTGATTGCATTTTCTTAGTTCAGAAAGGAAGGCTGTGTGTACAGACGTTCAGTTATGAACCTGCTCTAGTAATTTTGATCCCAGCTACCTAGCTGAACTCAAGTGCTACCTTAATTACTTATGTATTACTTGAAAGAAAACCTGAAAATATCCACAGAAATACTTTCCTTATCTTTTAGAATGATCTGCATAGCTATCTCCTTATTGAGATAAATTGTTGCATTGATATCATGTATGAGATGACACTTATCAATAGATCCTTTGGCAAATGGATTAAAAATGTGATGTGGAAGCATTTTAAGAAGAAAGGAGACCTCAGATAATTTGTACTATTACAGAAATGGAGGTTTCTTTAATGTGTAGATGCATGCCAGTACATATCTTGAGGGGAAAAAAATGCTTCTTTGTGAATCTACAGATGAATTCCTTCTGGTATGATTAAACAACAAACCATGTTAGGTCATTGATTTCTGGTAGTGGAAGAACCTCAGTCCCTCTTCAGAACAACTGCTTCAATTGAAAGTATTAATTGAGGAAGAACATTTCAAGTGTTGAGGTTTTAGAGGCTAGATTCTCCACTCAGTTTCTCTTGGAGCAGATGAAACACTCAGTATGTGATGTCAGGTGTGTTTTGGAGGGATCTGGTATAGCCTTAGTATAAATTGCAGCATTCTGTGGAGTTTTAGATTAGCAGCAGCTCCTCTTGTACAGCCATCATAGTCCTTAGCAAGATGCTTCCCAGAACAGAGGCTGTTTCAGCACTTTTCTGCCCATGTCTCCTGGGGGCATGAGTCCCTTCTGTTGGCTCCAGCCTTTTCCCTAAGGTAGCAAGAATGTGCAGTACAGCACAGTTACTGTCTTGTAGTGTGGTTCATCCCTCTCTCCTTCTCTGTTTTAGTGAGAAAGGTGTCTATCTACAGAGTTAGTGTTTGTTTTTTTAATGACAGTGCTTGGCTGTGGTAGCAACATGGAATTTATGCCTTAATCTGGGGGGCACTGTTTGATTGTGGCTCTGTGTATTCTTGATGCATCTGGTAGGGACAGAAAGGCTCAAGTGTCACTTCCCAGTGGTATGTAGGCTGTATCCATACTGGTAAGAAAAACAGGCCAGGGATGGTTCTGTTGTCCTAGGGCTAAAAGGCACAGCATGTGTCATCTCCATATGGCTACATTCTCATTCCCAAAAGAGGGTGGCCTCATTCAGCCTGTCCCTTGGGAGCATTCCTTGTACTGTGCTGTCCCCTGAACCATGCCCAGCCATTGTCTGGAAACATGTTAGCTGTCAGGAGCCAAAACTGTGCCAGGGAGCAGGCTTACAATGGAACAGCAAGGGCAGGAGCATGCCTGCATGCCAGCACATGCTCTGACCCTCCTTGTGTTCCTGGTGCAAACATAACTGTGCTCATACTGATATTGCCTAAGTTTAGCAGTGTCTTTAAATCCTGTTCTCAGGCTTTCTGTCAGCCATATAATCAGGACTATGCAATTCTATTAGTTTTAAAAAACTTTATTTAATGGAATGCCAAATAATATTAGAGCAAGACAGAGTGCAAATAATGGAACACAGCAGTTTTATTCTTTCAGCAGTACAAGACAGAGGTGATACCTGCAGAGGCTTTTTTTTTTTTTGAGCTGAAAAGGATAGGTGTGTTTTTCAAACTATTCTTAAACAAAGCTAGTACATATGTACATTGAAATGCCTATATGTGAAGTTTCAGTTGGGGAAAAAAACCTAAATCCTAAACAGATTGAAGCAAGGAAATTAATTGTAAGGGAAATGTCAGTAAGTATTCAGATATCCTCACAGTTTCTTAAATAAATGCACATTTGTAAAATATCAGATTACATATTCCAAACACAACTTTAACTCTGTCCCTGTAGCCATTCCCAGTCTTAATCTGCAGACCAGAGAACCCCTACAGTCAGAAATTATACATCAAATAAATTCTGAGTATGAGTTACAGCCATCACACAACATGGTCACATTGGAATATTTTCACTATTTAATAACAAACAAAGTAGATATTTTATTTTGGAATCAAAGTGCTGTTATGTGGATTTATGGTTTCTAACATTGGCAGTGTTTCTGAATACTTTTTTTTCCAAAGTACATAAATATAAAGTGGTAAAAGTTTTGGTTTTAGCTTATAAATGTAGTTAATAATCCTTTCAAACAATAAAAATTTCTATTTATTAATGGCCAAGAAATGGTTGGGGGCTGGTTTTTCTTTTTACAGGAGAATTATTTCAGTCAACTGGATGAAATGAGTAGACAGTGAATATCACAATGGTTTGAGGGGAGTTCATGGCACACCAGTTGATCATGTGGAACTTCAGTTATTAATCCATTAAAGTCATTACTGCCTCCAAGTCTTCAAAGGTCGCAGTCCTTTTTAAGGATTTCTTTAATGAGGGCAAGTACTATTCCTGTTTTCTCAGAGCAGTGTGTGCAGGGCTGTGCAGGCACTGCCTGGCGCGCTGCAGGGTGCTCTGTGCCTGGGACTGGCCGTGCTGAGCAGTGGGTGGGCAGGAACGTGTGGGAGCTCTCGGGGCTGCAGGAGAGGAGGATTTGTATTGATCCTCCTGCTCTGACATCCTGGCTTTTATCCTGGTTACAATATAGGCAAACATGTCAGGCAATTAAACATGTGAGGACGTGGTTCTGCTTGATTATTTGACTTCCTGCAACTAATAAGGAGATTTTTGAAAGATTTAGTGCTATGCCATTGAATATAAAAGAAGTTTGGAGGCCTGTATGTGCAATGTAGTTAGGTGTGGTAGATTAAGTTTGTCCTGGCATCCTTATTGAAGCTTCCCTGTAGGCATTATCAGCTGTAATCAGCATTGTTGCCAGAAATAACATTGCAGTGTCAAAACCATGAGTGTTTCAAGGGTATAGTCAGAGGACTTAAGTGTTCACTTGTTTGTTTAACTTTAAATTAATAAGGGCCCACAGGATTATTTTCCTTTCCCAGGTTGTTGTTAAGTCCTGTTATTTTATTTCTTTTTAATTTTCTTTAGAACAGCTTCTGGTGTTCAAATTATGTTGAAAATAACTGCTTACAGGCAGAGTGATGGCCTAAAATAAATAGAGTCCTAGCAGGATTTTGAAACAAGAAATACCTAAAATATAGTTTAGCTGTTTCATCAGTCATTGAACAATGTGTTACCTTTCAGTAGCTAAAATTTTTGCTAAGTTATTTTCTGTTTTTTTGTTTGTTTTTGTTTGTTTGTTTGGGGTTTTTTGGTTTTTATTTTGTTGGGGGTGGGTGATTGTGATAATGACTAGAAATGATGAACAAAAGTTTTAAGTTATGCCCAGGCAGTGACCATGAGATACTACGATAATGATTCTTATCATAAGAGTGAGTCTTGATTCTTAGAAAGAGACAGGATAGACAAATTGAAATTCCTGGAGGAGTCCAGTTCATTGTTCACTACCTCCTTCCAGTGAGACTGTGGCTGTGAGAGTAAAGCAAGTTGAAGTCAGCACGTACTTGATTTGATTTCTGTGGCACTGATTTCTCCTGCACTCAGAGGCTGGCTCGTGGGCCCAGGTCCTGGACACTCTTCAGTGAATGGGTGACCTTGAGATCAGAATGGGATAATGTTACAGGGAAGGACCCTTAGCACAAATCTAAAATTAATAACCCCTATGATAAATACTTTAGAGGATTGCCTCATTGAAATCCTCAGTATGTACTTCATGAGGCAGTTAAACCATCAACTGGAACTGTATTTAAAATAAGAATATATTTTCTATTATATTTTTTACATAGTTTTCCTAAATGAGATGACATATATTCCTTTAAAGAAAAACACTTATGCTTATTTCCAAAAAACAGACATAGAGTGACCAATCCTACACAGGGACCAGTAGGTTTCCTGAAGAGTTATAATGATGGTACTAATAATCAGATTATTAGAAGTGAAGTAACTGTAAAGCTTGCAGTTCTAATTTGTGCTGCTTACTTACTATGTTTCTGGTTTTGAACCAATTTCAATTCAGCAGTCAGTTTCAGTGGTTTTTAGACAACTTCTACATGCAGGTTTCTGTGCACATTATTCTGCCACATTGCCTGCCTTCCAAATATTACTCATAATTCTTTGCATATTTTTCCTTAAGAACATGGAAATTAGCACTAAAGCCTTAGATTTAGCTTTAGAAAAGGCTTTTTTCAGTCTAAAGGAATCTTAGGGTGTCACTTTCAATCTCTCCTGTGAAAGTTAAATTTCTTTCTCTTGCTTCCTTTTATGTTCAGAGACTTAAATAATTTATTACTTCAAAGGAATTTGCGGTGAATCCAGTAACCAACAGAGGATGTGGAAAGATTTATTGGGAGAAACATTAAGAGCATTCTGGGCCAGGTGTATTTTATTTCTTTTTGTGAAATGGAACAAAAATACTATACACCTCCAGCCAACTTCAGATATGGCTGGAAGCCCATTTGGAAGACAGTGTCTGTAATTGTGAAGTGCTTCTTGAGATAGACTGAACAAAAAGTGATGAAGGGCACAAGGAGCTTTGGCATTGCTGAATAGCAAGAGCTGCATTGCTGGATTCTTAAGCAGCTGCAGCGTTTGCCATCTGAGTGGTTGTGCATGAGACTTCCGCTCTCCTTGTGCTTTATCCAGCACTCCATACCCATGGGAAAAGAGGGACTGAGTGCCCTGCTGAACCACAGCAGTGAAGTCTGAGTTTGCCTTTGCACCCTTGGCCCATGACAAAGGGTTCTGAAGGAGCAGGACCTCAGCAGCCTTCTGCACTCCTTGTTTAACTGAAAAGGCGTCACTCGAGCGAGGCACATGTCATGAACGTTTTTATTCTACCACAGTTTTGTAGAACTCTAATAAAAAAATTTTATTGCATATTGAAATATATAACATTATTTTTGTGAGAAGTGTAATCTTTTGCGAGGTTACAAATTTAATTATTTTATGATATTTATGACAAAATGCTAGGCAAATACAAAAATCATTTTTTCAAGAATGATAAAAAAGTCAGTTATAAACTAGCTATTTCTAATTCAATCCAGTTAGAATCTCTGGCATGTTTAATTTCATTTACATAAATAAAAAAGTTAATAAGAGCATTATCGTAGAATCATAGAATAGTTTGGTTTGGTAGGGTCCTTGGAAAGTTAGTTGCCTATTCAGACCCTGCTCCAGTAAGCAGGAACATCTTCAACTAGATCAGGTGGCTCAGAGCCCTGACCAACCTGACCTTGAATGTCTTGAGGGGTATCCACCACCTCCCTAAGAAAACTGTTATATTGTTTTACCTGCCCATCATAAAAACTTTCTTTGCTATATCTAGTCTGAATTGACTCTATTTTAGTTTAAACCATGCCCCTTGTCCTGTCACCACAGACCCTACTAAAAGATCTGACCACATCTTTCTTGTAGGCCCTCTTTAAGTGCTGAAAGGCTGCACAAGGTCACCCCAGGGCCTTCCCTTCTCCAAGCAGAACAACCCCAACCCTTCTTCATAGGATGGGAGGTGCTCCAGCCCTCTCATCATTTTTTGTGACTCTCCACTGGACCTGTTTCCTCACTGAGAATGTTCCAGGGACACCTTTTCCCATTCAGTTTTTTCTTCTTCACCTGCAACTTCTTAGTCTCCAGTTCCCCTCTGTGCTGGCTGAATAGGCAGGTCCCTTCAGCAGTTGCCTTATTTATTAAAGAGCATGTTTTGATATTGTGTTTTTGTATAAGTTGTGGAAACAATTTCTTCTTTGTCGGTTAGTCCAAATTTCTTAAGTGTTCTCTACAAATTCTTCCTTTGTGCAGCATCTTAGAAAAAGAGGTGAAAAGATGTGGAATCAAACTGCTCCATCCTCCTACCCAAGGCAGGAAGATCTATCTGTGTCACATTTTACATGGATGTGAGTCTTATGTTATAGGACTCTCCTGATGAGTTTGCTTGATGTGTCCAATAATCTCTTCCACTGTATACTCGTCCTAATCTATTGCTTCCATCATGGAATAAATGGATGGATAAAACCTATTGTTTTATCCATCATGGCCATGGAGAACAGCTCTTGATTTCTCTTTGTAGATTCCCGCTACCTCTAGAGTTTTGTAGACCTTTCTTTTTCTCTGTTGCTTCACAGAAATTGTTCTCTCCTATTTCTCACTCCAGGGATGTGTCCATGCCTGACTATACCTATTGCTATTTCCCCAGTGCACAAATGGAAATCTTACTGGTAGCAAGAGGCCAACCTTTTATAGTCCATACAATTAAGAAAACTTGGTAATTAGACAGAGGAATCTTTCAAATATGAACTGGAGTGCTCAATTATAATCAGTGTTTCATTTTATTGCTGTTTCCTGTGTTGGTTTCTATACTTGTCTATCAAAACCAGACTACTTTTTGAAGTTATTTGATACAAAAATCAACCTAAACCATTGAATGCCTTTGTGAATCCAAGTAGTTGGTAGACTACAGATGGGACTCAGTAGGTGCCTAAAGTTGCAGGTCTTTAACTCTGCCAGTCAATTAAGTCCTGTATTTTGTTCCATGTTTTCAACCCCAAAATTTTTACTGCCTTTTAGATTTTAAAATTCAGTTAGGAAGCCAGTGACAGAATCAAGTTTTTTGGTGGTCTCTGAGTAGATGGAATTCTAGCAGTTTTGCAACAAGAAGATTGGAGAAAACAGTTATTACCATGAAATTGCACTTTCTTAAAATAAAAGTTTTAGAAGTTCTTCTTCTAATAAAGAGCTTTGTTTCTTCAGCAATAATATGGTAATTTGGCATAATTGAAAATTGATTTTAAATATTTCCTTTTTCCACTTTTGTAAATACATTGTTTTCCCTACTCCCTTATTTTTCCTTTTCTCTTTGTTCCAGGACCCTTTGCTGCTTCAGGAGACAGTAAATTCTGCTGCTGCTCTTATCATGGCATTGATAAAGGACAGAAACCCAGAGCTTATTGGCCAGCTGCTGGTAGCATAAGACCATAAATCATGTGTAGATTTTGGAAATGTTAGTTTTCATCATCTGTTCACCAAAGGTCTTAAGTAATTTTATTCTTTGTTGAAAACTCTGGATTTATGCCATTTATTATTAAGATCATTTAATAGCATATTTTTGATATTTAAAATACAATCTAATATTATGCATAAAGTGTAAAAAGAAATACAAATAATTCTGAGATACACTGGGTATATACTGTGAGGAGTGATACTGAAATGTTTTTCAAGGTACCGATCATTTTAAAGGTGCACAGAGGACACCAAAGCATTCATGCAAAATGGTCTTTAAGTATGTATGTGTGTTGTACTCTAGGACTGCATGAATTAAGTTTTATTTCAGATAAAGCACAGCTCAACTTTATGTGAAATTATTTTAAAATTGCTGCTGTAATACCTCTTAGTGAGTGTAGAGTTCCTTACAGAGTGTGGCTTTCCTGCCATAAAGAGAAATGCAAATTGCAGGAAGTATTGGAAAGGTCAGGTGCCCGTTCTCTGTGGAATGAAGGTAACCTCAAATCAGAGAAAAGATACACATGGGTACAAGGAGGTGCCAAGCCCCAGTTTTCCAGATGCAGTGAGCTCTGGCTGTAGCCTCCGTGGTGCTGCACTTCTTCCAGTGCCCGTGTGCCATCATTCAGAGCTCCTGTAGCTCCACTGAAATAGGAAGAGTCTGTTAATTCATGCATAAGAGTACAATTCTCATCTCTTGCTGGTTAGCAGAGGTCTGTAGTAAATAGCAGCAAGGAGAGCAAGCATTATGAACTCAAAGATACTCAGCACTGATAGTCAAGTGCAGACCATTGGGACAGGAAGATGAAATGGTGAATGGTTATTATGTGGAGTGTCTCCAGGTATCACAACCACTAAGAGCAATACAAGCAGCGTCCCTGAAAACGTGTCTTTCCCTATGCATCAGACCCAGGATTTTGTCTCTCCTGCAATTTATGAAGGGGCTAGGTTAGTGTCTTACATATTTGATATGAATAAAGTCTTGGAGAAGTATCCCCGCTAGAATTGTCCAGTGAGTCCCTGATTCAGTCTATCACTGTCAGTTCAGCAAGTTTCCCTCTATAAACAGCATCCCTCTCCTTACTCCCACCATGTTCCACTCCCTCTGGTGCTCAGACAAAACTTAGGATAACAAGCTCCCTGCTTGGTCCCTTTCCCTTCACATGACTATTTATATCTCTGGTTTAAATCCCTTTTAGAAGCTGATCTTGGTCCCAAACTTCCTTCATTCCAAAATAAAATAAAGAGTTGTCAGCTGATGGTTCTATACCCAAGGCATACATTTTCTTCCACACACAAGTCATGCAAAGATAACTAACAAATTTCTTGTGCATCATCTTCTTTCTTCTTTGCTTCTTTCTTCTCTCTGCTTTGATTAATAATTTGTCCTTTTCTGACATTGTACAACATAAGCATTCATATTAGCTCTGTGTATGGCTATACAATAGGCATATTTTATTCATACATATATTCATGTCTGTTCATATGCAGAGCACATAAATAAATGAAGAACTAAAGAATTTATTACTGGTATTCATAATTTAACAGGACAGCTCTCACAAATAAGTTTTCTGAATGTGCTTTTACATTAATAAATTTGATGAAGGAATTTGTCCCACAGGCTTTTAAAAGACATGATGAAAGATGTCTCTTTGACTGTATTTTGTTATTCTTGTTTGCTCGAAGACAAAAATGCAATCTGTGATGTGTTTTCCACAAATAATAAGAAGGTGAATTTATAAAACCTTTCATGTTTTCTATCCACTCTAATTTATACACCGTGATACTGCATTAACATTGGTTTGTGTGCAACATCATTTGCTTAAACAGAGCTTTTATTTTTTAGGGTTGTTTTATTTACCTCATTCTCCTAAGAGGATTTCAATCCAATTAAAAATGATACCGCAGTGAAATGCTGTAATAAAAAAAAATATTATGGTTGTTTAGTTGTTTATGGATTTATTTTTGAAAAGAGAACAGACAATGCACAAGAAAAAGTAAGTTTTGGGTCATCCAATATACTTAGTACTAATCCTAAATGGAAGATAATAAGCTTTATTAATGTACTGTTAATCATTGCATTATGGCTTTTTAATATTTAGCAATCTTTTAAAATAATCTACAAACACTGAGAAGTCCAATTTGCTGGAAGCAAATACACCAACAACAGAACTACTAGAACAGATCACAAAATACTAAAACTGCAGTAAAAAAAAAAGAAACTAGGCTGTGATTAATGCTATTGTGTATCCAAACCAAATTTAAATGGTTTTTGGGTGATTGTTAGTACTTACAATGGGAATAAAGATATAAAATGAAATTAAGAAACTGGCTGATCGTTTTTTGTCTGTGCATAGCTTCTCACAAATAGCAGTATACATGAGAAACTTGGCAGCCTTTTGTACACACATGCTGTTTTGAATTTAACTAGTGAATCAGTCACCACCCATATTGCTTTGAACATTTGGACAGAGATAACAGAAAGTAAATAGAAGCTCAGACTCTGCCAGCCTTGCTTACCTTACTCCTTAAGCACTCTAATTAGTATTCCTTGGGTAGTGTTCATCAGAAAAGAGAATGCAAAATGTGGCCCAAGAAATGCTTTTCAAAAATGCAAAGTTGAGTGAATTAGATTTGTATACTGAAACTAACCCACTTCATGCAAAATCTGAAATCTGTATTACTTTGTCTTCAGTCAGTTAGGTAGAAGATTTTCTATTCAGTCTTTTTTTTGTTTAGCTTTTCAGACAACCTAGCTTGAAAAAAAAAAAAAAAGGCTTGATGGTCCTCTGAAGAAGAAAGAAATGAAAATAGAAGATGGTGGCATTATTAACAAAAAAAACCCCAACACCCCAAAACTATACCAAAAAGCAAAGAGAAAGAAAGTGAGATGTTACCTATTGTAATAAGTGGCATAATAGAGTCAACTTTCATTGAGCTCATCTTAAAAATTAATGTAGGCTGCAGAACAAAAATGTTTTGGATCTCATGGAGCCTTTGGTGTATTCAGATTTGTATTTCTATGTGACATCAAAATATCATCATCCCCACAGCGCTGTTCTATGTGCCATCCAAAGAGAAGCTTCCAAAGACATAAAGTTTCCAATCACTTGGCAATTTCTGAAGATACAGCAACTTCTCCTGTCTGTAGGTCATTCCACCAGAGAAGGGTCACACTTTGGTTGCTCTGTTCTCCCTGCCTCAGACACTTGCCACTCCTCACTGCTTTTTGTTTGGCTTTTGTTTCTGAAGACGAGCACATTCACTTTGAGACCTGCAAAAGTGGTTTTTTATTTTGTATGTCCTTCCTCTTTACCCATAACATTGACCTGAAAAATTGTAGTTCAGCTTATCAACCATCCACCAATGTGCAGACAATCCCTTCATTGCTGTCGAGGGAGGTTTGGGAGTTCGAGAATAAGCTGATGCTAACAGTGTTCCTGTAGGCCAGAGTTTGCAGCAAGATTATTCCTGCCCAACTCAATCCAATTTGCACCTGATTTTGAATAGTCTGTAAAGGCACACAGTTTGATGACTAATGCCCTGCTCTGGGTGCCTACAGTGAGATACCAAAGTCAGAGTGAAAATGGGTTCAAATCTTTGTGCTCCAGTGCCTGCCCTTTCAGCTTCAGACTGGTAATTTTTTATGACATCTGTCTCCCTCAGCCCATTTCCCAGCCCAATTGTTTACCAGAATTCAGTTTTTCTTGTGCTTCTGGCAAGCACCAAGGAAAAGAAGCAGTCACTGACACTGCATTTTTTCCCAGTGTAGCTTGATTTTGATTGACAGGGCTGTAAAGCACTTGTTAAATATTCATTTTCCTTCATTATTTCTTCCAGGAATACTCAATTAGCTTAGAGATCTAAAAAACACAATTTCAGCACCTGTGCTGAGGAAACAGTCCCAACTGTGAAGATACTTTTTGTGATTGATAAAGTTACTTCTCTTGCACACACAAACCTGGGGAGCAAAGTGGCATTTCTTAATACATTTATTCTAAGGTTAATTAAAGTATGCTTTCAATATTTAGATTGAAATGGATCTTGTCCTTCATCCTGCACCTATTCCTGTCTCAGAAACTAAAATTATAATTCAGTTAAAATGCCACAACACTGAATTATATAACACAGTTACCAAGATAAATGAGAGCGCAAGAGACTTGGACAAGAAAAAAGTGACGTGAATTTAAATAGCATAGAGAAGAAGGAGGTAAGGGAGAATATACCAGAGCTCCACCAGATGGCAAAACCTGCAGGGGAGACCCCTTGAATGGCACAATGGGCTAAGGGCTGCAGGCAGGAATGCTCTCCAGGTTCAGTAGCACTTCAGATGGCAGCTCAACAAAGCATTTCTCTCTTCAGCAGCCATTTTAGATAACTCTCTTGAGTCTTTCTTTGTTGTTACTTCTGCATCTCTTTCATTACTCTGCCTCCTTTGTTTTTGTGCCTCACACCAGTCACTTCAAATTTCAAATTTATTTTTCATTTCAGCCATTCCTGTTTTCTCCTGTGCTCTTTTCCCATCCTTTCCCCTACTTCTGTTGCTTATTCTTTCTCCCTGTATTTGTCACTCTTTTTCCATTCCTCCCGGCCCACCATGGTCGAAAGGGACGATCCCCCCTCCCTTCCCTTGCAAGACAGTCCGTGGTCTGGCATCAGAAACCCTTCCTCGCTCCTGGATCGAGAACTGAGGCTCTTGGGCTTTGGCACCTCCGCGCCGCTCACAGCTGGGACTGAAAACAGATGTCACTTCCGCTGCCAGCTGCGGGCAGATGAGCAGCAGCTGCCCCAGGGCCAGACCTCCTGCATGGCAGCTGCTGGGCTGACACTGAGAGCTGCCTGTCAGCCCGAGCCAGGCTGCAAGCAGAGCCATCCCACGGAGGGGGGACAATCCGCCCCAAGGCCAGACCCCCCTTCCCCTGCCTCAGTAGCCAAACCAGCGTTTGTAAAGTCAGCGCCTAGTCAAGGAGCCAGATTTGCAAATCTATCAGAATGGCAGCAGCAACAAAAAGTGAAAGAAAAAAAGGCCAAATCCAGGTAGGGCTTACAGTCCTGGTGACTGGAAAAAGTGTGTTTTCACTTAGTAACCAGTGGTTTTGCCAGGAGTTGCTCAGAGACAAAAAGCAAGGAACCCCACGACGCTGTGTTCAGCAGCTCCTTTCCACAGCAGAGATGTGGCCTCACTGAAGCCCCACCAAAGTCAGTGGGACTGAAATTCCCTTGCAGTGCGCTCAAGAATGCACGGCATCCCCTCCCTCCAGGCATCTTCAGCTAAGTCACACATAAACATGCTGGTTATGCTAGGGGCTTATTATTATCATCATCATCATTATTTTTATTGTGCTGCAGTTCTAAGTGTGTATTTATGCTGTGCTCAACTCCCTTTGCATTTGATGGGGAACATTATGGTCTTCATTATGCCCACTATGTTTTGGAATTTAGTTGTGACTCCAGCTTAAGTACCCACAGGCCTGTGGTAAGTGGGGTTACAGGGACACTTCTGAAGTTCAGAATTTAAAGTCTATCTTGAGCACTCACTCTGAATCCAATGACAGCACAATAAGCCTAAAACAATGATTTTGTGCAAGGCTAGAAAAAGACTTGGCCTCTTTTGGACACTGTATTTTGTCCCTCTCTCCTGTATTCTGGCATTTAGGGCTGTGCTGCTGTGTAGAAATTCAGACAAGGAAGCTGAAAAACTGTTACCTGTCTGCAAACTAACCCTGCAAAAAGTGGCTAGCTCTCAGCAGGGTCACCAGGTGAGATGCCTTTGTGGGAGAAGGTTCATTGTAATTCCTGCTGCAAAGGGATGTGCTGGAGGCTTGTAGGGCTGCAGCAGCAGAATCACAGATTTGCCTAAACGGTCACTCAACTTCAGGGCAGTGTTTTCTTAACTTTGCAGTTACAGCTCCTGCCTGTGTTGAGGGCAAGATGAGAGTGTGTTACTCTGACACTGTCGTGCCCCTTCGGTAGACAAGGACGTGTATCCATGGGTGAAGTGCAGGAGGGTCAGGCACTGCTGGATGTGGCTCCTCTCCTTGGCTGTCAGTGCAGTCTTTGTGAGCAGCAAAGGAAGCCTGGCTGTGTGTTGTGACATGCAAACCTCTCTGAAAATGATAAATCTGAAAATGCTCAGAGGTGAACTGCATTCCAGACTGGTAGGTCAGGATAAGAAAAGGAAGGAAGGAAATGAGGTGTCTCTCACCCCTTCTGGGAGTGGCTGCTTACAGCAGATCAAAGAAGCACTTTTATGATGGATATTTCAAGAAAAGCTGCAAAATGCCTTGAGTGCAGAGCAGAAAACACTGATTACTTCTCCTTGGTTGTTTGGTTTTTACTTAATCTTTAAAGCAACTGGCTTCACTGACTTTGGTCTTTAATCCTGCTACCGATTGTGCAGCTTTATGTAGGCAGCTCCACAGCCTTGGAATGTGCAGAATTTGTCCAAAGCTTTGCAGCCCCATGGTTACTTTTGGTTACTTACAGTATAAGAATTATAAGAATAGTCATTACAGCGGCAGCAATGCACCCTCTGCTGGTGTTCATCAATATTTTATCCAAAATCTTCCCCAAGTTAACTATCAACAAATACTGCTGATGGCAGAGGAAGGGTCAATGTTTTTCTCTCCATCTTTTCAGATTGCCTCCCAGCAGTGATAAGCTAAGGTGTTGAGATGGGATGAAAAAACTCTGGGCATGGTGTCGGCTACATAGTGAAAAACAAAGACACAACTACCTTCAAGAGGAGGCTGGAAAACACCCTTGGCATGTGGGCTAATGGAAAAATGGGGATTTATGCTAATCAGGGTGTGTGGGTGGAGGATGGCAAAGCATTTGTTACTGTCTGGGATGGCTCCTGCCAACAGGTATCAGCCTCAGGCTGAATTTTTGGTAGTGGTTTTTGCAGACCTTTTTCATTCCTCTCAAAACACACACTGAGTAAGATTCGTTTCAGCTTTCCGGAAAACCCTAAATTACAGATGAAATGGGCATTTGAACAATTCTGTGTTCAAATTATGAATATTCAAGTGGTTAATTTGAATTCTATTTTGTACTTTAGTGAAAATCTCAGGTCTTTTCCTTTTTTTAAAAATTTTTTTATTTTTATAATTATTAAGCCAGATTTGATAAAAACCTTAGAAGCATCAGAAAAAACCTATAAAATATTATCTGTACTGCACTGTGATAGATGTGGTCCATGACTCAAATGAGCATTAATGAATGGCTGGGCATAATGGCAGTAAGTGGGAAACAGATGAATGTGAGCACAGCCTACACTAACAATCTTGTATGCAAATTAAAAAACTCCTGTTTTGAATGTGAAGTAAAATGGGAAAGAAATCTCAGTAAGAAAAGAGATCCACTAGATTCAGCAAGGATAACAGAATGATTATCATAAAGAAATATCCTTTAGAATGAGTCTAATAATTTATGTTCTTTATTATGTTTGTATTTTTCTGCAAGAAAGGATTCAGATGGATCCTCAGAGGATCTTTAGAAACAAAAATGCCATATTGTAGATATTTAGTGTGGAAAAAAAATAAACTTGAATAAAATTATGTTGCGGGTAATAATGCCTTGGAAGTAAAGAACTCTGCTCTTCAGTAGCTCTTTCATGCCCTCTGCAGTTAAAACTCTGTTTTGTATCTATGTAGTCAAAGTCTGTTTTTCCTGGTTGCAGAATTCAGTACCTAGGGTTAAGGAAAACTGTAAAACTGTTACAAATTCTTTTGGGTTGCCTGTAGGCTAGGTTGTGACTTTTATTATCCATTCATATTTTACAAGCATTGCAGAAATGCAGATGATCCTGTGCTTCCACAGAGGTGCCTCTTTCACAGCAAGAGCTGAGAGCACAGAAATAAACAGAGATGCCCTCCTATGTGAGATCCTTGCTCTACCTGCAGGCCATCCATCTCAGATCTGGAATTTCATGCATATTTGCTGTCAGGTAGGAGTTATGTACAGATGACTGTATAAACTACTTAAAAGCTACTGTGAGTCTCATCATTACATGTGACTTTTTTTAGCATCGCTTTCAGAAAGTGTTGATCATATCTTTGCATAGAATTATCTGAAGTGATTCATCCTACCCAAAACAGTTATAAAAGCAGGTGAGAAAAAGTGTCTTATTTCAATTGATTAAAAGATGCAAAAGTCAGAAATGCTGAGAAGGTGATCTGCTATTTAAAACATCAAAGATATCTTATTTTTCATAGCAATGACATTTTCAAGAGTGACTGCTGGTTACTGATTCTGGCATGGGCTTCCACTATATACTAGAACAGGTTCAAACAGGTATATTTTATATATGTAATTGAAAAAAGGATAACTCCTGCAAGCTGTCAGGGCTATGGCTCTCACTGTCACTGCTGTGTTCATTAGTAGAAAGAAAATTTGAACTCTAACACTTATCTAGTGAAAGTATCTCCAAAGAAACAAATATATTGCTATACACTGAATGTATTGCTTTGGGCTCCTGATCTTCACTGAGACATTAAAGTGCCAACCACTTTTACAACAGTGACTGCTCTCCAAGGAATTCTACAGCCTAAATTAACCATCCAAGGAGTGAGGCTGGGCACAGATGCTGTAAGGAGGCTGAGGAAGGCCAAGAACCCAGGCACTGCTTCATGAAACACAAAGCCCCACAACGGTGAGGCCAATGCCAGATCACAGAGACCCCTTAGGCCCCCACTGTCCTGCTGCCCTCTTTTCTCCCCATTAAAGAGGAAAGTGAGTGTGGTGCACATGGTCCCATGTTTCAATAAAGAGCAAGGAATCTGGCTTCCTGGGCACTAGTCCTGCCCAGGGAAACTGAGAGCTGGCAGGTTGGTAAACTTCACTATGCTTCAGCCCCTCCCTCTATGCAATATGAATAATGGCTACTTCACAGCAGCATTTCTAACAGTGAATTCATATTTATGAAGTATTTTGTAAATTGAAAACCATAAATGCTTGAAGGAGCTGTCTTGTAAAATTTATTACTGCTGAGATGATACTCAAGTGCTGAAAACAACTCTGTGTATTAGGGAGGCCTTGATTAACCAGCTGAACAATGGAAATCTTGTTTTGCCTGCATTAATTTTTCAGTGGCTCTAGAGATAATAGGTGGTATTACTCATGTGCCTGAAATACAGGCAAGGACCTTGGACTGCAGAATTTGTCAGTATATTGAATTTACTCAGCCATGTTTCTCATTTGACTCATTTGATGTTGTGCAGTAGATTTACAAATGCTCATCCCCATTTATGTTGTTTATGAGCAACATGAATTGAGCCGAAATCCTTCTTGGACAGACATTTGATACTATGCTGTTAAGAACTGGTGTTTTTTTAAAGCATTTAATAGAGGACTGGACTTCCAACTCGTGTGTGCAGCACTAGGGGAGCAGGGCCGGCCACACAGGTGTGTGTAACCCTGCCAGCCCAGGCTGTGCCACCACAAACAGAGGTGGAATGGGCTGGGGCACCTGAGGAGAGGGCTGGGGACTGCAGCTCTTTGGCATTCATTTCCAGGCAGGGCCTTCTCCTTGATCCCTGAGCAGACTTTGCTGCAGGTGCCCTGCATCCCCAGCCCAATCCAGCTCCCAGCTCAGCCCCTTCCCATCCTAACAGGGCTGGGGGTGGAAACATCAGCAGGAAACATCCCAACATCCCCAAACCCTCCTCACTGCTGACTGCTCTCTGCTTAGGGCTAAAGGTGACATTTTGTAGGATGAGGAGGAGACAACACTTAGGAGTATTCCACCTGAATGAATCTTGGGAAGAAAACGTTGTCTACAAAGTTGAAGTGATCTCTTGAACCAAATTGGAATAAGTCAGGGGGTTTAGCTCATTAAAAACACATAGGCTTCAATCAGTTCACCAAAGCCATGGCCCAGCATTTCTGTATTTCTATGCTGGCTTCAGAGGAGAGCAGATCAGGCTCTTGTCCCCATCGTGCAGCTGTCCTCTGCCAAGTGCCAGAGGGACAACCATCTTCTCCTTCTTCTCCTTCTCCTTCTCCTTCTCCTTCTCCTTCTCCTTCTCCTTCTCCTTCTCCTTCTCCTTCTCCTTCTCCTTCTCCTTCTCCTTTTCCTTTTCCTTCTCCTTCTCCTTCTTATTCCTGTCCTTCTTCCTCTCCTTCGACACTGAAGCAAGCAGCAGGCACAGGGAGGAAGTTGGACATCTCTGGAGTCTTTGTGAAAGATGTTCAACCAGGAAGACTACTCCATTGGCAAGATGTGGCATTAAACAGCAGAATATTCCTCCCATGGGGCAATACACTATTATAGGGAAATGCAGTTTTAATGCAAAAAAGAACCCAAACAAAGCAAAGCATTTGGAGCAAGCTGCACTTGGATGCCAAACTGCTTTACTTTGATTGAAAATACTCTGATAGATGTTTCAAATTTTCCTTTTTCTCTCACTACTCATAACAAAATTAAAAAGAAAATGCCATTTTCTGGCCTTTCTAGAGGTTGAAGATATTCAAATGTCAGACCTCACGGAGGGACAAACAAAAACTAATCTGTGCCCCTCAGCTTTGCCACAGAGTGGTGCTGAGAGTGATGATGGAGAGGTGTGTTGGAGGCAGCAGTGCAGGAGGAGGGGTCTGTACCAGAAAGGGAGGGATGTAAAAAACAGCATCTCTGGAAGCACCTGAGAACCACAAAGAAAAGGGCTGAAACCCTAAAATAATGAGCAAGAGGAGAGAAAGTAAGCGATGATGAGGTTAAGGTTGCTCCTGGGACAGACGTGCAGCATTTCGGCGGGAAGCCCGCGATGCCCGCGGTGGCTGCGGGTTCGGGGCAGCCCCGAGGCAGGAGGAGCGGCGGGGCTCGCCCTGCAGGGGGAGTCGAACACCGGGAATGGAGCGGCGGGAGCGGCCGCGAGTCCCGGGGCTCCCGCGGCGCTCCGGGCCCGGCGTGAACGCGGCCTTGCCCTGGCAGCTCAGCCCTGGCAGCATGACTGAGGTGCTCCGTGTGATAAAGCACATAACGTGATAAAGTGAGAAAGGTTGGGCGGTGGGTTCAGCGAATGCAAAGCACTTTATGATATAATAAAGGTGGATGAGCTTATTCAGCTCTATGATACGATGAGGAGGATGTGCGTGTGTGGCCTCCTGGCATGCACCAAGGTTCAGGTTGTGGATTTCCAGCTAAGGAAGGACAACCTAAAATCTCTGCCCTCTGATGTAGTTAGTCAGACCCAGGCTCACGGCTACATCCATCTAACTTAAGCTGTATTAAAACTTAAAATTTACAAGAAGAATGTATATTGTTCGGCAAATCCTACACAAAATTTTTAAAAATTACATTTGTGATATTCATTATCCTAAAAATTATGTCATACAATCACATATTCATGGCTAAGGATAGAATCAGCAAAGGCTGAAGATAAATATCTGTTCCATACCAAAGTACTTATTCTCTGGCTCTCACTTGCCCGCTTTCTTTAGGATGATGTGTGCAGGAGGTGTGGGCCCTTCCCAAGTGGGTCCAGAGCAGTTTTGTGAGTGACAGCCTAGAGCCAAGGGAGCTGCACCTGGTATGCAGTTTGGGGAAACAATTACCAGCTCCTCACCAAGTGCCAGAGGGTCTGAGGGAGCTGCAAGAGCTGCCTGTGATCTCTGTCTGGCAGACACCGAAAGCACACGCACATGCACAGAGGCACGTTCAGAATTGCACCTGCACACGAGCTGATTTACAGCCCCAGGGTTTCAGCCAGGGCCAGTCAGGGCTACTCTCAGTTGTCATCAATCTCTTTATTCTTTTGCACTGTTGGTTGCATCCACTTATTTTAGGCACTAGTGCTAGAGGTGTAGTTAGTAAGTGCCTCACCCCAGCTCAGGGAGATTCATAGCTCCAAGTTGATTGGACTCCTTTGCTCAATGTCAAAATTGTCTAAAGACCACTTACATGTAAGATGTTTGAATATCCTGCACATACCAGATCTTCTTACACACTTTATCCAACCTAAGTGCTGACCGCTATCAGTGCAAAATCCTTAGACAATATTCTGGCTGTACCAGCTTGCTGTATTCTTGATCTTTCTCATTAGATTAAATACAAGTGCTAATAAATGACAGATTCCCTTTCTCTATCTGTGAGCACATCACACTTTTCAGATAGACTTCTTTCAGATTTCACATATTTTATGCAGTCAGCTCTTTCCAATTCTGATCTATTTGAACCAGAGATTGAAGTTTCCCACTAGTTACTGTTAGCATTTACTTAAACAAGCACACAATAAAATTTAATTTTCAGTGGCTCATATGTAACATTTTGCATGGGAAGGTCCCCAAGTACTTGATAAACATCTATTAGAGGTGACAGCAAGCAATGTGTAATAGCCAGGGAGAGCTGTTTCTATTTTGCTGAGAGACAATTTGTGAGTCTTGATTTACCCATAGCCTTGACAGTGAGATAATGCAATGACACTTCTTGACAGCAGCACACTACCAAGAATTGCTGCTGCCTCTGCCCTCACCTTTCCTAAAAATGTGATCCCTTCCCATAATAGTTCATTGGCTGTTTCTGTGGAAGACTGTGACAACTGTTATGAAAGATTCAGCTAGGTGTTGCATAAGAAACTAACACAACTAATTTTGGTTTGCAGGTACTCCAACTAAAATCCATAGTGTCCACATTGAAGATCAGGAGCTTGCTCCAGATAGAACTGTAAAGCAGCATGTGGTTTAACTATCTCTTTCTGTATGCTACTCACAGAAAGAGAAAACAGCTGTTGAAATTGCAACTCTTCCTGGTACCTTCAGTCACGGACAGTCCAGGGAAGCTCCCCTGAAGCTGGCAGTTTTGGCCACCTGGAATCAAGTAAACAAATTGTTCATGGAGTGCCACTGGTCTCCACGCTGATACAAGGACACATTGAAAGCAACTGAGGAATCTCAGCTGTCTGTGTGAAAGCCCAAAAAGGGTATCATTTAGTGCAATGGTTGCATAAATGAGAAAAATAAATGGAGGCAGGAAAAAAACTTGCCTAGATATCCCCCACAATATCCTAGTGGTCCAGCCATACTTTACAAGGTGCTGCTTCTGAACATTGTAAACATTATCCCCCCCAAAAATCAGCCTCCTGTGCATTGTTCTCGGCTTGCACTCATGAGCACTGCCTTCTGCAAATCTTACCATCTCACCTGCAACCCAGGCCTGGCATGACGGTGTTAATTTGATTCTTCTATTAGCCTGGCTGCTGTTACTTGTGATTCCTCTGCAATATATTCCTTTTCATGGTGTAGCAGGAGAAGGAGCAGATAACAACAAACAGCTTGTTGCACAATCCTGAAAAGCCTCAGGAGAGTCCTTGTGGGGGAGATAACTCAGAAGGGCACTGATACAGTGAATAACTGTGGGCTTTCTTCTCAGGAAAAAAGGTTCAATCCATTCCTTATAAATATACCAAACAGTTTGAGAGAAGTATTGATTTCTGACCAATTTCTCCTCTTTGGAACAATCCAAACTCCTTAAATGTTGGCCAATCCCTCAGGTCCTAAAAGATAACCAGAGCAGAAATTTTGACAAATTGTCCAAGATACTTTATCAGATTTCTCCTGAGGAATAGAGACCAAAAAATTATATGGCTCAGTAGTCACCAGAAAAAACATTGGACTCTTATCTTCTGAGGTGGAACAGGATTTAAGTCACAGGTACAACCTCTGGTAATCTCCAAGAAGTTACTATAAGGACAATTCTTAAGATAAAGGCTCATGTGTTGTTTTGGTTTTCTTGCCACACTGTAGAGATTTCTATCCTTTAGTGATCTGTGTGCAGTTCAGGGGTAGAAACCAGAGCAGCTTCAGGGAGGGGCAGAACTGGGGCCCACTGCCAGCACTTCCCACTGCACACACTTCTCAGAATGGCCAAGGCCCTCTGGCAGCTCCTGGTCACACTCCTGTCCTGAATCTCAGCCTCAGCCACGTGTCCTGCTGGACAGGCTCCCTTCTGCTACACCAGCTGCAGAGCTTCTCTTCCCTTCACAGGCTGCTTTTGTCAGCCTCAAATCCAACGTCTCCAGTGCCATAATATCATGAGCTTCACACGTGCTTTTCCAGTGGAAAGCCTCTTTCCTGCTTTGGATTACTTTTTCCTGGTCTTCTTTGAAATGAAAAATTTCATCGACCTTGGTTTCCACAGAAGACCAGAGATCTCTTAAGTCCCTCTTCTGTTTCCTAGAAATATATATACTACCTACACCCTTTCTTTTTTTTACTCTCCTGCTCTATAATATCAGAGACAATGCTTTTCTTCTCATTTTTATTCTACCTTCTTCCTCCTGGTATAGCCACTAACTTTACCAACTGCACATGGAAAGGGCCCTCAAGTGCATGGTGCTCTGAAACTCTGTGCTGCTCTACTGTCAACAGAAGCCTGTTCTGATGTTAAGTTTACAGAGAGATCAACAGGTGCTGTTATAATTCAGAAATACTCAGTTTTGGAGCTAAATCTTCATGAAAAAAAATTCTCAAACGTTGCCTACATTATATTTATATTATATGTACTTTGTCTATAAATAAAATCTATAATTTTTACATAAAAAGTGTCTGGATGCAAATATATGCATATATATATTTGTTTGCATTTTAATGTCCATAGGTCTTGGAGAAACACAAGTAAACAATATGCAGTTTGGGGAACAAGAATAGAACCTGTCAATATTTAAGATGTTAATGTTTAAAACCAGACTGCAGGTAAGCAATAAAAGAGGCACCTTCATCAGACATGTTCACAAATATACTGATAACCCAAGCCTGGTGAAGCCAGATGTCAAACATGAAAGAGTAGGCAGGAAGTTTCAGGAGGCTGAGAGCAAACATGAAGAGAAGGATCTGAAAGGCCAGGAAGAGTGAACTATGTTGAAAATTAGATGGTTAAACCTGAGTTACACTGAATAAGCTCCAGTTTCTTATTTGACTGCATTGTGGGTGGACCAACACAAAGACTTGGCAGACTGTTATCTTTCACCTAAGAACAACTTGCTGAGGCATTTAAAAACAGTGCTGAACACCGAGGAGACAAAGATGGCAAACATTTTTCCCCAGTAGTAGGTTTTGTTTTTTCTCTCACTAGTCCCTAACGCTGTCATAGTGTTTGAAAAATGAAGAGGTGTGTAGTGTGGTATGGCACAGGTATTATGGAGTCTTTTTTTTTATGGTATTATTATGGTAATATGGAGTCTTTTTTAAAGTTTTATGAGATCTAGAAAGCCGTATGCCAGGTACAGTAGTGGAAGCTGCATGGCTCTGAAGAGCTCTGCCTCTGTACCCCCATATGTGCTAAAAAAAGCATATTTATCATATACCACACTATGTCTTCCTCTATTTTCCTTTCCATTCATTTATAAAATGACAAATATTTCAATTATATTAAAAACATTCTAGCAGAACTGCAAAGTATAGGACAGTTTGACTTCACAAAGCTTTATTTGCTTGATCAGGAGCTTTTTACTGTACCTATATGAGAGAGTCAATCCAAAACCCCACCTAAGCCAGTGGGAACACTTTCCAGGTCTTTAAAGGGTAGCAGAGCAGTTCACAGGGTGGGTGAGATGATTAGCTTCAAATTCAGTGTTCTTGTGCAGACAAACTTTGATTTTCAGGTTTATTGTCTTACAATGAGGAAAAGTCACTTAGGACAAAGTGCCTCGCTCAGCTGATAAAGTTTCAAAGAAGGAACCCTTTCTGTTTAAGCTGACTCTGTATTTCTCATGCACACTTGCAGATGACTCTTTGCCCCTGTTTTCCCCTCAGGTTTGGTTGCAGAAGGTCCTGCAGACCCTGTTAGCGCTGTGGTGTGACCCAGCCTCCTGTGGCAGCAGCCACGTTGCTGCCATGCTGTGCTGTGGCCACTGCAAGGAAAATGCACTCCTGGGAGATTTTAGCTTAAGGGGAACAGAGGGGAAGGCTGAGCAGAAATAGGGATGCAGAAAGGCAGGAAGAAAACAAGAAAATACTGAAAACCTCTAAGTGAACTTGCAGAAACTTCAGAATGGTTTAAATGGTTCTGATGGTTCAAATGGTGGGCTCTGAAATCTAGTTCATTCACCTCCTTGGTAGTTATTATGCTGTCACCATGATTTAGATAATGAGAGAATATCTTTTTTCAGCATTTGTCTTAATGGTCTTGTCCCATTTCAACTAACTATTTGCTAAACCCTCTTTTTGTTCAAAATTGATAAAGATAGGATCTTCATGTGAAACTATTGGAGAGCTCTTTATGTTACTTAAATAGTGTTATTTTGCAAGTATGATTTCCTTAGATTCATCCTGCCATATTCTAAATCTAATCTGAGGTCTGGATGAAAATATTTATGGCCCTTCCCCAGCTATCTCCCACTGCCAAACTGGTCAACCTTCATCTGCTTTTAGGAGTTCAACTTTTTCACATACCACTAATTAATCCTAGTGATTAGTTAATAAAAGCTCCTCTCACTGCTTTCTTTTCTACCTTATGTCTATTCACTAATTTATATCAGAAATAATCTAATAGAATGATCTGTCCCAGACTACTAATTGAAGAAAGCTGGTTCATTGACTCCAGAACACGGAACACCAAAGGCCTTGCATTTCTCAAAATCTGAGGAGCAGAAAGTCAAGGTGGAAAAGTCACTGGCTTCACAGGTTTGTGCATCAGAGCTTACTCCCAGATGGCTGGGAACCCTCCTGGTTCTGCCTTTTGTCCCCAGTGCCTGGGGGCAAAGAGCCTGAAATTGTTTGGCTCAGACAAAACCTTCCATGGACTGGAAGCTGGTGGGGTCAGGAATTCCCACCAGGTTGCAGGTTCTTGCAATGAAGCCCAGAAAGTACCAGTTAAATATGAGCTTTCCCTGGAATACCTGGCCTGAGACCTGATGAGCCAGCACAGCTATTAGTGAAAGTGATGTTTTTTCTCAGTTTTGCAGTTGTTAAAATAACACTTTAAGCCAAAGGAGAAACTTCTTTGAGGTACACTCCCTCTGTAATTCTTTCTAATGCAATTTTTTATAATATCTGACTCAAGAGAAATTTGAAAAGTAATCATTTGTATTTGAGCTGGATCCAAGTTCTTGAAAAGTCTTGCAAAGGCAGAATCCTGGATTTTGGCCATTTCTTTCTGGGTGGTAAGCAATGATCAAATTAATGATTTCAAATTAGTTCAAAATCATCTTGAACCAAAACCAGCACAATTACAAGCAGATGGATAAACAAGGACAATGGGAATTCACAATTTAACTGGCAGCTAGTTATTTTAAAACACCTCTGGTAAAGGGAAAACAAACCAAAAGATTTTTAGGGTGTATTCAGTGGGGCAGTGTGATTACATTAGCTAGAGGCTGTGAGATCCTCCCCACCAGTGACACCACTGCAGGCACTCAGTTGCCCAACATCTTTTGGGACAATCACAGAAACAAAACCCTGTCCAGTGGTAACTGCAGAGGGGAGTCTTGAAAATAATTTCAGAACTTTATGATTTGTGCTTTTTTACAAAGAAAATTGTGTCTGACACAAGAAACCCACAAACCCACAACCCTGTCTCAAAAAGTGGTGGACTCTGCCTCTCCTTAAAATAATGTCCCACTGGTGAGAGTTGTCCAGGCCTATGGATGGGCAGCTGAGACATTCCCAGAGTGTTCCCAGGAGCTGAGGCCAGTGAGTACAGGGCAGACAGCTCTGCTCTAGTAAACACTCTTATCCTTCACAACCATGTGTCTGCTTACAAATTGTCTTTTGGGAATGGTTGTGGAAATCCCCTGCTTCTGATTTGTGCCTGGGAGTGGTTTGAAGGGTAGTTGGCAGCAGCCTTGAGGCTACTAGGGATGTCTCACTCTTTAACACCATAAATGATCATAATTTAATGCCCAGGACAGTTCCCAGGCCCTGTTTATTTCACAAGGATACATGTGAACTGAGATGAAAATGAAAATGAAATATTTCGTTTGTTGAGTATAGAACTGTCGTGTTCTACAGGACATCTATTACAGAGATGGATTAAACCAATGTGATACTATTGCCTGGTCCAGAACTAACTACTAAAGTCACAGAAGAATCCTTTCAGTAGCCTTGGTATTACTTCATAAAATCAGATTGTATCCAGCACTTTGCAGTTGCAATCTTAATTTTGCCAGCATCAGCAAAGAGCCAAATTAATCTGCAGCAGACTCTGATGTGACCTAAGAAGCATTTGAGATGAGTTTCATCAGTGATCATGGCCCAAACTGGGAAGCATCTGTTAATTTCTTGTCTTTTTTGTGCATCTGTTATCAGTCCCTGGTGTTTTTGGAAGCTGGATTTCCTTGCACACATACCAAAATGCTCACTTCAATCTCCTTCGTGCAGCTCGCTACGAAGCCCTTGATTAATGCAGAAAGGGCCGAACCTGAGGAGGGACGATCAGCCCAGACTGCTGCTGGCTTCCACCAGCTGAAAACAAAGCTTTTAGACAATTCAGGGCAAGTCAAAGCCTACAACACCTATTTTAAAGCTCATCTGTCAGCGTCAGTGACAGAACGTACATTCACCTCCACAACCCTCGTCTGTAATTTTGTCAGGGTGGGTGAAAGGGAGTGAATACAATGGCTTCACCTCTTCTGATTCTTAATGATCCTGCCTTCCCCCAGCCAGCCTACGCAGAGATGTTTGCAGCCATCAAATGCACAGACTGCCAGACCTAGGTGTGTTGGACTGCGCCTCCAGGGATCCTAACCAGATGGAATTTTAGGAGAGGACACAGTTCATTTCAGAGCAATCCGAACGAGCAGCTTTCTTTTCTTTATTACACCATTGCATTTGGCAGCAATCCACCAGAGGCAGATTCTCTGCTCTCCAAGGAATGATCTGCCCACTCTGTCCGTTTAACAGGACGTTCAGCTCAGAAAACCCAGTCGCTGATCACACATGTGGAGCAGATGTGCGAGCATGCGTAGCAAAATAAAAAATAAAAAATCCCAGCAGCGTACTGGGAGAAATGTAGCGTAACTACTGAAAAACAGTGACACAAAGGCTCTGATTCTGAAACAGTGGTTATTGTTGTTGTAAGGAGGATTTTTCTTATTACTCTTAGGGAGGAAAAAAAAGCGTAATAAATCCTTTATTATTTTTCTCTTTGGAGGTCAGGGAGGATTATTCATGTTATACTAATGTGGCTTCTTTGTTCGATTTCACAGACTTCTCCTTACAAAGATATGATTCTAACTATTTTGACCAGACTATCTTGGGACCCTACCTCTCAGGAACTGAGTGCTGGAAGACTTCCACTGGAAAAAAAACCACAGCCTTTTAAAAGAGAGGATATCAGAAGTATACATCTTTTATCCATGCCCCACACACTTACATATAAAGGGAGAGCACCAGCTGTTTTTCTCATGGTGAATAAGGGTTACTTGGGGAAATCTGACTTCCTGTTTTTACATGGACAGCTACATTGTTGCATGGCCAGTTAATTTTGGTTAGGTCAATAGAGCAAGTTTAATTATTGGAACCTACCTTATTCACTCAACCTTCACACTGTACAGAAGAAAGAAGGATTTCTAGGAGCTCCAAATCACACAGAAGCTGAAAAGCTCAAGCTCCTCTTAATTGCATGGCCCCTGCTCAAACATATAAATCCTTTTCTTTTTTTTTTTTTTTTTTTTTTTGGTGTGGGGACAGCAGGGAAGATGGGATTTGCTGAATAGTGCAGTTTGGGAGTGCAGACAAAATTTCTATCATAGTTAAAACTATACTGAATGAAAATCTTATAGAGATTTATATTTTTATATATATCTATATATAAGTATGTATATATATATATATATATATATATATATATATATATATATATATATATATAAAATAATCCAAACCACCACAAACTCCCAAATTAACATATGTAAAACACTGGGAGAAGCATAACTACTCCTACAGATGTTGTGGCAAAATTGTCCATTTTGTCCACAGCAGCACAACTCAAACAACAAAAGCTTGCACAGTGTCAAATTCAGAGAGCAATCCCATTCAGCTGCAGGAGGTTCTGTGAGCACACAGCTCTCGAGTTGTGGCTCTCATAACCAGGACCACTGGTGATGGTGGAATGAAATAGTAACTAAACCCAGGTACAATCCTCTAAGAAACCAGGAGTATTTGTGTCACTCTATGATGTTCATTTCTAATTTACTTTAACGGGAATGCTTAGGGATTTTTTTTTATTTAGTTCAGTCATTGGCTAAGCCCCTTCCTCCATTTCATATGGTGTTACAAGCTATGGTGGATTTCTAAATCTTGGTCTTGGTTAATGCATCAAAGGACATATGGGCTGATTTCCTTCAGTTTCTCATAATATGCATGTAGCCAGCTGCATGTTATTACATAACTTTAGACTTAAAGCAACCAGATCATTCTAGATACCATGATCTATTTCTGTGTTTTTGATACAGTAATATTACAGTGGGAGAAAATCACCAGTGCTGTTACAAAGAAAGTTTGGGGTTTTTTTTAAATTCATATCCTTGTTCTTAATAAACATCCCAAGGAAAAATATTCAACAGCAGCAGGCAGTAATAAAGAGGCAAAAAATGGCAAAACCACAGTACTGAGGAAACCTATGTGAAAACACTGGTTGTGTCTTCCTGGTTACAGAAAACAAATAGAACTGTTCAAAGTGCTTGCCAACAAGGGCCTGCCAAATAAAATATTGTTTTATGAAGTCAGGAAAAAACTAATTTTAAAGGTTATTGTAGGTTATTTGTGGTCACGTCTTGTGTTCATAAAACATGATGTCATCTTGAACCCTTCACTATTTTTATTTCAGCCCTATAGGTCTTTGTCTGAGACACTATCTCAGCAATTGTAGAAATTTAGAAGTTACTGGAAAATACTTACAAGAGTCTGTACTACAAATTTAATAGGAATAAAATACATTAGACACAAACCAACAGAATGCAAGAAACTATCAATGCAGCTTTATTTTAGAGGAGTTTATTTATCTAATCCAGTAATTTGGAATTATGAGATCACACCAGTAGCATTAAATTAAATCATTTGAAATGAGAGATTTGGAGAATTGTTTTCCCTACTTATGTTTGTTTCAAATTAGATTAACACCACAAAACTGCATCATGGCATCTGATTCTCTGCCTTGTCCCTGGGACATGAGGAGAATGATTATGAAGGCCACTAGGATAAACATTATGTCACCTTCTGCTTTTTTGGTGGAAACAATTCATTCACCTCAATGAGTGAATCATCCCATGAGCCAATCTAAAGTGAACTGAAAATGATGGAGAGGACAGAAGTTAACGTGATGGTCACAAGGAGTTACAGACTCTTCCTGGCCACCATTAAAGCTTTTGCTTCATTTCTCTCTCTCTGTTCTATCTAATGTTTACTGACCCATCATAATGCCAGATGGAGTACATGAGATTTTGTTTTTTTCAGAATCAAGGCTTCCTATAAATGGTTTCTCCCACTTGAAGCTACCTAATTAACAGCTGACTCAGGCCTGAACACTTCCTTGAATGTTGTGGCCACTTTGGGGATTTCTTCTTTTTAGCCACTGACAGCCTCTTCTCTGGCACTCTCACTGCTGAGACAGTTTGTCAGAGCAAAGAAATGCTTATGATATTCCTTGTGCCCCTTTGGGCTTGTGTGCCTACTAATTTTTTCATTAGGATAAGAATACCCCTCTAGTTCTCCTCCTTGTTCCGTTTAGGCTTTGTTTTATGGTCATGGAAAGTGTCTTGACATGAACTAAGTCTTAAAATATGAGATTTTAAGATAGAACTCCTCATTTTCTTTCTGAAGCCCCTGACTCTGTGCTATCCCAATGATGGTGGAAGCAGCCTGCACTTGGAAGAAGCTGTGTGCTGGGACCTGCCCCAAAGGGAGCAGTTCCTTCTGGCTTGGCTTGTTGTGGGAATGCAAGGAGATTCATGGTGGGTGCTATGGCATTCTCATGGGGTACCAGAGCATTTCTCCTGGTGCAATTCCTGGCTGCACTATTCTCACTTCTTTTCTCAAAATATGTCTGCCTTTAAATTTAAAGGATACTCTGTGTGGAGCTTAGTGGCAGTGAGGGCTGACAGTCTGTGTCACTCACATGGGAGGGAGAAGTTAAGGCAGTTTTCACCCATTTCAGCCCTCTCTCTACCCTGGGCTGCTGCAAGCACTGAGGCAGACTTTAAATTTTTGTGGAATTTACGTAGCCCAGAGGCCTGGGCCAGTGCTCTGCTGATGACAGTGTGGTTGCAGGTCCCTGAAATGCATGTGTTTGGGCTCTATGGCCCCATCTCCACAGGATGGCCCATTTGATTCCTGAGGTCAGCAGTGACTTTTAGAGGGACACCTACAAGCCTTCCTCATGGCTGCCAAAGGAAATCCTCCTTCAGCTGATTTCTTCTGAAATTTCCAGAAGTTCCTCTCACTACATGAGCCTATTTCCTGCATAAAAGAGCTGCAGTCACAGGACAAATTTTACTTAATATATCTTACCTATAAATGACATTTTTTTCTCCTAGATCAGCTTCTAATACCCTGCTGATGTTTGTTTTTCTGTCATGTTGTCAGTTGGAATTCCTGATGCTATTTCCACGCTGACCTATCATATTTGTGGAACGAATCTCAAGACTACAGTTTTTATTGATGCCTTATCTTTTGTATTTTCTGGGCAAACATCTTACTCTACCTATAGTTGAGTCAAACTTCGATTCCCACTATCAGTTTCACTCCCCCCAGGTGTCTCCTATCACCCAGATTGTAAATATTTTTCTTTCTACCAAGTGGAATTCATACTTGGGAAACCAAGAAAAGGAAAACTTGGGATGAATTTAAAGATTCTTCCATTCCTGTGGTTAATCAATAAGATTAATGTGCAAAAGAGGAAAGCAGGCAGATTATGTTTTCTGGTGGTAAAAATGCTTGATTTGCTTGTTTTCCTCAATAGCTAAATTCAAAATAAGGCAAAAATGTGACATGTTGAGCCACTATATTTGTGTGTTTCTTAAAAGAAACTTGAAGGATCTCTATTACTATTTCATTTCAGTGGCTGAACTATTTGGTCTCTATCTAGGAACATTCCAGCCAGCTAGTCTATTGTATTCAAAGTACAATTTCTAAAGCACTGAATAATCATGTAACTCAGTTCTGGATTCAACCACTTTCTATCTTCCTCCTTAGGCTACCCCCTACACCCCTACATTTACAGAAGGATTCATGGGGTTTTCTGTGCTTTTTTGTTTTTGGTTAGGGTTCCATGACATGGGGTGGTTTTTTGGTTTTGTTTTTGTTTTTGTTGTTTGTTTGTATGTTTGTTTTGTGTGTGTGTGTGTGTGTGTGTGTGTGTGTGTGTGTGTGTGTGTGTGTCTGCTCACAAGCTAAAAGAGATTATCTGTTCTGGTTTTAAAATGAGGGAAAATAGGCAGTAGGAGGTCTCAGTATTGGACACAATTGTGCTTTAAGGATAAGGTAGGGAGGGGATGAGGAGGAAAATAATCTAGCTGCCTAATAATTTTTCTGTAATGTGACTGGAAGCATGTATTGTATAAATCTATAGTAAAAGGGGGCCATAGCCCTTGCATTTTAATATGCACTTATGCCATAGCTAATAAAAATAAATCATACAGTATTTGCCATAGGAAATTGCAATTTGCCATCCTGGTGTGCCACAGAAGATTTGGTCTTGATGATCTATTCCTATGTTGGGTACAAGTAAATAATTAACATTGCATAATTCAAACAAAAAGCATAGCAGTGATTAGAAAAATAATTCAGCCATTTCTGAGATAAATTATGAGAACTTATCTTCTTTATTTCTAACTCTTTACTTTTCTAGGGCAGTTCCCTGTAGAGGCTCCTTAAGGTGTAGGAATTGTATAGCAGATATTAGTTATGGGAAATCTAGCAGTACTTTCTGCCTCTCCTCGGAGAAAGTATAGATCCTTAGATCCTTTAGAAAAGGCCCCACTTTGATCCTACCAGGAACTGGCCTCCCTGACTCTTCCTACAGGACTTTTTCTGGATGAGGACTGTCATTAAATTCACCAAGATGGGCCCACCACTGGCCAAGGCTGAGCCAGGCAGTGATGGTGGGGATAACAGATTTTATAGGATCACACAGTGGGTAAGGTAGGAGGACGTCACTGGGGATAACAGATATCTCTGGGGTACCAGATTTCACAGGATCACACAGTGGGTGAGGTGGGAGAATATAACTGGAGGTCATCTAGTCCAACCTCCCTGCTCAGGCCTGATCCCCTAGAGCATGTTGCTCAGGTTTGTGTCCAGATGGATTTTGAATATCTCCAGGGAAGGAGACTCCATAACCTTTCATGCCAACCTGTTCCTGTGTTCAGTCCCCTCACAGTAAGGAAGTTCTTCCTCACATCCAGGTGTTGCTTCCTGTGCATCAGTTTCTGCCATTTGCCTCTTGTCCAGTTGGTTGGCACCAACCCAAACTGGAGAAACTACACACCACGAGTTCTTCCAGAACTGCACAAGCAAACTCTGTGGTGGTTTCAGTCTCCTGCACACTCAGTGAGAAATTTGCATCAAAATCTAACAACTGTAATGCAGAAGAGAGAAATCCTTTTGACAAGTGCTGCTACTGTTAATAAGTAATTAGACATTATGTATTATTAAATTGTCCTTAAGAATATTTCACAAGTACTCAGAAAGGGACAAAGGCCAAATGGTATTAATTAATTTAGTTTCAGTAGGACAAGGAGGAATTTAAGTAGAGATATCTATCTATCTATCTATCTATCTATCTATCTATCTATCTATCTATCTATCTATCATCTGTGTGAGTGAATGTATTTGTCAGATCAAAGATGTCCTTAAAATATCCAGCAAAGAATACTATTTCTGTTATGTGACTAAATCACTGATTATTATACAGATGTAAATATAATTGCATTTCTATATGGTTATTGTATATTGAGAAATTGTTGTTGCACAATTTTCATTTTTCACTGGGATTTGTATGTGTAGCAATGAATAAGAATACTTGATGATTTATGATTGATAAATGGATATTTAATAATTTTGTCTCTTCATCACCATTCTAATGAACATCTGCCAAAATGCCTTATTTGTAAATACTATTCTGGGAGTGTGTGATGAAATCTGCCTTGTTCCTGGTATTAATCTCAAATACAGGTCATACAGTGTGGCAGGAGCAGAAAATTTGTGTGTTATAAACACAGTCATGGCACAGTGGAATTAATCAAAAGATGCTCCTGATTTTATAGATAAATTTTATCTCAGTGTATTTGAGAATTTGTTCCACTACTGTAATGTTACAAACTCTTGATCCATATTGAGGTTGCCGTGGGCTTTTGCCCAAATCAGCTGGGAGCTGGGTCAGCGCTGTGTGGGAGTGCTATCTGCTGGAGGGTAGGAAGCCTCTGCAGAGGGGTCTGGGGAGGCTGGATTCATGGGCCAAGACCAAAGGCATGAGGTTTAACAAGGCCTGTGCTGGGTCCTGCACTTTGGTCACAACAGCCCCAGACAGAGCTACAGGCTGGGTCCAGAGTGGCTGAAGAGCTGTCCCATGGAAAAGGACATGGGGCTGACAGTGGTTGAACAGGAGCCAGCAGTGCCCAGGAGGCCAAGAAGGCCAAGGGCAGCCTGGCCTGGGTCAGGGATAGAGTGGCCAGCAGAGCTAGGGAACCTGTGGGCGCTGAGGAGATCAAACCAGGGGAGGTTTAGTTTGGAAATCAGGAAGAATTTCATCACAGAAAGGGTGATTAGAGATTGGAATGGACTGCCCAGGGAAGCAGTGGAGTCATTGTCTAGGAGACATTAAAGGAATGTGGCACTTAGTGCTGTGGTCTAGTTGACATGGTTGTGTTCAGTCATTGATTGGACTAAATGATCTTAAAGGTATTTTTCAACCCAATTGGTTCTGTGATGGTGTGATTAGGTCAGTCTCAGTAACATGTCTTAGCAAGCAATCCATTCAATTTACTTCCTGCTTATTCCATATTTGTAGCCCAACACAGTCTGCTCCCTTTTTAGAGGACTTGTCTGAAAATATATTAATATATTCATATATGTGTGTATGTATCATTACCACTATTGTTCTGAAAGTAAAGGTGTTAATCCCTAGCAAGTAATATCCTGTACAAGTGGCTTTGTAGAACTTCTGCAGCTCTTTTGTTTCTCTTCAAGTTGACAGAGAATTGTGACACAAAGTAGGAAAATGATCATTGCCATATTTGTAATGCAAGAAATACTTAGGGATTTGTAATATTTAAGAGGATATCTACTAGTAAGAATCATATTTTCAAGTCATCCAAAGTGAATCTAGTTTGTTCTATTTATTATGCAGCTGAATACTTAGCCTGTGGACAGATGTTCAATTTGCAGACAGCTGTGTTAGTTTAAGATGTTACTATCCCCAGCTGCTTGCAGCCAGCCTGTTACTGAGGGCCCCTGTCCATACAGCTCTGCACAGCTTTACTTGGAGTTCTGAGACCAGCCAGGGCAAGGTCACCTGGGCTAGTTCAAACCATCTGCAGTAGCCAGTGCTGTTAGAAGTGCTGAAGGCCATGAGCTGTTATCCTATGGTGTCTTTATTGTAGCAGAGAAGCAACTGCACAGTGGTGAACCCCGCGTCTTCTGGGAGCATCTTTGCTGGGCAGACCAAGCGTAACATGCCTTTCACAGAAAGGCACCAGCCCCGAGTCTCCTACACGTAATCAGTTACACATAGATTGTGAATAATCATCTCCTTTGTGGATCTTCAGTGGGATCTGGTATGTAGGAAGCAATTCAGGTACCTAAAAAATGTGTATCTGATATGCATGCACCTGTAAATATCTAATGCCATTTCACCTTTCTTTTTTTTGTTGCAATGTGTATGTCTTTGAAATCTCAGGGTTAAGCTGGCAGCAGACACCTACTTTTAGTAATCAGATTTTCCCTCTCAGTGTTGAATAGCTCTCACTGACCAAGGGTATTTGTTTTGGAGAGCTACTAAAAACTTTTGTACAGCACAGTCTGAATCCAGTGACCTAAAAATTGAAGGATTACTTTAGTGATGTTTAAATAATTTCAAATTCTGAATTCTTTGTGAGGAAGACCCTGAGAGTATTATAAAAATAATGTCTCTATAGACATAATAAAATATTGCATTTGCCAGACCTTTTCCTAGAGGAAGTAAAAACACTCTTGGTTAGAGTCCTGAGATCTGTTTCTCATAATGTGATATTTAGGAGCAGCTATGAAATGTCAATATTAATGCTTGTATCATTCTAATTTTACAGATAAAAAGAAAAAAAAAACACACCAAAAGCCTTGATTTTTTTTTTTCTCATTATCTCATACATGTCTGAGAAAGTTATGTGCCTGATAGCAGTGTGAAACAGAAGTGCATAGTTCTAGCAGAGGACTCTTGAGATTGTCATATATGGCAAATGGCAAAGGGCAAATGGCCCCTAAATTACTGGTCTACTCTTCTCAGGTGTGGGATTGGGTCAGTTCTTTTGTGCAAAACCCTTTGCTTCTGGACAGAGTGCTTGTTACCTTTGCTCTCTGGTTTGCACCTGTAACAGTGGAATCCTTTAGTTGCACTGGAGTTCGCATCAAAGAGTTGCTGAAAGAAGAGGTGTAGATATGACACATCTACTGGCCACTGTGTTCTCTATGCAAGTTTTCTCTGCCTGAACGTATTTCAGAAAGCTGAGGGATAGTCTTCACAATTTCAAACAAACCACTGAGTTTTAACTAAGTGATTCCACATGCTGGTTGAGAAAGACTCTATATTTGCCCTTCAGTGCACTGAACCTACAAATCATGTTTGTAAGACCTTTTTTTTTCTGTTTTTGACCTATCACTTTAAATTCAATGTATCTATTTTAGCTGCAATTTAAAACAAATTGTCCCAGTCTGATGAGGACTACTTACTTTCAGTGCCAGAAAAGGGCATATGTCACAAGAAATAGTCTGAACACGTACTTCACTGCTGCTTATTTGACAGATGACCTTGATGTGGATCTCCACTGGGGGCTGAGGCTGCTTATGTCCATGTTTGGTTCAGGTTGTCTTGTTACTATTTCCTTCAACTAGGGCAAAGATACAAGTTCCTCTAATTTTTGTCTCAAGGGTTCTCAGCATCATCCAGAAAGAACAACTTAGGTTTTAAAGGGGGGAATCTAGACCAGAACTCCCATTTGTTTACCACTCATTTTCAGTGTTTTACAAATACCCAGTATCCAGACATCTCAGCCTGTACTAAAATAGAATGAGACTTATGAGGTACAAAGAGACTGAGGAAGCCACTGTATACTCCCAATACCTGGTTATCTCCCTAAAATACTAGGGAAAAAAGAAAAAAGAAAAAAGTTTGTATCAATATACATACAATCTATGGGTCCCACATGTTTCCCACTTCAAGGCATAATTATGAAACAATATTATAATAAATGATAGTTGTATAGTCCAATACAGAGAAGGAGAAGTGAACCAATTCTTTAAGACACATTTTTTAGTGTCCCTTCTGCTTTAGGTGTCACGGGATGTTGAAAAATTGAGTTCAACAGAACCATGGAAGATGAGTGAGGATGGCTGTGTTGCTATGTGGTCACAGATTGTCTGTGGACCAAGAAGAATATAATTGAGTTTTCACTATAAAGCCACTGAAAATGCTTCATATAAAAACTTCTATGTATTCTCCTTCCTTTTTCCTGTCCCTCCCTCTCTGTTCCCTGTCTAGAGACTGTCAACACTTATGAGTAAGTAAAACAATACTTCTGAGTATTTTGATGCGAATTGAAAACACTATGACTTAAATTTAAATTAACTCACCTAATAGTTAATAGTTTGAGGGCATGAGCAATGCAAATAATAGAGAAACACATCTCTTAATTGTTTCATGGCACAAATGTTTTATTAATTTTTTTGCCAATGGCACCTATAAACTGATTATACACATATTCATATATGTGTGTGTCTCACCTACAAGCAGGGCAGCCAGATTAATAGGGATGCTATTTTATTCCAATGATAGTGAATTCAAGTCTTTGGGTGGAAAAATAATCTTTTCATATGCTAAGTTGGTTAAAAACAAAACTTTCCTAGTTTCTAGATGCTCAAGAATCTTGAGTTACATGGTATTTTTGTTAATTTTTAAGTAAACCCACATTTTCCACAATATTTTAGGATGCTTTTTCTATGATACTGTGTGTATAGTATTTCATACTGGGATGACAACATTAGGAACACATTCAGTGGCTGCATAAAATTTTATCCAGACAACAGCTCAAAATTATGCATTTCACACTATTGTAAAGGAGTTACAGAGCAAGAACAGGCTTCTCAGACACCCACTGACTGGACTAAAACACCTTTTTAAAAATTACCCTTAAAGAAAGAAAATAGGGCATTTTCTTAATGCTTTGTATATATTGTTGCTAAGTTTTTATTACAGAGGTAGAAAACAATATAGTTTGCTTATTAATGTTTACTCTGTTTCCATTTTGCTGCATACTTGTGCCATGATTCAGCCCCTAGAAATAGACATATTCTTCTGGGCTTCTAATGCTCTAACATCTTGGCTCTCACAGCAAACAAACTTTTTTTGCAACAAGTTTCCCTACCTACAAAAATACTTTCTGAAGGTTTTGTGATTTGGAGTTGCATTAATCTGAATGATAGGCTCTCCTCAGCCTGCTTAGCATTATACCTCATTCAATAGACAGTTTAATGGATGATCCACAGCAGTACAGTACATTTTTGAGCTCTGGGAATTACTCTGCACAGCTCGAGATTTGGGACTGGATTTGGTGGCTGGAATCCAAAAGCTTTTTCCTTTTTTTAAAGTACCAAACATTGCCTCTTGCCAAGTGGGATCATTTTCCCATCTGTTGAAGGGTTTTCTGCCTTTAGTAACAATATGCATTTTTTTCTGGCTCCTTAATGCTCACACTAGTATAAAATAGAAGCAACAGAACTGAGCAGTAATGTCAGTAAGCAACTGAAGTTAAAGGCATCAGGGAATCAGACCTATAGGTGTGAAGGACCAAAAGAAGGCCTGTCTGCATCTGGAGGGGCTTAATGTAACCTCCATTGTTTGCACCTCCTTTTAAGAGATGATGTCTCATTTAAAAATGGTTGAAAACCCTTCCCCTGTGATGTTTTCTTGACTAACACAGCAGCTGCCTTTGGAAAGTTGGGAGGGGGATAAGCTGAGATGCAAGCCTTGAGAGCAGCGTTTATGCCACATCCCTAAGGACTCCTGAGTGGGAAGCCCTAGTGTGGAATGTGCCAGGGACACAGCACGGTGTGCCCTTTAACTCTGCTCAAATACTGCTGCTGGGGAAGCCCTGACCCTCACAGAGGGGCACTGTGGCTGAAAGAGCTGAAAGGGGACAGGCTGGTGACAGCCCAGCTCAGCCAGGCACAGCTGTCACCCCAGAGGTGCATCGGCCTTGGGGACACCAGGGGCACCGAGCTGGGACCTGCTGAGCTGCTGAACTGAGTGCTGGACCTGCCACAGTGCAGTCCTGAGAAGGCTCTTTGATCTTGGATCCTTAGAGTTTAACTCTCCACTGTGGTAGGGTATGCATTAAAAAGGGCTAATGTGTATAAATATGGACACACCAAATATAAGAGATGTGTGTTAGGACATTAAATGTACAGGCTCCAAAGAAATCACTCCAGCTGTTATTCCCCAATAACTGGAAAATGTATTTTAAAAATCATTTTCTGTGGCTATTTTTGTCGCAACACATTCCAGAACAGCTGTCATAACACTGGGAATTTACTTCCACAAATATATTCCAAAAAGTCCCCTTTATCTGGCAGCAAAAGACTCAGAAGGAGAGACTACAGTGCACAGAGCAATAATCCAGATGCACAGGATAAAAAAACTTCTGGTCATTACTGGGTTAATCATAACTGTTCTGGAAAGTCCCAAAAATTGCATGTAGCTGTTTCAAAAATCACGGGAATATTTTCAACATTTCCACTGGGTCAAAGCAAAAATAACTATACATCCTTTTTAGGTGATTATATTCAGAAGACTGGTCTTGCTAGAGTGACTTAACACATCCATTACTGCAATTATAATTTAGTGATAATTACTCTGTAGAATTCCAATGTTCTATTACCACAAGTGAGGGCCCATGGAGGAAAACAGCATCCAGCATCTCCAGGGCCTTGGAATGAGTGCCTGTGATTTTTTAATTTCCAGACTCATTGCACTTAGTTTGGGAGAGGCTATACATGCATTGTGTAGGTTAAGAGCCCTCTCTTTGCTGATTAAAATGAAGCACTGTCATTGACTTATCAGATCCAATATGTCTAATTAATATGGAAAACAAGTTTGACCTCACATTGGTTAAGACAGATGACTTCCTTATACAAGTTCTAAACACTTGTAGGCATTAATCCAAAGCTTAAAAGCAATTTGTATTTTATGAAAATCTATTTAAGGTTCCCTTCAAATAGAATAAATCAAAACAAACAAACAAAAGAGAGAAAACAAACAACCTCTTCACACAACTCACGTGTCAGAATATCGACCCTCTATGATCAGTATGACCAAATCCATGCTGGCATACCACTATGAGGATGTTCAGAGGATGTTCAGTGCTTCAGAGACCATGATCAGCGCAGCATTTCAGAGAGGCCTGTTTTAGCACTGAGAAGGCAAAAATATAAGTTATCAAAATCTTCCTTCTTGTCATGCTTTGGTCTCTCAGTGTGATCATCAAGGCATGAGAAGCAATACATTTGTCCATAAACAGAGTTAAAGACATGAATATTGTAGGGGTATGTTACTCCTCTAAGGTGTTGTCTGGCTGTGACTTTAACCAGCTTTTGAACCAAGCAAAGGCACAAAATTGGTCACAGAAATATCTGTAATTGCTTTCACAAGACCACAAATAATCCAAGTACTTGATTTCTCACTTTCTTTATTTTCTCACGAGGAGCTAGGGCCTAACTGAATCCTTCACTTTTCCTCCCGTGGCTCTAGGAAGGAGGTGGGGGAGAAGGACACACTTGTCAAACTATCTGATGTAATCTGTGGTCTGGGTTTGCCCATACTTGAAATGACAGTGATTGATTGCAAGTTACAGCTCCTTCCCAGCTCTTGCAGGCACAGCTGCTGGCTCACAAGGCAAGAACTACACAGGAGGAAGAGGAAGAGGAAGAGGAAGAGGAAGAGGAAGAGGAAGAGGAAGAGGAAGAGGAAGAGGAAGAGGAAGAGGAAGAGGAAGAGGAAGAGGAAGAGGAAGAGGAAGAGGAAGGGCCCTTCCTATCATGACAGATGGGGTAGATGTATACCATAACATTAAAAAAGGAGAAGGGTTGAAAGAGAAAGAAAAGAGCTACTGTATTTGTGATAGTCACTGAAAATCTGACTGAGTCTTTTCATCATGCCCTCATTTTCACCTCAAGGGAGGATCTGTTTTGCTGTCTTTAAAAATTTGGCCACCCCAAGGAGGATGTTGATGTTCTCACTGTGTTAAAAGTCAGCCTTGTCTGCACTGATAGAGAGATCTCAGACAGCTCTGCAATAGACCTTGATTTCCAAAAAAATATTGAGGTACAACACTTAAAGGGCCTTCAGGTTATCCAAAAATAACTAATAATTTTTTTTTCAGATGTTGATGTGCCTTTGTTCAATGACAGATTTCTGGAGGCATATGTTACAGAGTCAACTAATGAGCCATTTCTTGCAACACTTTCAGTTTGGGTTCAAACCGGAAAGCACAGATCCAAGTTCTGCTGCCTTGGGGATATTTTTCAATGTGAGGTTTGGATCCAGCCCACTATAAAGAGCCACTATACATGCAAAATTTTGAGATTGCTGTAGGTTTGGACTCTATCCACTGTTAAAGTTCAAAAGGTTTTGTCTGGGTATTTTGACGTGGGCCTATCTCCATTTTAGTTTTGGAAACAAAAAAGCCCCAAATACACATATGAAAGAAAATCCCCTAGCAAATATGCAACTTGCCTATCATATGTAGAAACAATTTCAGGACTCTCAGTCCTCCAGGTAGTTACTTGTGCCCTGACACCCATTGTTTTCAGTGGACTCCACAGGTAAAAATTATGCACCTGGGAACAGCCATTTGCAGGATCAGGCTGTTGTAAAATGATATGCTGATGAAAACTTAAAAAGTTGCTGTAATACTTGATTGGATTGGTGCAGACTGTTAGCAGAGGCTGTCTGGATGCAGGCTATTGTCACTCTCATTTTAGGAAGCAATTTAAAAAAATTACATTTCTTCACCCTTGATTTCCAGGACATCTCTTTCTCCCTCTTCTAGGAGGAGACAGTTTGCAAGTTCATGTTAGCAAATCCAAATGCTACAAATGAGTTTTACAGTCCTCAGGGCTGGCTATTCTCACCTCATGAATCCAGAAGTGTCTATGAATTTGAAGGATTGTTCTGGGGGGGATGATCTCATCTCCCAGCTTTACATATTCTCTAGTTTCGTTTTCCCTGCAACTCATTCCATGCAGTCAGCAAGCAAGCCAGACTTTCCAGAAAAGGACAAACTGCTATTGCTTCTCTTCCTGTTCCTTTATGTTTGCTGCTTGTGTTCCTCATCTTGCCATGAGGCAACAGCTTTTGTCCAGGGGTAGTAGTTATTTCTTATGCTTGTAACATTTAATGCACTTTTCATGTTCTCAAATAGTTTTACTATTCCGCAGATGAAATAAATTCCAGCTTCCAGAGATGATACAATGAAAACTTCAGCTTCAGAAGCACAGCTGCAAATGAAGCCTTAATTGACACTTTACATAAAGGGCTGAAAATACCTAGCTAGTGAAAATGCAGTAAATTTGAGAGGTCAGAGCAATAGAGAACCCATCTTCCACAGGGTGTAACACATAAGGTTAGGAAACATTCCTGTGAAGCAGACTGTATGTGATGTGTGACCAAAAATATTTCTATTTTTATCACAGAGATAGTGAAAAGTGAACAATACTCTTTCCCTTTGTTATTAAACTCTTTCTGGCTGAAGGTTTTACCATCTTTAGTTATTTAATTTTTTTTTTCTTGTGAAAGGAGAGATTTTTTTTATGGTGGGAGTTCTTTCAAACATTTTCTGTGTAAAGCTCAAGAAAAATTTGCAGATGTCAGGAACTAGTTCTAGAAGTTCACAACAATTGATGGATCAATTGTAAAAGACCATAATGAGAGTTACAAAATAATCTCCTCAGAACTTCCCTATAGCCCAAATTTCATATTCCTGTTCCAAAGCATGAATGTCAGAAAGCTTCTCAACATGTTCATCAGGCCTTATTTCACAGGAACAAAACAACATTTTTCTTCCCAAGAGCTTTTCTTGGAAAGAAACACAGTATTTGTTAGCTTGAAAAAAAACTCCAGAAGTGGGTCAGAGGACAACAGAATAAAACATGGAAAATTACAACCCCAAATGGTTAAAGATTCACAAGTCTATGGGCAGGTGGCAAGAGGGTCAGATCCTGAGTAAGTTAATGCAGTTTCAATAATAGGTGGTATTATTAGCTCAGCCTGCAACTGGTATTCTTATGGGATGTCAAATATGGGATGTGACGGAAATATTTCATTATATAATAAATGGGCTCCTGTGAACTAAATCTCTCAACCTTTTGCCGCTGACTCATCAGTTGTTTCTGAAACACTGTGTCTTTGACATTGCTACAGAGACTGCCAAGAGCTGCCTCGACCAGCGCCAGCTGGTATTTGTGATACAAACGTATTCCCAAAGGGCATTTGCTTTATTTTAGTTTTCACTATACCCCAGTTATGCACTCGTTCAGGTTGTCTGTTTTGTGCACTTAAGGGCAATGCATTTCGGGAGGGTTTTGAAAAGAAGTGTCTCAAAAGTCAAGATAAATAATTATATTAAGAAAACATTATTTGGAAATTTTGCTGTGACCTTTTACCTACATTTAATAGTGATCCAAAAAACCAAAAACCCAACCAATCACAACCACTATAACAATAGTTTTGTTTCATTATAACACAGCAAAGATGTACAAACCATTTTAATGCTGATTTTACAAACAATAGAGCATACAATAATACTCTGCATCCTATTATATTAAGAAAAGCCTGTCTAGTAGTTTTCTCACTCAGTTTAGAACAGTTTTGAAAAGGATAGAAGAAACAGAAATCACAAGACCTATAATATTTCCTAGCATCCTACTAAAAACTGTCAACATATAACTGGAACTATCTTAGAGGCCAAATGACTCAGAGACACACACTTTTAATGACTGCCAGCCAAAAAAGGCAGAATAAATGACACAACATTATGACTGTGCAGGATCAGTGAAAGAAATAATGCTTAATTTTACAACCAGCCCTTGGGATTCATCGTCACAGAATGCTAAAACTTTACACAGGTTAAAAACCTGAGTAGCTCATTCAGGAAAGAAAAGTCCAGCAAGAGCTACGAAGTATGAGAGTAAAAACTCTACCTCAGGAACTCCTTAATGTCGTAATGTAGGGAGAATGTTGTGTGAGCTTCTCCTGCTCTTTTACAGGAAGAAGAGAGGGGAGGGTGCTCATTTTCCCAGCACTACTGGTGCAAGGTGCTGTATAACTGTTCCTCTGAGCCACAGAGGCTCAGTAGCTTAATAATTGTGTTTGTGCAAAGGGAAGAAAGGGAAATCATTGCATGTTGGCACTGTGGCTCAATAGTAAAGTCCTTGGCATGTTTCTTGCTTCTTCTATCCCATTTTCCTAGATTAGATATGACCTCTTGGCCTTTCTGTGTGCCAGTCCAAACACTCTAGTGATGGAAAACACTTAATTTATCTCCTTTCAGTTCGTACCTGTATCATCCTATTATGGTTCCTGGTTCTACTTCTGTTGGTATTTTATTGCTAGCTAGGGTCCTGCAACAGGAGATATACACAGACCACATCAAAGAAGAACAAAATGTTACTTGCAAGTGGGAACTACTACTCTAACAGTAGCAATGACTTCTCTAACATCTGTTGTTTTCCAAAGCATTCTGTGTATTTTTTACCCTACCTATGTATGAGCAGAGACTGAATTTTCCTGAAAATTCCTGCACCACAGCAAAGCCAGAAATGTGCAAAATAACTCACAAAATGAAAATAATAGGAGATTCATAAATGGGTCTGCATTAGTTTTTTCCAGAGACTGCTCTGAAATGTTGTGCAGCTCATCACCAGGGCTCCTTTCTTCCCATTTCTTCCCCATGCTGTTTGCCTGGCTCCCACGACCACACAGGCCCAACGTACAAGCTCAAATAAAAATCAAGGGCACAGCACTGATGAACAATTGCTATTTTCTTTTGCCATCTGATCACAGTTTAGCTACTACTGGATACTGTTTTTTGGCAGTCCTTAACAAAGGAATCCAATCAACAACATTCATTCTGCACATTGCCTAGTTGGCCCTGTCTTTGATGAAATAGCTGACCCTGTATTTCTGAGAGAAGTTATTTTCAGTAACAAATATCCCATTTTTTTCTGGTAGCTGGGGAATAGGAATTGACATGATTTATTTCTTTGGAAACAAGTAATGGTTAATAAGCAAAGATTTGAGGTTTTTATTAAAGATTTCAAATCTACTTTTGCTTCAATCTTTTCCAAATCTTGCTGACTACTATGGTCTTGGTATTCAAATGTATTTTACATAGTCTCCTCACACCCCCAAGTAGTTCTGCTGCATTTTTGTGACTGAGCGTTGCCATTCATCGCTTGAAGTAGGTAACAAGAATTGTGCATTCCTTCAAACAGAGGAACATCCCCAAGGCTTACTTCAAGTTCTGCTTTGAGTTTAAAGCCAAAGTTTAAAATCTGATTATTGCATCTTCTTTTTAAACATGCTTTTAAGTCTGTTCACATGTGGAAACTATTTTCAGTTAGAAAAACATAGTTAATATATTTATTCCTACAAACTGAATATGTGACACGTGGTACAAGAAACTTTCATATGTATGAAAGCTATCCATATGAGTTTTATTGCTCCTGCTGTTTCTTATGTGAGTCTGCTGCTGATGTGGCTAAATAAAATTTTGCCCATCCATCGGTTAGCAATAGACAAGGGTTTATGAATGCATATTGCTTCTCACAGGCTCATAGAAGATCCTTCCTCTAACCACTGATGTTCACTTAAGGACCACTTTATTTTTCTTCTGCTGTTGTTTTGTTGTTTTTTTCCTCCTTCTGTGTCCTTAATATATGTTTGTTAAAGAGTCTGTTACTGTACATGGTATTGGCCAAAGTCTTGTCCCATTTTAGAAACTGCAAAATTCATTTAATTCCTCAGGGTTACATGGAGCTGTTTCAAATTTATGGCACTAAAGGAAGATGATAATTCTGCCTTCAGTGCTCATCTGTTCCATATAAACTCCCTGAACTTGCAGAAAAAGGTCTTACATGAACATGCAGGTAACTGAATGCTATTGACCTTGCTAAGAAAGATTGTTATTTTTGTTGTTGTTGTTACTATTTCTTATTATTATCTGAATAAATAGAGTTAAACTAAGGAGGACATGGTAAAATGCTGTTTTAGGCTACTGACTTCAGAAAACGTAGTAAGTGGATTAAGGCAGAGTAAGCAAGCGGAGTGTTAGGACTAGTGCTAGAGAGAATGCAAGGTCAGGTCTGTTTTGATGAGTTCATCTTGGTTCCTTCAGTGATCCTCACTGTGGGTGGTAGCTGTCTGAGTTCCCCAAAGTGTTTACAGCTGAAGTCATCTTAAGACAGGTGGATTTACTTTGAGTCTTGCCAATTTCATATTTATTTTCCTTGAATTCCACCATAGTCCAAATTGTCCTGCTGTTATCTTAGGAAGAGAGATACTTGCCAGAAACCTCCCTTTCCAGTATCTCTGTTAGATATTTCCTGCATTTAAAAGGTGATGCATACTGACTTCTGGATTATTTATTACAAAAACCAAAAACCCACAACCACAAAACAAAAACAAATAAACAAGTTCAAAAAACCCCCCCAAAAAACAACAACTCCCAGAAAACCCCCTGGCAAACCCCAAAAGTCTTGGCTTATCTGTATAGGGTAATTCTCATGTGGGGAATCAAATCTCTCAAACAAGATGATCAGTCACTATCCAGTAATGACTGTAATCTGTGTTGCAGTGACAGCTTGAGCGATATTAGGTGAGACTTCCCAAATTGTGAAGAGTGTGGTTCTGCGGACACTTAAGCATGTCCACGATTCATTGGTACTGATTCATTGGATTCATTACCTGCTAAACATCTCCTAATTGTTTTAACTACACACAGAAGATGGGATCATTCCTTCAGCTGCACTTTCTACCATGTCTCCAGCCTGTCCTTTCTCTCCTGTCACTCCCTTGCCCTTACCTCTGTGGGAGAAGCCCTGGGCCCAGGCAATTACTGACTGCGTGCACTGGGAGAGCACACAGGCACAAACTTCATACCCAGCTACACCACATCTGTAACCACAGGGTAAACTTGAATTCAATCCTTCTGTCACATTTATAACTTGAATTTCAAAGCCCTTGCCACATTAGAAAGAAAGTGCTTATTACAGGATTTCTGGTAGTTTCTTAGGGCTGCATTATGGCTTCTCTGATGGGGTTTATGTAGACAAAAGAAATGATGAACAGCTCTGCAAGGGACTGTTTTGATACAGTTGGGAGTTTTAGCTGTTCTTTGTATTAAAATTTGGAGATGGCTCCTACACATTCTTCTCACTGCCTAGAAGTTAGGCAAAGAAGAGAAAGGCAGTTAAGCTTTAGAGAAGAATAAAGACAATAAAAAAAACCCAGGCAGAGATTAGAAAATAGCAGAAACACCATTTGACAGAAAATGAAAACAGTTGGTACATGACTTGAAGGCATTTCAGCTCCTCAACTGGTTGCACGTGTAGACAGCTTTGACACAAATATTTGCTTGCTTAGATTTATAACAAAATGTACCCAAAAGGGTGACAGGCATTAGTGTAGACTCAGGGACTGAGGTAACCCAGCCAAAACAGCAGAAATACAAGGCATTGTGGGAGCACATGAGGAGCACGTGTGCAATGCTGTGTTTGCCCTCTTTCCCATCTACACAGAAACACACTCACGTGTAATTCAGGTGTATGTGCCCTGGTATCTTTCCCAAGCACCTCACACTTCAAATGATATATATATACACCTATATATACACCCATATGTATGTGTGAATATGCAAATAGGTACTTATGCATTTCCTGTACTGTATACTCACATGTTCTATGGCTGGCATTGGTGTATTTCCCAAAGTGTATCCTTCTTGGACCAGGAACACCTCTTACTGTGTGGCAGGGACAGCTGTGGCCACCAGTATTCAGCCACAGCTGCATGTGGTGTTCCTCTTTCACCAAACAGTACCCAAGGGACAGCAATGCTGCCATGCTTTTCTGTCTTCAAGTATGAAAAATCCCCCCACTTTCGGCTGGAGTCAGCTGCGAGCCACCGTCTGTTAGAAGAGCATGTGTCATTTAATGAAACTTAAAATCATCTAAACCCCTAAAACATGCAGGATGGAAAGTCACTTTATATATTGGATGTGATGTATGGCTTGCAACATGCAAGTGGCTGGGTGTCTGCAGCATGAGGAGTGCTTGGAAAAGCTGGCACTGGGTTGGAGGTGGGCCAGGCACCCAGTGCTGCTGGTGGGGGAGTGTTTGTGTCTGGGGGCTGTGCCAGACACAGGGCACAGCTCCATGTTCAGCTTCCCCACCCACCCAGCTCTCTAAATCTGGAGTTTTGTTTCAGGGCTGCCTCTTGTGATGATGGGAAGATTATCTGCTGTGGTTTATGCATGTTTTTCTATGACACAAAAAAGGAATTTTGTAATTCTGTAGATTGTTTCTGTTTCTCTTTTTGTTCTGGTCTTTTGGCTTCTCTTGTTTGTTTGCTTTTCTTTTAATTTTATTTTTGTGTGTGTGTGTATGTGTGTCTGTATCTCTCTTTTTCCTTTCATGCTTTTTCATTTTCTCTTTTCTTCCTTTGCCTTGCTACTGTAAGGGTTGAAATGAGTGAGACTCCTAATACTTACACCCTGAATTTGAGGTCACTTAGTAAAATATTTACTGAGCCTCAGGGTCTGGTCTGTTAAAAACCTTCCCTATTATGAGAAGGACTTAAAGCAGAGATATCAGTATGATGTTTAATAAACTTTCTCTTGAAAAATGTAAGATCAGTATAAACATTAGTCACCTACAGCCTTAAGTTTGGCTGGCAATTTATTTAATGAAAAGTTACTTTAAAAAAAAAAAAGTTGGGTTGATTTCATTTCACCTTGCTTAAATTATCTACTGTGCAGATGTTTACCCAAAGCTTGTCCCCACAGCCTCCTTTTATGGCTAATGCAGTGAAATAGGCACATTCGTCCTGAGATTTATTAGGCTGATTTCAGACTAAGAAATTGCACCCTAGAAGATCTTGACTATTGCACGACTTGCTTCAAGATGACTTTTGCTCCTACATATTATAGCTTCACCAAACAGAAATTGAAGGACATCAGTAGCTTGAAATCCAGTCCTTAAAAGTGAGTCATAAAACAGAATTTAAAAATCTGCATTGATCTGATTACCTTCGTGTAGTTTGATTATTTAACGCTTCCTGACAATAAATTCAAAATTGTCTTTCTGGGTTCCAACATCAGCTACAGAAAGACATTATCCTTCTTTTAACTCTGTCTTGTGGTAAGGAAATGTATTTGGATTCATTATACACACTGAAAAAAACTCCAACCTATAAAGCATCAGTTTCCCATCACTTAGATTCACTTACTTGTAAGAAATCTTAATTCAATAGTTGCTGACAGTGATTTATATTTGAAGATGTTTGTCTGATTAAATATTAACTCTTAGTACACCACAAGCTCCTAAAATCTCTCACTCAGGTTATATGAAGAGGTGTGATCATCAATAGTGGTTTCTAACTGACAGATGTCAGGAACTATTAATTTTCTTTCTTTTGCTTGACATTCTTGCTGCTGTTTTCCTAACATTTTTTTCTGAATGAAATTTTTGTATAAATAAAATCCATAATTTTTTGTCAAGTGCATGAATCTACCTCCTAAGGAAGACATGAAAATCAGCTAAATAACCTAATAAAGAAAAAATGAGATTTAAACACAAATGATCCAACATATATATATGTATGTATATATACATTTATAGATATATGTGCATAAGAAAACCTCTGCTCATGATTGGAGCTAAGAACATTTTGGTTCCTATGATAGATTAAAACTATTAAACCTTCTTCAAATCTTAAAAAAATGCCTACTTTTCCCAAGCATGTCACAGATGATCTCTGCTGTGGCCCTGTGTGTGGCCAGATGGAACTCGTGGTGCCTGCTGTTGGACACTTTCAGTCAAGCTCTACCAGTGGTGACACCCTGGGAGCTGTGGCAGACAGCTCTGGGGATGTCCATGGCTGTGCTGTGGGATGCAGGCAAGGAGAGCTTTTGGCTCATGGTCTCTGAGATGGAAATTTAATGTCCTTCAGCAGCACTCCTGTGTGAGATGCTAAAGATGCCCTGATTTATTAGAGCTGGTTGAAAATTTTCTGGTGGAACGCTTCTCTGATGGAAAATACTGATTTTACAGGATTGAAACATTTCACAGGAACATTTTGATTCCATTGAAAGTTTCAATGGAAAGCAGGCAGGCAGGCTGTCCGGGAAGCCTGTGCTCCTGGTTGCATGCCAGCCTTGCCTTCCCTGGCTCCCTGCTCCTTCAGCTTCCTGACACCCCAACCAGGCCTCTGCCTCAGCACTGGGGTGGCTGCGGGAGGGAAACATAAAGTGGGGGGGCACTGGTCCCTTCACAATCACTTCTTTCCACAGAAGAGGAAGTCTGTTTTGTAGGTTGATCTACTAGCAAGGTGATACTGACACTATTTGCTTTCCTTTTGCTTGCACATCACACACATTAGAAATATGATCACAGGTAGAAAGAATTCAGTATATTCACACTGAAGTAACGATGCAGCTGTTAGTGCCTGAAGCATTTATTCCCTAAGATAAGGTCCAAAAAAAAGTCACTGTGCAGACTCAGGATGGTGAAAACAATTCACATTTTATCTCTAGACATACACAGAGTTGTCTCAGTAGAAACCTTCCAAACAAAAGAGATATCTGTCAAAATGTGTATATATGTGTGTGCATGTGTGTGTGTGTGTGTGCGTGCATGTGTGTATACATATGTGTACATACATATTTTTTTCTCACACCTTGTTTATTCATTTATGTATTTATTTATTATATATTTATTGTTGAATTTGCTCAGGTGAGGATAACTAAACTCATTTTTGTCTCACCCAGCCTTGAAACTAGAGTTAGGGAGAAAAGAGAAAGTGTTTGTTTAGAAATGCCTCTAGTATATTTTAATAGACACCATAGAAATTTATAAGCCTAGATAAAAGAACTTTCCATACATGTTGGTTAATATGCCTGCTGACTTGAGCTTTGTCTTAATGGTCATCACTTGAGCTTAGAATTCTGTTTTGGGCCATGGCAGGCACCTGTAGAAATCAGTTGTCTCATCACTGCCCACACAGACTGCATCTTCTTGTAGGTTTTATTGGCATGTGCAGGACAATTTTCACACCACCTGTATACAGTCAGTAAAACTACTAACACAGAATTAATTGTTTCTGAAGTATTTTGGGTGATTTGGATTAAACAAAGGAACAAACAAACAAGAATGTCCCAATGTATGTTCTGCATTCTACCACCTGTGGAGAAATACACAAGCTATGAGTTTTTATGTGCACATGCTTACAAGTTTTGACTTCCATTGAGGTGTCACACTGCTAAATATTTCTGTGCTATTTCCTCAAATTTGGTAGGTGGCTCACTTACAGTACATCCAATCAGTGAATCAATAAATAATGAAACCTGTATATTAAGAAAAGTTTAACAAATAAGTGCTCATAATGAAAGTCAGTGTTGTGGGCTTTTTCTCCATGGTTTCACTGGCAATTGTGCTTTTGATCTGGGAGCTGTTAGGAGCTGTTGCACCACAGATGAAAGGAGTTAGAAAATTCCATATCATAATGCACTTAGATCAGTAATTCATGGAGCAGGTAATTCACAATGACTTGCTGGTCCTTTGATTGCACACGGTTTATGACTATTAGCAGTTTCCCCTTTCAAATTTGTATGCTTCCATACTTCCTTTCTGACCTCTTTTTCATCATTTATAGTCCAATTTGGTAGTGAAAAAACATAACTGGTGCTCAAGTGCATGGCTGTCATTCAAACCTCAATGCGTTAGTGAGCAGTTTGACATTTGTGACTATGAAAAAAAAACATTAAGCAGGTGTACAAAACACTAACCAGGTCCCTCAAACAATGCTTTATGGGATTCACAACTTGCCTCTAGGCTATAAACCTGACTCAGCCTGAGTTTTCAAGGTAGATTTAATCTTGATATTTACACTCCAAATGTATCTTACATTAAAACACAATTGCAATATAAATTATAGAAACATATTTTAAATGGAAGGTCACAGGAAGAGACTGTGTTACTGCAGGAGACTTGCAATGATGTGTTCTTTGGGGTTTGACAATTATCTGTCCTCTGCTTGCAAAATCAAGGGCTGCATCTTCAGCCTCAGTGAACTGGTTTGCTCAGAGGGGTCCTGGCTCTAACATTTTCTTGCTAGTCCTCTAAGGGAGTAAGGTTCAAATTAAAACAAACACAAAAAAAAATGCTATTTAATCACTTTTAACATAGTCATCTGCTGTACAGGTGTGCACATATCACATTTTATTTCAGTTATACTTGCCAGGTTTCTGGGAACTGCTGTTGTGGCTTTACAAAGGTAGAGAGATTTCTACAAGTTGCAGGAATAACATCAGGTAAACATGTTAACAGAAGTTACTGTTTTGTCTCTAAGGGACTAATGTAATGTTGAAGTTGCTAAAAAAGCTCCCCAGAAAGAACATTGAAAACATTTGAGTAGTCAAGAAGGAATAAGAACTGTGAGTCTGTGAACTAAACAGTTCTTTAAGGTGTTCAATTAAACTAATATTTATGTATATATGAATTTAGAAACGATGCCAAAGTTCTCCCATGGAATCCCTCCCAGCTTCCAGTAGGCAGCAGGTTAGGGACTTCCTTCTCCAGAGGGCATCCGGATCACAGTGCTTAGTAGCCATTGATAGACATATCCTTCATGAATTAGTCTAATCTCCTTTTGAACCCTGTTATACTTTTGGCTTCTGCATCATCCTCTGGTAAGGAGTTTCATGATTTAATTGTACATTGTAATGAAAAGTGCTTCCTCTTGTTTGCCTGAAAATGGCTGCTCAAAGTTGTGAGTGGGAGCACACGTGCCTGCTGTATCTGCTCTCTTTTGTTTAGAAGACAGAGTTAGTCTGTTCAAAGCCTTGTTCTTTTGTTTCTTATGATAAAAAAATCTATAGCTAACAGAATGTAGAGAATGACATTTTGAGACTGCATCAGTACCAATGTATATGGACCAAATAGCTGAATATAGAGGCAATTCAATTGCAAATACTATTTTTTTTATATTGTGCCTGGGATTGGTATGACACTTGTGAATTTTGAAAGCAGGAGTAACATAGGAAGGTTCAGATAAATGTTTTCAACACATGTGCACACACACGTGGGTGTACATTATCAGACTGTTTCTAAAGTCATGTGTGCTCATGCCCTTTGTGCAGCTTTTTTTCTTTTTTCAGAAATGTAAAAAGGTTTTGTGGGCAAAACGTGGCAAATTCACAGAAAGTGTGGAAAAGACCACACAGAAAAACTGAAAAGTCAGCACGGCAGCAGCTTGTGAACCATAACAGCAAAAAGAAAGTGGACATTTGCCTCCTTCTCACCCTCTCTTTTGCTTTGCACAGGGTTGCCAGGTGGTGCCCATGCCCTGTTTGAAATGGCTGCCACAAGGGCAGTCCCACATCAGCAACTGAAAATGTAAGATGACTTACATATTTTGCTGCTTGTGTCATTCTATGCATTTAGTTTTGCTTTTTTTTGCTTCTTGGAAAAGATGACAAAAGCTTTGTTCAGCTTTGTGAAGGAAAATAGTATGTTGTTTTAGGATTACAGTATATTTTTAAAATCCAGATGAAGGCTTCCTTGAGTTTGCCATTCTCTCCCTCTATGAATTTAAAAAAACCTAAGTAGAAAGAAAAAGAAATATACAAACAAATATATTAAAATTAAAAATAAAAAATTAAATGCACAAAATATTTAAATAGTTTTTCTAGAATAAGTATAAAATGTTCCGGGCCTTACTGAAACACAGCATTTTGATATTTTCTTGGGTAAATTATACACAGAGTAGATTATTTTCCTAATATACTTTTTTTGAAATGTAAATTGTTTAGTCAGAATATTTTTTACTAAATATTTTTTTCCTTCTCAAACCAGGTATTTTTTCCTGCTCCTTTTTGTATTTTGTTCATTCCTTTTTCTCTAAGTACAACTAATTTTTTGCTCACAGGTCTACAGAAAAATTCAGCCTTGACTCTTGGTGTTTCCATGTCAAAGCCTTGTTGAACAAGCTGGATATAGTTCAGTAAGTACAGAACAAAACAAGCCCAACTATTTTTCCTAACTTGAGAGAAAAATAAACCCCACATTTGTTTTTTTGTTTTTTTTTTTTTTTTTTGTCTCCTTACTTGATTTTCCTGTTTAAGAGGGCATAAGTCCACTGACTGTTATTGCTAGAAGACCTTCAAAGCAAATAGTATTTTTTTCATTAATGTGAATATATTTCCTAGCATAGCAAGGCCCTAGTCCTTACTAACCTTTGAGGCAATTCTGCAGAAAAGTAAAAGGATGAATAATTTTAGAGAGACCTTGGTGTTTTAGGCCTCACTCCACATTAAACCACTTTTGGGGCCTGAGGATGGTTGGCCATAGCTGAAATAGCTGAGTAATGAGCTGCACAAATGGTTTGGGGTTCCTTTTCTGTCCAAATTAACACTTCTAGGCAGTGAAATGTCTGATAAATTCCATCTATCCAAAGGGCCACAGGTTACGGACAAAGAACAGTTAAAATTTGTCTCTGGGTAAGAAAGAAGTCATCTGCAGGACGTAAATGAGTGACATTCTATTGAGTCTCCTTACTGTTTATATTATTTTATTGGATATTTTCTGGGTTGTCTACTAACAGAAAGGAAAGTTGAGGTTTTTAATGAATTATTATTTTATTCATTATTCAGTGAATTAAAACCAAATCATTATCACCTCACTGACAGAAAAAGAAGTAAAAAAAAGAAAACAAAACCTTCTATATTCTTCTTTTTCCTGCTAGTTTATACTCCAACTTTAAATGGTTTTGCATGTTTGATGATGAATGTATTGACAAATGACTCTGAATCTGAATCTACCATTTTAGATGTGAGAAAGAGCGGACTTTTCCCAAAAAAAAACCCCAAAAACCCTAAACATGAGAGTTGATGCTCCTAGGACTTTAACTTCAAAGGTTTTGAGGCATTTTTAAGATTTCAATTTAAAAAACCCCACAGTGCTTCAGCAAAAGAACTGATTTGAGGTTGTAGTGTGAAGACTACCAAGACTGTTATAAAATGGGAGTGGAAACAAAAGGTAAACAGTTTTTTCCTAGGTACAAGAAGTCTATACTTTGTTTACCAGAGCAGCTCTTGGAAACTGTTGGAAAAAAATGCCCTGTAGCTTAGCAAGCCTAAAGAAAACAATTTCATAAACATAGATTTATTTCTTTGTTGTTACTTTGCAGGGTAAAAAAATCCCAGAAGGATTAGTCTTCTGCTCAGAATATTTGGCTGTTTCTTGCAGGTGTTTGGCTTTGAAAATGTTTGGGCAGAACACCAATAATTTGGTTTATAGATTATAGTGTTGCCCAGTTTCCTGCATGTTATTGCAACGTGGAACAATACCATTAAACCACCCCACATCTGCTATGGACCTTTTCTGGGTTTTTTTTTGCCTTTTTAGACTGTGCATCTCTTCACAAAACATTTAAGTGTGTCAGCTGTTTATCCAAGTAGCTACAGGACATCTCTTTCAAGATAGCTTACAGACACATCATATTTCATCCTCCTGAAGGGGAAGAGGACAGAAAACTTAATTTCAAAGGTCAGCATTGCTGAAACTTTCTGATTTCCATAAAGATTCCCGACAGTGACATCATATCTACTCTGTGTTCCCATGCTTTATGGCTGGAACTCCATTGCATGATGGAAATGTTGCAGGAGAATGACTGATCTTGACTTTCACCAGTGCTGTACTAGGCAAAAGTAACAAATGGTGTCATTGCTGAAGCTTGTGAAACAATATTTGTAGTCATGACTGTAGCTGGAGCCAACAACAGAGGCGCTGAACCAGAACCTACATAGAACCCAAACCTTGCCAAAGTCACATGTTATTTTATTTATTTGTTTTAACTTGACTAAGTAGGGTTTTGATCATCTTACCATGGCCCCTGTTCGTAAGAGTTCTATGGGCTTGTGAGAAAATAACTCTTTGGTGTTTTTAAATATGATTTCAATTAAATATTGTTATTCAGAACAAATGTTTCCACCTACCACATCATGCAACTGCAATCTGTGCTTTTGCTTTCAAGTCTGTTATAGTGAACACAGGTTAAATGACCACATAAAATAATTAATAGTGGCCTTGTGTAAAAAACAAATACATTCAGAAATAAGACTGAAAAATCCTAATCTCTAGTGTACTTGACCAAAACAGCATTCTGTTGGCCAAATTCTAAAATACTGGCTTTTGAACCATGACTGTAATAAGCTTCCCAGGAATTGAAAGCAGGCCACTTGCTGCAGGGATACGTTCTCAGCTGAAGGGTGCATGTTGGAAGTGATTATTAGTGTTTTTAATTATATCACAGCAAGTACTGTAACAAGTAGATCCATTATTTTTTTTAGTTCCATTTCTCAGCCATTTATTCTGTTTAAAGATGTGGCGGTGTTCTGCTCAACACCTGACACATGCTTCTCAAAAATGGCTCCATTTCAAATGTAAGTGAAGTGATCCCTGCACAAAAGGCCTGATGCACAAAATTATTGAGCCCTCATGTTTCTGATGGAAGTCAGGGTGACTTGTTCCTTAAAGACCCTTTCTGGACATTGCCACCAGTGGCAGTTGATTGGGTAAAAAAAGACTACATGGTACATATACATTATCATATTTTTATTCTTTATGCTAAATCACAGTGAAAATTCTAATGAAAAAAAATAAAACAAGGAATAGTGCAACTTGTAAAATAAAGCTTTTGCTAAGTACTCGCAGTCTTCCCAGCTTTACGAGAAAGGCTGCCGTGAGCCATCTTTTTAATAACTTTAGGAAATATAATGTTACAAAGTTTCAAACATTTATAAAAGCCCACTAAATGTTATGTCAGACTTAAGGGTCTGACCTTTTTAACCTCAAAACTACAGACATTTTAACCAACCTGCTTTCATAAAAGAAATATTGATAGACCCGTAACTCTTGTGAATCCAGTGATTACTGGCATAAAGAAAAGAAATAATACATTCTGCCATACATTGCAATAAATCTGTATACAACATAGTTTATAGATTTGTAAGTTTTAGATTGTCATGATAGCTTTCAGTGTTTATCAACAACATAAAAAAGCTCCAAAAAACAGTAAGCAAACCTGGAATACCACAAACCAATCAATAAAGTTTAAAAGTTTCAGTGAAGCTAACCTATAACAGGTCCTTGTTTGGAGAACATGCTCAAGAAACACATGTGCCTTTAAGAGGTCTTGAAAGAATTTACACCCATGGACCATTACCATTTCCAAACACCCTGCAGCTTTACCAGCCCAACATGTGCTGACTGTATATCACCATGACCCTTTCACTAAAGCTCTTTTGACTGGAGTGCTTTTAATACCCACTTTCTCAGCTGAGCTCAGGAGTGATTTGTTTTACATGCCACATTAATCCTTTCCACATTTTCTGGATGAGGCAACCACAATTCCACTTGTGAGGTGTTTCTAAAACATAGTTATAGGAATAAAGCAGCAGGGTCCCAGACTTGACAACTTCCCTTCGGGCGGCTGACAAAGTGGGCTATCGTGGCTGGTGTGGGAGCTCGCGCTTGTGCCCGGCAGCCAGGGTGGCCTGCTCTCCATGCTTAGCCAGAGGCCCAATTACTGTTGGCAATTCAGCCACAATTAAAACCCTGTAGGGATCTACATAGATTTAATGTCCAATGAATGCTGATGCAGATTAATAAAATGCAGCTCGTCTTTTATAAGCTTAAGATGAAATGCAACAGAGAGAAGCAAAACTGAAAGTATAAATTGCAGCTCCGTAAAACCCAAGAAGTTTATGCCTCACACCTACGTGATTGGAGGAAAAGAGCATTTTATAAATGGGCAATTAGTGTTCAGTGTACTGGCTTTTATTACGTGGTAATTTTACAGTTTTCACTTTAAAGACACCCAAAAAAAAATCAAAGGCCAAATGAATTTCTGTTGTATGCATTTATGAGCTTTCTGCATTTATAATGTTAGCTCAATCTTACTAATGTAGGGATATGAAAATTTAGGGTTGTCAACAAGGCTAACAGAGTGGACCAACCAATTATAAAACTGTTTTTACATGTCAGCGCTGTGCATGTTTTATTAACAAGTTAGTATTATACTCCATTTTTTATGCATTAAATCGAACTGTACAAGTAACTGCAGGACAAAAATTATGTTTCTACGCAATTTAATTTATTGCTCTTCCCCCATAAATTTTACTTACAAGTTCAATGGTCTGAGCTGAACTATAAATTACAGTGAGGTGAGTCTTATATGTAACTTGATTTACTCTGGTAATTTCTGAAGGAAGTATCTGAATCCACATGCCTGTCTACAATTGTCTTTAAAGCAAGATGAAGCAATCATATAAGAGAAAGCAGTGGCTGATCAAGAGTTTTCTGTTAAAGGCTTTTACGCTCACACACAAGGCTGTTCAACAAAACTTCAAATAAAAAAAGTAGCTCCATGAGCCATTCATGCTGCGTGGCAGGTGTCACCAGATGGTGCCATTTCAATCTTCCAGACTTTTTTCTTTTTTATTTTAAATTTAAGTATGTAAATAAATATTCACTTCTGAAATGCTACACTGATTTTTAAAATTTGTGTTATTAGTGGTGTAGTGTGATGGGAGCTGTGTTATTGGCAGGTGAGGTTGCTATTTGCTTTGATCTCATACTAAAATCTGTTCTTCGGGTGGAATTGCTGCTTGTAATCCCAATTTTACTGAGGAGCTGAGACTCTTTAACAAGGGAATTCCTTACACGCTGTTTGATTCTCTCTGTTTCAGTACTTATTTATATGTGTAAAGAAACCAAGTTATACTTAGAATATAACCAGAGGACACGTATCTGATTTATCTGAACTGTGAAGACACCTGCAATTTCTCTGCAGGAGGACAATGAAGATATCTGCACAAACTCTCTTTCTTTAATTTGCAATGAGATATTTGTTGATCTTTTAAGATATGCTAATTACCTGCAGCTGGATGCTGGGGGCACCCAGCTTTTTTACAGGTCTCCTGGGCATCAAGTGGAACCTCTCTGCCAGCTTTGCCAGCTGTACATTAAGACCTTATTGACTACACCTCTTCTGGGTTTTCCTCTTTTCTCACTATTTGCTGGTGGAGAGCTCAGAAGCACAGAAACATCAGCATGTCTTCTTCACATTTTCTTTTTGAGAAAGCATTACAGGTGTAGAAGCTCTGACCCTGAACTCATTCTTCCCACCTGCGTCTGACTGGCTAGTTAAAATAAATCTCAAAGCTCTTGGGCAAGAACTATGACTGAGCAACTGTTTGTTGTTAGTAGGATACTGAGGGCAAGGTGAAGTATTCAAAAAATAAATTTTGCTGTCATTGAGGAGGTGCTGGATCTAGTGAAGAAGCAAGAAAACACCATTTGTGACACAATGCTCATAATTTCCCCAGCACATGGACCATGTTCCAGTATCACCTGTGATCTGAGAGTGGACATTCCCCCCAGCAGGGCAAAGCTGATGTGTTGTACCAAAAGCCCAGGAGCACTCTGACTCGTTCCAACTTGTGTCTGAAGCTTCTTCTAATGCTCTGTATTTGTGGGAGACTGCATGGGTAGCAGCAGCCTGCATTCCAAAAGGAAAAGGACCACCTTGCATGGAATAACCAGTCAGCTGAATATTGCCAGTCATGCATCAACCCCTAATTTCACAGAATGAAAGAATCATGGAGTCATAGCTCGGGTTGGAAGGGATCTTGAAGATTACCTTGTCCCAACCTCTCTGCCACGGGCAAGGACACCTTTCACTGGACCAGGAGTCTCAGAGCCCCATCCAACCTGGCCTTGAACACTTCCAGTGTTTAGAGCATCTACAACTTCTCAGGGCAGACTGCTCCAGTGGCTCACCACCCTCAAAGTAAATAATTTCTTCAAAGAATCTAATCTAAATCTACTTTCTTTCAGTTTGAAGCCATTCCCCCTTCTTCTGTCACTACATGCTCTTGTAAATAGTCTTGCCTCAGCCTTCCTGTAGGCTCCCTTCAGGTATTGGAAGGAAATTAGGTCACCCCAAAACTGTCTCCTTTCCAGGCTGAACAAAATCTACTTTTCCCAGCCTTTCCTCACAGGAGAGGTGTTCCATCCCCCTAATTAACTTGGTTTCCTGAAGTGTAACCTCTGTGGTACCCTCTAAAGACTCAACTCTCCCCAGATAGAAAAACAGCAAAACATACCAAAACATACCAACATACCAAAAACAGCAAAGTTCTGGCAATGGTTCTTGTGGGAACAGAATAGACTGCGTGGCCCTTGGATCACCATGCTCCTTTATGGCTGGACATGTGCTGCCCTGGACCCCCTCTGGCAGGCTCCAGGCAGACTGGCACTGTGGTGGTGTTCACAGGGTCCCAGGACCAGGGAAGAGATGAGAATGTTGACTCCATATTTCAGAAGGCTGGCTTATTATTTTATGATATATATTATATTAAAAGAAAATGATATATTATAACTATAATATGAGAATAGAAGAAAGGATTTCATCAGAAGGCTTGAAAGGGAAGGAAAAGAATTATAACAAAAGCTTGTGACTGTCAGAGAGTCCAAGCCAGCTGACTGATTGGCCGTTAATTAGAAACAACCAACATGGGCCAATTAAAGATCCACCTGTTGCATTCCACAGCAGCAGATAATCAATGTTTACGTTTTGTTCCTGAGGCCTCTCAGCTTCTCAGGAGAAAAAATCCTAGCAAAAGGATTTTTCATAAAACATGCTGTGACACTGGCACAGTTCTGCAGGACATCAGCACTGTGCACTGATATTCTGATCACTGATATTCTGTCCAAGCCAGTGCTCATGGGGCACTGTGCCCACACTGCCAGCCTTGCTCAGCTCACACCGAGCGTGGGGCTGACACAGCATCAGTCTGACTGCTCTTGGAGCTGGCTGGTTCAGCAGGAGCTCGGCCCTCCTGCCAGAGCACAGGCACTGTCCTCAGCCCTGAAAGGCTGCACTGAGCAGTTTTGACCACTCTATCTTCTCCCATATCTGTACTTTTGGCTCTTGAGGAATAATTTTATTTCCTGAATTTTCATTGACTTTTCTTTCTTTTTATTAAAGAGTCTCCCTTCCATAAAGAAAGCGCTTTTATATACATTGAGGGGAATGGCCCCCCACACCCCTCCCAATAGGTCTAACATACCAAAATTATTTGTACTCACCTATACATGGTAACATCACTTACTGTGTGTCACAGAAATTAGTCACAGAAAATTCTGGGCTGTAAATACTATCCAGACAAATAGTTTTTTAAGACGATAGTCTAGATTGAACAGAAGAAAACATTTGATTCCTTTAACAGGACAACCTCCTGAGGTTTTGAGTGAACTGATGACTTGTTTTTTTTAAATATCTACCCAAAAGGGAAATATTTTATCAAATAATTTGTTTTGTAAAGCAAACAGAAATATGTCCTAATCTGCTCATCTTTGGAAATTATTACTTATAGGCTTGGATTGTTTCTCTTTTTATTGTTTTCAGCAGCCATTTAATAAGAGCTTCCTGATTACTTACATCTCAGGATACAGATCGTGATTGTAAAAAAGACAACATGAAAATGACAATTATTGAGCTTTTTAAAAAACTCATATACCTTTTGATCACTTTCAAGATCACACACTTGCAAAATTCTTTTATATGCCAGTTCAAAAATCAACTCAGCTGTATTTTGTGTTGGTATATAATCTGAGCCACAAAAATTGCCTACTTCTCTTTTGCCTTTGGGCAATTTTTCAATCTTAGCTAAACCAAGTCCATAATGTACGCCTGCTGGCCAACATTCCAGGTAAATGAATAGCTTTTAAGGAAAAATTATGCTGTTTTTCAAAAGCTTGACATTTTTAAAATACAAGTCCAGAATTGAAACCTTCAATAATTTTTCCATGCCTATATGTTGCAAGCAGAAAAATGTTGCACAAATGAATACATCTGGGATTATTTTCAAGCTGTTATTTCCCACTAGGGAAAATATTCAGAAATAAGGCTCAATTTTTTTTTTTTGTGCTGAAACTACAAAGAGGCCAGCCATCTTGATGCTTTTCCAGATTTTTTAATGGTTTTACTGATATTGTATAGTGACTTTACTGCCCTGTTCTCTATGCCCTTATATTCACCAATAGTAAGCATTTATGTTGGGTTTATTCCAGTTTTTAAATCTGTTTTGTGGCATTTATGACCTAAAGCTAATAAGGACATTCAGTATTTTCTTGTAAAATATTGAAACTACCTTTTACCATGAAAATAAGAGGGAAATGTTTTTAAAATTAAAAAAAAAAAAAAAAGAAAAAAAAAAAAGAAGGGTCTTAACTAAAGACAGGAACGGAATGGCCCTTACTTTAAACTCAGGCTTTGCCATAGCAGTAAAGTGCTGTTTTTTAGGCATCAAGGAACTGGCAGAAGCTCATCAAGCCCAAAAGAAGCCCAGCAGAGGTTTGGCAATACCCAGGTACAAACCTGTATTACTGGACCAGGTTAGGTGAAAAACTTTGAATGAAATGGATCTTTATAAAATGCGAGTTGGTTGAAAACAAAACTTTCCCACAGCAAAGAGTTTGGATCGATTTTTGGACATTTAAAATCTGGAAGAATTTTTCATTGATCAAAACTGTCTATTTTTATCCTCTTTGTAAAATTGCGTCCTGCTTCTCTGGCTTGAAATTACTTTGTCCTTTTGGAAACCAAACCAGCTGAAACATAAAACATGTAAATAGCCTCACACAAGAAATCTTTTAGGATGTAATTAAGCACAATGCTGCTTAGGAGGAGACTTTAAGTTAAAGAAGAATCCCATGATTGCAAGCTGGGTTGTTTCCATGGTCTTTTTTCCCTCAGAAATGTGAATATTGTTATGGAGCAGAAATCTGGTTGCTTCCTAGCGTGCATTCACTGATTTCATATCCCTCAAGTGTCATTTCTGGGGCTTATGTAAAGGCATGATCTTATGCCCATTTTACAGACTGGAAGCTGAGGTGCAGAGATGCCTTGCTAACCAGGCTGGTGGCAGAACTATTGTCCTTGAACTCCACTTTTAAGACAAATATTGGCCAGTGCTTCCCAGGTGATGTGCAAGACCTGTCCTCCTCCTTGCTTTTTAAGCGCACTGCTGTCACTTAAGCAGCGATGCTTCCTCCCAGCTTATGTTTTCTCTGTATAATAGAGGAGTAATTTAAATAAATGCCTTATTTGCATTCACAACTGTAAAAAATTGCCTACCAAGACCCCAGGTGCCCCAGCGTGCCATTTGGTGAAATCACAGTAACATTGAAATCATTATTCTGACAGGAACCCAGCCAGCCAGACGCCTACAGAAGCGCTTTTCCTCTCCTTCGCTCTGGGAAGCACGGCCCACAGGCCTCTCCAGAACGCTCTCCAGCTCCATTCATTTATTTATTTGCTGCACCGCCAGGTCACTAAATTCTGGTTTCTGCGGCCCGGGCGGGGGGAGCGCTGTGCCGAGGCCCTGCCAGGTGCCCCCTCCCGCGGAGCCGGCGGCGGGGGAAGCAGCTGCAGCTGGAGCGGAGCCTCTCCCGGGAAAGGGGGGCCTGGCCCCACATCCAGCACCGCCGGGCCTGCTGGGCCTGCCTGGCCAGCCAGCACGGCCCGCTGTTTACAAGGAATCGCCTGCGCTCCAAAGGAAAACGGGACAGCGCGGGCCTGGCTCTGCGTGGGTCTGCGCCTGCTGCTTCATGGGCGATGCGTAGGAACTGGGAAGAGTTTGAGCTTTTTTAAATTTTTAATTTAAAGTGTAGCGGCATTGCGAAATAGGAAAAGAAAGAAGAAAAATGTGTCTACGATGAAGATCATTCTGAAAGTCAAATTATCTACAAGGCATTCCTAGCCAGTAGCTAATTATTGCCCAGCTCTCCTCCCACCCTGCTTATTAAGAAAGTTTGATATAAGTTCCCGTTTGCTGTTCAGAATAGCACAGATGGAAGGAAATGAACATGCCATTTGCTTTTTGTGACCTCAGGGGAGTGAAGCAAAATATGGATGTGAAAACATTGCCAGAACCCGGAAAGTTATATTCTTTCATTCATTAATTTTCCTGCTTCTCTATTCCATATGCTCTCCTTTCCTTCAGCTCCATGGAAAAGTATTGACGAGCCAAACGAGTAATACAATTAGAGCTTATATATGACCTGAATGGTGTATGGGGCTTGAGTGGCCCATTAGCCAGGGAGGCTGCCCTACAGCCAGAGCCACTGGGAGCAGCACGGACTATGGACATGAAAGTCACAACTCTCATCCTCCAGAACATCTTCTGACATATTGTTTATGGATTAGTGCATAGGAATGGTTCAACACTGCAAGAAGTCACAATGAATAAACAGAAAGGACCAGATTCTTCATAAGGATGTACACATGGTTCTCATTTTAAGGCCTGAACCAATCCACTTAAGTTAATGTAAATTCTTCTCCAGACTTCAATGGGAATCTAGCCTTTCTGGCTAGCTCTAGTAAAGGACTTAGGCACCTAAGGCAGGATGTAGGTGGAACAGCATCCAAAAGCACTCTCCAGAAACCCATGCTTGGCTGCTGCCTAATCCTGGAGGCGCCTAGTCCTACAAGGCACTTCCCTTTTTGATTTTAAAGTTTTGTAGGTGACAACAGTCATCCAGATCTTGTCCAGATCAGCTTGGTCTGAGCAGCTCATCAGCCAGTTCTTTCCTTGGACTGGTCTAAAGCCAGGAACTAAGCAGAAGACGCCTAAGACTTTTGAGGGCCACATCTGGTAGGCATTTTCGAAGCATCCTGGCATACAGGGATAGATCAAATGCTCTTCATATCATTCTTCTTTAATACTGGAATGTCAAAAGGCATTTTTTCCCACCCAAACATGAGAAGAACAAAAGAGTACCTTTTTTGTCTTTTTGTGAATGTAAAAAGGGTAATATGATGTAGATTGGAAATATGTTTAATTATTCAAGGTATCTTCATATTCTTTTGTTTTTCCTCTTCTATGTGTTTAAAGGGTAATTTTAACTGCACTTTTACTGCAGTGAAAAACAACCACCTAAATAGTTTCATACCCAGCAATGCCCACATTCCTTAAATCAAGGTGAATGGAATAAATGTCAAATGATTACAAACGGATAAATTTTTTTCACATCTAAGTTTGGAAATAAAACCTTCAGTCTGCATTAAGATTGCAACTCACTAACAAAAAAGGAACCCTATTTGCAGAAGTCAGCTGCTTTTTGCACAGGTAAAGCATGCTGCTTTAGAGGCATGGAGGAATCTTGTGCATCACATGAGGACTGCAAGGTTGAAGTGTTAACTCTGTGTCAGATATTTGGCAAAACAGAAATATAGCCACAGAAATAGAACATTTTCAACATATCCTGCTTTGAAAATCAAATATCTTGGCTTCTAAATGGTATTTTTTCATTAAAATAGAGGTTTTGCTGTGGTATTTATGTGTCAGGAGGAGCCCATTAGTCTATGATGATATACTTTTTCCATTGACATTATCTTTTAATTATATCATTCTGAGCCACATCACTAGTGGAGGATTGATTTTTACAACCCAGTTTACATATCGCTTCAGCATCTAATTCTGAGGAGGTGTTACACACTTTGAGGTTTTTGCTTCCCTTTTTTAAAATAATTTGGAACTCATGACTGCTTAAAAAGGCATCAACAAAGGTGCCTGTCTTTCCTTTGAAGTTATTTTTTGCGGAAATCACAGTCACTGACCAAAAGGTTTCAAAAGATTAAATTGTGCTTATTTTACGACATTTTAAAACAGCAGGGTTAAATGCTGGGCCAGCTGCCAGGCAGTCAGCAGCACCCATACTTTCATGTTCAGCAGCCAGACACATCTACAGCAGTTATTTCTGAATAGTTATTCCTGAAATATGTCACTCAGAACAGCGGAGGGGTTTTAGTATTTGTGTACTTTGATGACGGGCTAATGAAAATGTACTATATATATGTGTATGCCATGAGTGTAATGAGTTAAAAAAAAAAAAGAGTTAAAAATAAAGGAATGTAGCAGGCAAAATAGACATTTATAATTCTCTTTGTCAACACTGGCTTCTCTCTGTAATTGGAATCAACTTGGAGAGCCACAAAATCATGGCAATTGGGCAGCCACAAAATCATGGCTATTGGACAGTCGTGTCCCATAGTGCATTTTCCACATGCAGCAAAACATTTTACTGCTTGCTGCTTTATATGGAAGCTGTATTGGACTGAGGCTAGTTTAAACTCACAAAACTATTCAGAAAGGGATACATAAATCTTGACATCATCTTTGATGAGAAACCCGAGGAGAGGAAGGACACTCAGACACTGTCTGTCCTGAGCAGCAGTGCTGTGGGCTTAGTGGATCTTTTTTGAAGTTCAGCTCTGTTGCAGTCAGGAAGTGATTTACTCCATTTTACAAATTTTCATTCTGGTCTTTTCTTTCTAATCCTCATGCGATGCCTGGTTTCCCTTGCCTTGGTGTGTTTTTTTTCATCTGCCTTTTTCCATTTTGAGGACTCATGGGCCAGACTCTCTGTGCTGGTTTCCGTCACTTTGTATTGTGCAGGTGTTCCAGAGCCTTAACTGGCCCCCAGGGGATGTTCCCTATGTAAGGAGCCATGCAGCCAGTGCAAGGTGGTATAAACAGCTCCTGTGCCAATTCTTCTCCCTGTGCTGGCACACAGAGTGACTGAGAGACTCACAGAAGCAGAATAGAGTGCTCTTGATTCTTAACAGGGGGTACACCTCAGGGACTAAAACATGAGCTTATCTAAGTTCTGCTCAGGCTGGCACAGGAGCAGCTGTAGAGCTGTGTGACCATAACCAGCTCCCCATCTCCTGCTCTGAGTGGATCTTGGCACAAGGAAGAATATGGACCTTTTATTCTTGTCCTGCTAGCTGGATGAAACCCCACTGTCAACACATCAAAGGGGTTTGATGGACTGCCAAAAATAGTAACCTATACGTAAAACATGTGCTCCATTTATAGCGATCATTTGGAAAGTTTCCTGCTACTGCAGAAATTCAGATTACATTGATTTACTGTTCAGTGCTGCAATATACTGAGAGGCTTTTCAATGAGTTCTATTGTATGCATTTGCAGAAAGGCTGGGGAGATTTCTTTCTTCCTTCCTTCCTTTCCCTTTGCTATATAATACATAATCATGTGAAGTACATCTTTCTGAGGTTTTGCACAGTTCTAGTGAAGTGAGTTAATATCTACTCTACACTTTGAAAGACATTGTCACCTGTGCTGATGTTTCACCCTTTGAAAAATGAAGTGCTGTTTCTTTTGATGTAAAGAGCATCTCTCCAGTATTTCTTGGATCATTTTATTCTACCTCTCAGTTTATAGGCTGTTAGCTATGGAATATGTCCTGCACATTTTTACAGGCACATCAATGCCTTTTGTAGGAACAGATATTAACATAGCAATTAAACAGGAAGGTACACATGAGAACAGACACCCTGTGTCTGAGCACAGGTCTGAATCAGCACTTGAGCCTATCTGTACTGTGGTCAGCATACTCTTTCCAAGCCCCATCTATAACTACTTTTAGAGTCCTTCCTAGAGGAGTCTTAATACCACTGAACAGCTTGCATTTATAGATAGCCCAAGCTTAGGTTTTTACAACATGAAAACATGATCTATTGGGAACTGATACATATTAATGACATGGATGAACTGATGTGGACACTTAGAACTAAATCAGGGAGCATAATAGGGCTACATCCTATGCTGAGCCAACTTACACAGATCCGGTCTCTGTGTTAACCAAACAGGACTGGATATTTAGCTAATAACCAAGGCTGAAATGAAAGGAGAGCATCTGTAGCTCTTATGACTCATGAGAAAGGCCATTAATCCATGTACTCACACATGTATTGTGAAAAGCTTGCTAATACAAGAAGAGAATAAAAACTTAAGAAACAAGCAGTGACAGTAACTGCTGGTCTACAGTCTTTAATCCTCTTTGCAAACAGTGGCCCTCTTTGGTTGATGACAAAGACAAACATGGCCTTCATTTCATAACTCATATTACGTGTCATATTATTCTCTCAAATATACAGAAATGGCCCTTTACCCTTTCTGGTTTTATTTTTATAAAGCCTTTTCCTTCAGACCCTAACTGCTGCTAGGCACCACAAGAGTTAATTATTCTATCTCTGGATACTATTAAATTCACCCCAATTCACTCCTCTGCTTCCCGTCTGTTAACGTCCCATGGATCAAAGCTCAATGTAACTATTTTAGGCCAAGAGTTCAAAATGCTACCATTCATATTATAACTTAACAGGAATGCATGAGTTACTTTTCTTCAAATTAATTAATGCCTTTCTGAATTATAGTGTTTCCTTCTCCTTCTCCTTCTCCTTCTCCTTCTCCTTCTCCTTCTCCTTCTCCTTCTCCTTCTCCTTTTTATCTGAACAATTAATTCAGGTTTTCCCATTTTATAGTCCTGATCTCAAAGTTTACATCCATTTTCATGCATCATTATGTCACAATCATTTGAAGGAAAAAAAGTAATTCAATTAAACACACCAAATTAGAAAAGGTTGTAGCATTTTGGAAAGAAACATGGATTTAGGATGGCAGCAAGAAAAAGGTAAGCCTTTTGTGTGCTACTTTTCTTTTTCATGTGAATTACAAAGCCATTTTCCTTTACAATTCCTGTCTGTTTGTGACCTGAGGGCTTTGCAGAGCAGGGGCTGTTTGAATCAGCGTCGCGGGCTTTCCCTGATCTCTGCCTATCCAGGAACGCTCCGGCCGATCGCAGGACTTCACCCCGCGGTCGCTCCCCTGTCGATGGCCGCCAATGTGCTCCCCACGTTGCCATTCCCTGACGCACATTCCCTCCCCACACTTCCCCCGTCCCGCGGTCCCGGCGCGGCCCCGGCGCGGCCCCGGGCAGCCCGCGCTCGGGCGCCCCCTGGCGGCTGCGCTGCGCCCGCCGCTCCCGCCTCGCCGGCCCGGCCCGGCCGGGGCTCCAGCGGCTGGGAACGGGCCCGGCTGCCTCGGGAACCGGCCCGGCTGCCTCGGGAATGCAGGAATGCCGCTTCCCGGCTCCAGGCTGTGGGCATGCCGAGGGGCTGCAGGAGGCTGTACCGCCCCAGCCTGCCGTAGGTGACGGGGAGGAAAGAGGAGCTCGGCACAGGAGAGCGCGCCGTGGTCAGAGCCCGGCGTCCCTGACACGGCCCCTGTGGAAGGCAAGGGCAAAGGAGCTCTCAGCTTTAGTTCAAGTGACAGCTCCAGCAGCACGGAATTATTATTTAGGAATTCTCAATCTGTCAACTGCTATACTCAAGGAGGGGTCTCTGAAGTACTGAATCCAGCTCTGGGGTCCCTAGCACAAGAAGGACATTGACCTGTTGGAGCAACTCCAAAACAAGGCCACCAGGTGGATTAGAGGCACCTCTCCTGTGAGGAAAGGCCGAGAGAATTGGGATTGGGATCAACCTGGAGAAGAGGAGGCTTTGGGGTGATCTAACTGCAGCCTTCCAGTACCTGTAGAGAGCCTATACGAAAGATGGAGAGGGACTTTTTCCTGGAGCCTATAGTGACTGGACAAGGAAACCTTTAAACTGAAAAGGGGGAGGTTTAGATTAGATACTAGGAAAGAAGTGAGATTGGTGAGGCACTGGAATGGCTTGGAGAAGTTGAAGATGTCCCATCTCTGAAGGTGTTCAAGGCCAGTTTACATGGAGCTCTGAGATACCTGGTTTAATGGAATGTATCCCTGCCCATGGCAGAAGGTTTGGGACTAGATGGTCTTTAAGGTCCCTTCCAACCCACTCAATTCTATAATACATATTTTAAAATCTTTCCAAAAGCTAATTAAAAACCTAGGCTATGTAATTCTGCAGCCTTTGTATCAGGGTTGTGAATACTTCAGAAATAGGGCATTGAAGTATAGGTGTGAGGTGAGAGATTGCAAATTATTAATTAAGATTTCTTTGCTGCTGGCAAAGTATTTATCCATGTCAAATATCTACCTGAGTTAAGCTGTATATAAAACTAATTCAAACGCCTTTGATCTCAGCTTACCCAAAATGCCCTCAGATGGAAGTAAAAATTTTGCAGAAATAACAATGCACTTCTGAGGTGGTGCAGCTCAAACGGTGTAGAGGGACAGGCAATGGCTCCAGCTCAAGGACTGACATGTCCCCCTCCACAGCCCACCATCCCAGCCTTTTCCAGTTCCACCCACAGCACCAGCTCTTTCCTTTCCCCCTTTTAAAGTTGTTGCCTGTGACTTTTTATTAGCTATTTACCCCTGCTCAGCTGTACAGCATGAAGAATGCATATTTTTCCTTCTGCTTTATCAGTAAAATTTGGCTGCTGCTTGATGTACAGAGGGGTGAAGAAATGATGGGAGGGGGGATAGCCCAGGCCAGCTGTGTGTATACTGACATTTAAGCAAAGGCAAGAAAGGCAGCCTGGCTGCAAAAGGTAAAATATTACAGGCTATATCAAAAGGTTTGCATGTGAACGTAAGTACACAATGCTTCTTTCACAGGATTCCTGCTGTAAACTTTGTTCTTTACTGGCTGATTTAATCCTCTGTAATGAAAAAGTTGCCCCACTCTGAACTTGCCTGACTTTTCTTTCTTTTCAAAGAATGGTAACAACAGAAACTAAAACAAAAGACAGAAGAAAGTATACTCCAGAGTGTGTTAAAAGAATCTTTCTTGGAAAATGAAAAGCCGTGGTACCATTGGGATCAGCCATTCTTGGAAAATCAAAAGCTGTTGTACCACTGGGATCGGCCCTTCCAAACCTCTGAAATTCTGCCACAGCCTCCCCAGCTGCTACAGAAATTCATTTGATACAGCACTGCATTCCCTTTATGGTTAATTCACACTTATCCGGTGGGTGACCTCTGCAGCTCGCAGACAGACAGGGCAGTGAGTGTGAAGTCACCTGGATGCAGAAGCAGTAGAGCTGTGTTTGTATCATCTGTATTCCCCAGTGCAGAGAGGTGCCATATGAAGTGTCAGCTCTTTTTATCTCCCTGTCTGATCTGATCTTGTTGGTTGCTGTAAAATAAGTGCTGCACTGTTCCAGTTTTTGGCTAGCCAGGGTATCCCATTCACAGCCCTGGGTAACAGAAGCCTGAGTAAACCACAGACACCATGCACCCATGGAAACACCTGGTGATAATCCCTATGGCATTGCTGTTATGCGTCCTAATTTACTCCTTGTCTCAGAGACATTATTTCTTTGCTCTGAGCAAATCTCTTTCAAGAAGCATGTCTTCTTCTTTCCACACCTTTGTTTGCAAGGTATGCATGTATTAATACATACAAATTGCTTCCTGAATGCAATTGACTGCCTTATGACATGTCATAATCTGATGGAATCCAGACTGTGTTTGATTCCTGGTCCATGTTTTAATAATGAATATCATCATGTGGCTTGACAAACATCTACTTTTTGAATAAAATTATTTTACCTTACTTATACAGATTCAGGAGACTCCAGTGATACTGCAGCTTTTCATTTTCCAATAAGGATTCTCCTAACACAGTCACTGTGCTACTCCATGATACAACCCCAGGAACACCCCTAGAAACCTAGAGAACTGGAAACATATCAGTTTATTGCTAAAGCAAGATCATATTCCAGTGGAGAGAATATGAAAACCAATATACCAATAGACCACAGTCTTTTATTAACTACTGAGTGTTTTAAAACACAACAATGTTCAAATTCTTTGTGCAAATTGAGTGCCAGGTTTCACTTTTGGACATTGAATATTGCTATTATGATAGATTTTAAAAGGTTTGGTCCAATAAATACAAAACTGACATATGTGCACCAGAACAGTAGATTCTAAAAATGCACATGATGCACAAAGAGCCCAGAATATTTATTCTTCAAGTATACGGTGTCTCATATGTTGTCTGATAGCTGTTAGGAATGCTCAAAGAATTACTTTCTAATCGCGCTCTCACAGGATGTCCTTTTGTTTTTCAGAGGAATATTCCCTAGTGTTTCTCTTTTCATTCAGATGCCTTGAGCACAACTACAGGAAGACATTATTTCCCCCTTACCATACAGGAATACGTATCAACATAAGATCCATGCCATGTACTAACAATTGTTCAGTAATTTATTTCTCTCTTGTTTCTCTCTTTCCAGTGGAAATATGTGATCCAAACCTGAGCAAACTGACTGCAGACATTTTTGTTAACCTTATAGGCTTTGATTCAGAATCTGTGATACAAGAGAATCCGCCGTGCAGGACAGGGGTGTAATTCCATCAAGGACTTCTGGTGACCTCATAAACCATGAGAGCTGGCATGGACTTTAATGGGCACCACGTGGTTAAGTTCCCATGCATCATTTTGAAAATGTAGGGCTTCATTTGATACTGCAGAAGGATACCAGACCTACCATGTCAAATTCTTTCCCTTTCTTCTAAAGGAGCCTCCCGCTTTATGTTACAGTCAGTCCTCTTTGGTAGCAAATGAAATACGCCATTCTGGAAAATTAGTATTTTCTCTGGCAAAATGAACTTGAAAAGTGTGTTTCATAGAAAAGCACATATTTGGGTTATATTCTTTTAAATAAACTTTCTAAAATGATGGCAGTAAATTCAAGTAAAGGTGTGGTTTGTGCAGGACTGGCTTTGCTTGCAGATTTCTAAGTAAGAGACATTTTAAAAAATGTATTCGCACATCAGTTAGAAAATATAGGAATAGAATTGTTATGGGTCATTTGATAAAGTAGACCATGTTAAACCCAGTTTAAGTCAAGCTAGGTAAGTTAGCTCAAATTGCTGATGGTGAATGACCTAAGTTAAATGTTACTTGACCTAAAGCAATTTAACTGTATTTAGTACATCAGTTCCAGGATTCTGCTGTTAGGAATTTCTAGGGGTTCAATAAAGTTGAATTGAAGTTTCAATAGGTGAAATTTGTTCTGTCACCTTTGTACGGTGCTTGGAGATTTTTCTCCCACCTTCTCTCAACCTAGATTTCGCCTACTGAAACCAGTATTCAGCCATTGTGCAAACCTATGCAAAGTTGATGGTTGTCAGCCTAAAAATAAGGTCAGTCTGTGTGGCTATGATTCAGGTAAATGTGGCAATAGAGACATAACATAAGCCTATCAGCTTAGCTTATCTATCATAAATTACATCTATCTATAACAAGGAGATGGTCTAAAAATTACTCATCATGATGAGTGCATACCAGGAAAGGATCTGTCCTTCTTAATTCTGAGGGTACAGGCAGTGAAACTGCCTAGTCTCTATTTTTTTCTCAACATTCTAACTAATTTTATTCCTAGATTGGTTCATAAATAACAAAATCTTTGTGACTTGGCTAGATGATGTTCCTGTATTATATACATACTGTGATATATGTATAATATATGTATTATATACATAGATTTTTTATTCAGCTCTAGGCAACAAATCATCTTGATAGTAAAGGAGGGGAAGGGGAAGACAGAATATCCAAAAACTACTTGCTCTGGCCTTTCTGCCACCTTAGTGTGAAATACCTGCTGTTTGTCATTCTCTGAAATTACTTTTTGCATCACTGCTCCCTATGCTGTATTGCAATGAGAAGTACATTTTTTCACCATGTGCATGCTTTACCCATATATAGCATGAAGAATGCACATTTTTATATATTCCATGTCCTAGACCCATATAGAAGAATTGCATTTCTTAAGTTAATTTCAATCTCATCTTGAACATGAGGATGTGGATGTATGGGAGAAGGTTGGTTCTCTGGTCTTGGTATCATAGTACGGTATATGTAGATTTGATACAAGAAGTTCCCTCTTAATGACACTCAGAATTATTCCATAGCTGAGATAGTTAATAAATTACAAGCATATGGAAAGACTGTAACAGCCTTGAGATGCAAGTTGTACTGTACTAGGTTAGATAGTTTGTACAGGAGGAGGATCCCTAAGGCTTGTTGAATAAATAGATGCATCTTCTCTGTACTCCATGAAAAATTATGTATGTTTTTGGTTTGTTTGTACTACTTTCTCCACATGAAACGTGTGTTTGGTCCAACAATTCTGTGGTTTCCTCACTTTGTGATAATAATTAACGCCCTCACTGAAGTCTAAGCAGTGATGACATTTCTTTAGGAGCCTGACTCTGATTTTTGGTTCTGTTTTGCCTTATGTTACTTTCAATATGCAATTGAAACCATTTTCGAGAATTGAAAGGTTCAGTGATTGTTGTTTTCTTGGTCTTACTGACCATTTAGAAACTCTTTCATGCAATATATCCTTCAGGCTTTGTGGAAACACAGCCTCTCCAGCCATATGGGTCTGGGTTGATAGTAGCAAGCACAAAGTAACGCCAGCAATGCAGGGATCTAAAGTTTTAGGGGTTGGGGTTTTTTGCCTTTTTTTTTTTCCTTTCCTGAAGAAACAGAGAAATGGATATAAGCAGTAAAAAAGTAAAAAGTCATAAAGTAACTATTGTTTAGGAGGTAAATGTGTTCAGAAACAAGAAAAGAAAGAGTATATTAAACCCTACTTAAAAGATTCCTGAAGCTTTGGGGAAAATTAATTTTAAGAAATAAGACAATGGTTCTCTACTCTCCCCAATAATCTTATAAAAAAGATTGATAGCTTTGGAGTAGATGTACATATTTTGAACTTCCTTTCTGGAGAGAGCACAAAGAAAACCTGGCTTGTTTGTGGTTGTAGAAGAATCGTAGGTGGCTTTGTATAAGAAAGGCAGGTAGCTGTCAGGGACACCCAAGCCTCCTTCTCTTTCCATGCTCTTTTTTTCCATAATAACTTTTTTCAATATGTTGTCATTGTTTTCCTGATTTTCCTAAATAAAGTGAAATGTCAAATCAGCAGAGAATTGAAATGTATTTATAAAAAAAACAACCAAAAGGGCATCTGATGTTTTACAGACATTCCAACACCTTCAGGAAATTTGAACTCACACCAAAGGGTCTGATATTCATTTGAATCTCCATCTGTGCTGAAGCACATGTGTGCACACAACACACATTGAACCACTACAGTGGAAAAAAAAATCCCTGCTCTTAAATTATAGCAGCTCTCTACAATTCTTCTGTAACCACAAAGGCTTTGGTAGTTTTGAGACATTGCAGTGGCTTCGGGTGATCTGATCACAGAGCTTAGTTTTGTTAAAGAAATCCCTTTGCTGAAAGATATGGAAAAGCTGTAGGAGAAACACAGAGAGCTGCAAGTTCACAGCATGAGGGTTTGGAGTAAAGGGGAAGGGTTCAAGAAGCTGTTGTGGCAGCAGACACCCTACAGCCAGAGTTAACCCTGGAAACACTGCAGTTTTAGTTCCCTCACCAGAAATCCCCATGCTCGCAGGAACGGATATAATCATTAGTCCTCAATGGGAATATGACCTTTCCCTTTAAGTATCTGTGTGATGCTTTTGATCCTTTTGACTCTCTCTAAGGGATAGATTAAATATGTGGCACAATGTCTACTCCTGAGTGAGGATTAAGCCTGGCTTTTGGAAGCAGAACTATATTGCCTAACCCATCACCATTTATCATGTTCTCTGGGGACCTGTTCTCCATTTTTCTTCCCCTCCCCCTAAACTTTTAGAAAAATTCCCCTTCTCTGGGGTTTAATATTGATCTCAGCTGCCTCAGCCTTGGCTTTACTGTAGTTACTTCTGATTTTACACTGAAACAGGTCCTGTGTCTCAGATATCTTGTTAAACAAAGTGCTATTCTGAGGCTCAGCTCTTATGCAACCTGCACTTTCTTTAACACATTTTTGTGTTTTAATTTTAATAAAAAATACCTTAACATGATTTATAGTTATGTATCACCCTGTATTTCAGTGGAATTCCCTGAGGATAACCCTTGCCTTTTCATACTTGTATTCTGATTTAATAAAGCAGTGAAACATATGATTACCTTCAGGACTTGTGTAAATCCCATTAACTTCGATTAAGCCCAAGAACATGCTTTAGTGCTTCACTAACCAGAGATGCTTAAGACTAACCTATGCATGAATGTTTTGCTTAATCAAGTCTTAGTGTTTTATTAGTGTTATTAGTGTTTATTAGTGTTTCTCTTTTGCTCTGTCTCATGATATAATAATTTTGCTCTTGTAGTATCCTTGCACACTGCTTCCAAGTTAGAAGTTACACTGGGACTGAAAGTCTCATTCAGGAGAGGATAAAATTAATCCGTTCTGCAGCTGTGAACCAGAGAAGTCCCAGCAAGCTTCCCAGTAAAATGAAAAAGTGATGGTATGCCACTCTGGCTCATAAAAATGTAATTTAAGCATTGCCCTCTCAATAAAAATATCACATTTAGGACACAGTAATCCCCTTCTGAACCTTATCTTACTTTTCAACAGCTCTTTGGACTCAGAATTGATGCACTTTGAATTTCCTGTTGGTCAGGTAGCATGACTTTCTTCAGCTCCCTCCCACAGTCGCAGCTTTGCACGTCATTCTAAGCAGGCAATATCCAGTCACAGGCAGAAAGCGGAATCAGTGGTCTAAAATTCAGTAAATTCAGGAGCTTTAAGGTACTTAGTTGACAGACTAAGTTGACTTTGGAACTACTACTGCTCAGAGCTGTGGCCTTTGCAGTATTGCACCAAAATGACTGAAACTTCAAAAATGCTTTTCAATTGTTTTCTCAAGACTCCTGCCAGAATCTTTGACTTCTTTTAATACTTTTTTCTTTTAATGAGCTCCTGATTTATGACAAGAAATCACCAGACACCTAGGTTCTTTGGGCTTATTAAAGCAGACAAATACTTTGGTGTTAGAAAATATCATAAGAGCATATATATTTTTCCATATTAAGTTGAATCATTGTAGGCAAGTGCCCCAATCCTCCTCCCAGCTATGATCTGGAGGTATTTCAGCACAAGGAAAAAATAACCCTTTCCAGTTTCTGGCTCACTAAAGCCAGTGTTTTCACTGGGGGCAGAAGGTTGATTCCTTTCCTGTCCCCACAGTATTCTGCATTTTGCCCGTATCAAAAGATTTCCTTGCTCAGCTTTAGCATGTACAGCGTAGTTTATCTTCCAAATAGGAGTCATCTTTCCAGCTTCCATGTCTGAGCTGCACTGGTGATTTATATGCTCACTGTCTGTTTTCACAATGTCTTTCCTGGCTGTCTTGTATCTCTCCCCTGTGGAGCACTGGGCCTTAGAATCATTGCAGTAAGGACAGGCAATCAGTCTTCTTTAAATACATATTGGATTTTACTGGTGCCTGAGTCTATAGAACCTGCCAATGTCTTTTGTGGTTCTGGAAGGGAAACCTCAGAAGAGTGTGGAGTTTTGGTTTGGATCACGAGGAGGTGGTTGGAAGTTTTTTAAACAAAGTGTTATTTTCTTATTGTTCTTTTCATCAGATAATGCTGGGAATAGATGAGCAAGTTTCAGAAGAAGTTTTTTAGCTGCAGGGTGTTGTTTCTGCTCAAACACAGAGCTTTATATTAGCTTTGGACTCTTTGGAAGCAGCCCCATTGCAAAACACAGCACTTCTTCATTCATATGAGGGATTTAAGAATATAGGGATGGCCACATCAGGCAGCCCAAATACCTCTCCAGCCTTGTAGCCTGTCTCTCAATAGTCAGTGGTGTGTGTCTGCCAAACATATACTGAAATTTTCTGTGCCTGTGCAAATTTGAGCCAGTCATGTCACATATCTGTAATTAATGGTCCTTGATTTTTTTTCTCCCATGAATATTTCTGGCCACTTTATACACAATATAAAATTGCAGCACCTGCAACATCCTGTAAAAATTATTCACAGTGTTTGTGTGTATCTTGTATGAAGTGTCTTGAATTAAGGATCTCTACATTGGACTTGCAAATTGCTACTTTATTTGATAATCTCTAGTTTTTATATGGGAAGAATCCACAAGCTGTTATTTCTATTCACCTTCTTCTTGCCATTCAGTGCTTTATTAGGCCTATATTACTGCTTCTCCAACTACAACAGTCCTGATCTGCTCAGCCTTCTTCATACAGAAACTGTTTCACACCTTTCTCCTTCAATGACATTTATCTGAAGCAATTCTAGTACAGTCTCCTGTATGTATCATATCAAATGTGCATGCTCTAGCCTCAGGCTACTGAGGGATTTTTTTTTTTTTTGGTAAATAAGGACTTAAATGTTATCTGAAGCAAGATTTTCCCTGTGGTTTTAGAAAAGTTGGATGCTTCAGTCACAGAAGACATGGATAGTCCTTTCCTTTCAGTGCTTCAATAGACTTTTTTTTTTTAAACAAAGAATACTATTATTGAATACCTAAAAAAAAAGATAGCAGGGTCTGAGATCACCTCTATAGCCAAAAGCATTTGGCTTGGAAATAAAAATCTTTGGACTGTCTGAGCTGCCTGAATTACCAGGTTATTCCTTTCAGTCTGAATCAAGGCTTTCTTTTGCTTTTCTCTTTGAAAGGCCTATACTTCATCTCCCCATAGCATGAGGGGTGAAGAGGGTAAGAAGAGAACTATAACAATGGATGGCAAAACAGTCAGCTCCAACTTCTGCAGTGACAAGTGAGACACAATTACACAAGTTTTATGTTCAGTCTGAAAAACTTTTCTTCAGTTCACTTTCCTAAACATGGATGGTGGGCACCATTTGGGACAAAAGAGGCTACCTGTGACTCCAGATTCCCTCTTCACAAATGAGGAGAAGCTGTGTTTTTCTGGAGTGACAGCTAGTGAGCTGACTAAGTATCTTCAGGGTTTAGAGAAACCACGAAAACATGTGATTGGCAATTGTATTCCATATCTTACTTGTTTCATTCTGGTTTTCACTGTCAGTGCCCTGCATATTTGTTTTAATTACAGGTGTACTACAAGTCAGGCACAACAGACCTGGGTACAGTTCTGCTCATTTTTAAAGACATGCAAAAATCCATTCTTTAAAAAACAGTAGAAACAACAGATAGTGATTTTAACTTACTTGCTTTCAGCACTCAGGTTGATGTTTCACATTGCTTTGGAAGTCTACACTCTTGTGACTATTTCCTCTAACACTCTGTCTTGTTGGTTTTAATGGTCTTAAGGCAGTTGCTCAGCCCTGCATTCGATTAGGGATTCTAGGTCCATTTGATTTTGACTAGGGTTAGGACCTCCCTGTGTCCTTGGGTATTCTATTTTGCTGTATCTAGGTATGTCTATACATAAATATATCTTTCACTTGACTTGCTGAATCCAGAAACTTTATATACATCAGTGGTAGGCTATTGGTGACAGCCTTGAAAACCTCCCATCTCTTAAGATTTACTCAGAAATCCAGAGGTTACTAAAAACAGAGGTTACAGGGGAGTCAAATGCCAGCAGCTGAACAAAGAAAAAAGACTATTTAAGCAATCCAGTAAGATATACAAGTATCCTTTAATACACATTAGTTGCCAATGAGATATGAATCCATTTCAAGACTCGCTTTTATTTTGTGAGCTAATTAGACTAGCTTTAAGTTCTCTCACCAACTCTTCCTTTTCTGCTCATTAGGCTCCATATAAACAGCCATAGGCAGCCATTGTGTGGGTTGTAAGGAACCTCTGGAGACTGTGTAGTCCAATCTCCTTCCAGTTAAAACAGGCTGCTCAGGGCCTGGTGCAGTCACCCTGGGTGTATCACCAAGGAAGGACTCTTTACTGACTCTCTGGCCAACCACTCTTAGCATTGTTGGGTTTTGGTTTTTCTACACATAGTCAAGATTTCCTGTGTTCCAACTTATGCTTCTTGTGCTGTGTCCCTGTGAGGGCCACAATGTCCTGCAAGAGGCAGAGCAGGTTACCAGTCTGGATACCTGTGTGTGTTGCAGGGTGATTGTTATTACTGCAGAAACACAATTTGAATGTGTATTACCTGTGTAATAACAACTTCTACCTCACCTTCTAGCATTATCCTAGAAAATGAAACTTTTGACTGAGAATCACACCTTATGTAATAACTTGAACTTAGGAAATACAGATTGATTTGAATATTAGTAAAGTCTTGCTTGTTGGATTTGTATTCAATGTTCACTTACTTCCCTGAAAGTTTTTGAGGAGAATTGGCAAACAAGTTGAACAGACAGATGAATGGGGAAATAGCACTATTACTACTGTTTCATTTTTTGGAAAATCAAACTAAAATACTATTTTTCCTTTCAAAAATATATGTCTTTAAATAATTTTCCTAATATGAAGAATCTTAATGAATTTAAATTTTTAAAAAAAATATTTTCAAGTGCAAAAATGGTATTGGATTTTGCAGTTTTTAAGGACATGTCTATACTACAAAATGGTATTCTGTAGTATGTTATGAATGCCTGAATGTGCTGTCTCTACTGCCAAACTGTTGGAAAAGTCCCCTGCAAGTTTTTTGTCCCAAGACAATTACTGGTCTCCCCAAGTGTATCTGGGCATTATTTGGAGTCTAAATGCCTAGTCCTTGGAGATTTGAGGACCTGGAACTCATATAATCGCTACAGCATTTAGGGCCATCAATCTTTTTGGATCCAAATTCCAGAAATTTCAGTAGGTTATAATCATAATTACATTTAAATATTTATCTTCTGATTTGTAAACACTAACTTGTCCCCTATGTTAGGTGTCTAGATTCCATTACTATTTCAAACCAGTATCTAGAATAGTTGAGTAGCTGACCAAGGAAGCACCTAAAATCAAAAGGAAAGCAATGAACTGCCCAGAGTACATGAATAAGTAGTACCCAGTTCCTGAAGATAAAGTGATGTCTCTGAACTATTTCCAGTGGTATGACCAGATTCAAAAGAGTAAAAATAGAGGATAACAATGTCTGTTTCCTATACATGATTAGAACTTCATTAGAACCAACATGCATCAAAGAATGTCAAATCCCAGTGAGAAGAATTACTTCCCAAGGGTTTCTGTTGGCACTGTTGAAGACCACACCTGTTACTGTATTTTTGGGAGTACTTATCTTGCCAGTCTTGTGCTGGGTGATGTCCCACAAAAGATTTAAGCATACCCGTGTGACATAGATGTGTAACAGAGTGCAGCTAACAGGTGCAACCAGGGGATGCAGCAGTCTGTGTCAGTTTGAGCAGAAGGGAGCACAGAAAGGGACCAGAAACTATGGAGGATGGTGTACACACTCAGCAGTGGTTCTGACCTCTCATAGGGCAGCACCACTAAAGCATCTTCCTCTGTCCTTAACTTAACCTGAATTCCGAAGGGCATATGGAGCTTTGCAGGTTCATGGGTGCAGAGGTGCCTCACTGAGGTATCCTGGTTTCAGCTGGGATAAAGCTTCTTTTCTTCCTAGTGGCTGGTACAGTGATGTGTTTTGGACTTAGTATGAGAATAATGTTGATGACACACCAAAGTTTCAGTTGTTGCTAAGCAGTGTTTACACTAAGTCAAGGACTTCTCAGGTGCTCACCCCACCCAAACCCACCAGCGACTAGGCTTGTGGACATAGCAAATTGAGGGGAAACACAGTTAAGACAGGTGAACCCATCTAACCAAAGGGATATTCCATACCATATGGTGCCATGCATATAACAGCATAACACAGCGCATAAACTATGGAGAAAATAGGCTGGGGACCACTGCTGAGAAACTGGCTGGGCATTGGTTGGCAGGTGGTAAACAAGTGCATTACTTGTTTGTGTATTGTAATTATTATTTTAATTATTCTTATTACTTTTATTCATTTTTAATTTCCCTCCTTCCTTCCTTCCTGCCCTACTGTTTTTATCTCAACCCATGATTTTTACTTTTTCTCCGAATTCCCTCCCCATGCTGCTGTGGGGCTGGGTGAGCAGCTGTGTGGTGTTTGCCTGGCAGTCACTGACAGTCCCGACAGGACACTGGGGCTGGAGCAGATGTGTCCTTAGCTGCAGGAAGTGTGCACTAACTGAGGATCTGTGTCCCCAAGTAAAAGAGCTGCAGGAGGGCTACAGACTGCATTGCATCAGAGACAAGGAAAGGAGTTTGATCAGATCTTGTCCAAGAGATTGTAGCTGCAAGAGCCTGCACTCCAGTTGTATGAAGAGAAGGGCAGGCAGAGCCAGAGCTGGGAGCTTTGCCTAGAGCAGACCCTGACCCTACACAGCCTAGCCCCAGCAGCACAGGAGACAATCACTACACTCAAACAGAAGAAATTACATTCAAACTTAAGAAAAAACCCTTTCACTGTGTTCAGGGTAGTCAAACACTAGGACAGGATGCTTGCAAAGTTTATGGAGTCTCTGTACTTGGAGATATTTGAAATTGCAGCTGAACATGATTCTGAGCAGCCTGCTCTAGCTGAGCTTGCTTTGAGCAGGGTTTCATAGTAGATGATCTTCTGAAGCCCCTTCCAACCTGTTTTTCTTTGTCATAGCGGAAGGTTGTGAAGACAAATCAAAAGAGGATAAATAGTGAGGAACAATACATTATGAGCTTCTGGTACCCAGACTTTTTCATTAAGAGCTAGTTGAGGTGCATATGACCTGTGTATTGCTCTGCAGGCATATTCATATGTGGAAAACATCTATTTTCTTGATCCAGATGGAACATAAGGAAAGTCTAGTCAGGGCATCCATGACCAGATGTGGGATTCAAGAAACACAATTGAATATTGAGAAAAAAAGCATTTAGACACCATCTGATTTAGGTGAAAATCAGGCTTTTTTGTATGTATTGGTTTTTCTTTCTTTATTTTTAAATTTAAATTCTTGAATTTTATGTATATCTGTACTTCTGTTGCTCAGGATATTGATAATTTTCCACCTTCAGGCTCAACCATGCACAAGCAAGAGAGGAGTGAAAAGTTAACATCCACCTCCAAAAGAGAAAAGAAAAAGAGATTTTTGTCTGTCTTTCTGTACATTCCTACCTTTGAGGCCATATAATTGTTGATACTCTGTGCCAGCAGCCTTGCATTCTTAATTTGAATATGTATGTAAAATGGATGACCCTCACCTTCCCACAGCTGTGCAACTATTATAACTTCAAATAATGTTTTACAGCTGGGGCACGGCTGAAATACTGCATGTGGTTACTTACTTCTTTATATATGGTATCCTTCAGTTCCAATACGTGTCTGCTGTTCCTCAGTAGGGCAAATATTGACATACAGTATTTTGCTCCCCTTTAGCTCTCACACTTCCCTTTTAACCAGATGTACCAAACTCTTTCCTAACCTAGTCTGTCTCTACTACTATGTATGTTGACACCAATGGACTTGTGAGGAAGTGGGCCTGTCAGCAGTGGATATTTTTCTCCTCCATTGTCGTTGGAATAATGACATCTCTTTCTTTATATGGTTTTGTGTCCTACAACTCAATAATCCAGTGCAGACCTCACTGTCTGACTGCAAGACACCAGTCTGTAATTCGCCTAATAAGCCTAAACAAAGGAAATCCCTAGATTTAAGGATAAGAATGTGTCATGCATTCTTTGTATTCTGCAGACTAGAGAGCAAAATTGCTCTCCTCTTTAAAGGCAGAATCATTACCCATACCTGTATGGTCAGATTCTTTTAAAATGTAGCAAACAACATTATACGTAATTATTTTACAGCAGCAAGATTTTATTTGCTATTTTAGATGTTTTCCTTGTTATTTACTTTAAGAGAAGAGGAATATAAATGTTCTAGAAGAATACATGCTGAGGATAGCTTTCAGCTGCTGCACTCTTAACTTAAGCCAAGTGCCTTGGAAGTGCAGGTATGTTTACATCTGTGTTTTATTTCTGGCCCACCTCTAATAAAGATGCAACAACGATAAAGCAAAACACAACACAACATGATAATATATGGCACATAATAAAGAACTGCCATAAGTACACAGGGGGCTCAATTTTGCTTTCACTCTATCTCTGCAAAACTCCACTGTTCATGACTAAACCTTTACAATTGTCAGAGTTCCTTGTAGTTCAAAAAGAGACATTTTCCAGAATAATGAGGTCACTGGTTCCCATTTGCCATTCCACAATATTCTGTTTATTCCTAGAATCCCTGTTCTTTCAGCAATAGCTGATGCTCTCTGTAGCTGTTACTCCTGTGGGAACTGAGACTTTAAACATTCATTAAAAAGTGAATTGCTATTGTTGACAAAATACAGATGGCCAAGCATGAACTGCTGACATCTATGAGCACAGTTTCAGTGCAGTGCATGGCAATGTGGCCATGTGAGTGCTCTGGTTGCTTTTACCAAACCAATGCGTGTCCTTTGTTACCAGACTGGCCCCGGTGTGTGCTTTTACTCCTTTTCCTAAATATGGCACAAGCTGTTAAAGTAATTTCTTTAAAAAATGAACTGAACTTATTTCTGCTTTTGAAAGTGAGAAAAGATATGCTCTTTCACAGCAAAACTATTAGTGCACAATATTCATACCAGGCTCAGCTCACAAGATAATTACCCTGAGTCAAAGCTCTGCTTCAGGCTGCTGCAAACAATACTCGATGGCTCCCAGAGGCTCTGTCTGAGCGGTGGGGCGAGCTCCATAACCCAGTCCTTGATCATCCGGGGGGACCCGCCTGGGCCGGAAACTGCAGTGTGGGGGCGAGGGCTTGAATGGAGTGAGCAAGAAGCCAGGGTGCAGCTGGGGCACACACAGACACACAGACACACAGACACACAGACACATGGCTGCAGGGGCTGGGAGGCACACCCGGCTTCCGCAGGTTAGACTCAGCCGTTGCTTTAAATCAGCCATGTATTTAAATGGTTTATTAAGCTGCAGCCAGCAGACTTAGTCTCTGAAGACTGCAGTTAGATGCTACACCTGGGTGTAGCATGCAGCATTACACTTGCATAATGACATGTACTGCACTCCAGGTTAACATGTGGAAAAAGCTGAGGGAGGGCTCAAGCATTTAACATTTTCAGCTTTGGGAATTATGTGCAGTAAGCTAAGACTGAGACAATAAAATGAAACTGGTTGGAGTTTTTGCGTCTTTTTCAACACTCCTAGAGATAGAAATTTTGACCAGAGAGATAGAAATTGAAAAGCTACATTGAGCTTTAGGTTATTTGGGGCTTCAGTATTTTCTATTTTTATATTTTCTCCTATCTTCTCCTCATCACTACTATACCTCATTATTTCCCCCCTCACCCTTATATATATAAAGACATTTTTTCAGTGTTTTGCTACTGATATATTCAAACTCTTTTTTTGCCCCTCCCCTTTACCCTATTTTACAGATTTTTGGTCCTCTTTTCTCTGTCATAGTCCTTTTTTTTTTTTTTTTCCCCAGCTTTTGGTTCTTTTTGAGGTGTGGAAAATTGCATCTTGCCATTGTTTTTCTCCAAATGGTATTTCCCATCTATTGTGTGTGCGTGCATATGTGTGTTTGTGTGTGCATAAGAGAGAGGACAGGAGATACTGTAAGGCTGCCAACAAAAATCAAAATTGGAGGAGACAGGAGAGCAGAGGGAGTAAAAGACTGTCTTATTGAACTTGGAGAGAATGAGGCCCACCTGGGGCTGAACCAGCCATTGGGAAGATTAAGGAAATAAAATAATTATGGAAAGTTAGTGCTGGAATTGTGAATGGGCCTGAGAGACCTGGCTGAGGCTCAGGAAATGGGAGTGGTGGCTGCCTGAGCTGAATCAAATGCTCAGTCACTCAAAAATGGAACAAATAAGGATAGAGTAGACACACTGAGGAATTGTAACTTTTGTACTTTGACTTGATTTTTTTAGCCCTATGGACTGAAAGAGGACAACTCTTTTCTGAAGAATGGAATCTGAAAAATATAAGCCCAGGTCTATTTGGTGAACATTTAGAGTGCTATGACCAAATACCCAGAAATAAGAACACAGTCTGTAAGGAATAGCTCCTCCAATCCTTGACCTTTCAAATCAGAGCAAAGCTCTCGGCATCAATGCAGTGAAACACAAATGGGGTCAACACGGTTAAAACAGGCATAGCTGTGAGCTTAAGGTTCCTGCTTCTCCCTGTTTTTTCATAAAGAAGACTTAAGGTAATCTCTTTCTAACTGAGTGGGTACTGTCTGCTTCTGAAATGCATTATCCAAAAGCTAATGCTAAAATGTAAAGAACAGGACAGTAGCTTGAAAATTCATTGTTTGCCTAATCATCAAATGACTCTGGTGTACACCACAATGAGAATTTAATGCTTCATCTTTTACTCTGTGGTTTTTGAGTTCCTGTTCTTTTGAACTTTAAAAAGTTCATAGAAAAAAATGCACTTTAGTAAATAGAAGTATCTTCCAGCCTGCACATTTCCTTAAAAAATAAACCCATATTCTTTAAAAATTATCTAGTTTAGCTTCCGAATACACTTTTCATAATATCAGATAGATTTATTTGGTGGGATGTGTATTATTAAGTCTTATATGAAGTGTGGCTAGAAATTTAGAAACAGTTCCTCAGCTAGCATAAATAGCCACAGTCATCCATAAGCAGAACATCAAGTTCTGCTTATGAGCAATAGAAGTAGACTGCTTGAAAGGTGCAAAAACTTGGTGGACAAGATGAAAATGAGATCATCAGCACATGGTTCATTGTCTCTTGTCTGGATTGATATATCCACTTAAATATATAAACACGCTATTTATGCCTTGTTTTTTCATATTTCTTTGTAAATATTCCTTAGTAGTTTATTTATTGTTAACATAATGACTGGACTTATAGTTCAAAGTTGCATATGGAACTCTAGTATTATGGCATATAAAAGATTTGCAAATACAGGGATATTTTAAGGCTGGTCTTGTATAATAATATGGTAGGTAGTATGAAACTTTCTTATGAAAGGGAAGCAAGTTTAATGCAGTGATAAATGGAATAGAGAATTCTTGTACTTTAAATTTCAGTGAATACCATCAACACTTCATGAGCGAAGGATTTGAGAAACGATGGAGGAGAAATAGGATAGCAGTGATCGGAGTAGTATTTTTTTTAATTGCAAAGAAAGAGCAAGAAGTCATAAAAAGAAAAACATCTCTATTAATTTCTGTGTGCTACTTCTTTTCTAATCACAACTTGCACCACTGATAGAGTGAACATGATGTGAGAACAAGAACATGCCATTATGAGATGTCACAACTCACACTACCAATTTTTGTAGGTCATACAGTCCTTACCAGACCACTGCAGAAAGCATACAATTTTGAAATGCTTGGAGAGGCCCACCAGATATTAACTTAAGAATTATTAGTTGTGGGTAGAAATAGGCTGAAGGCATTTCCTGCTGTGAACAACACTTGGAAGTTCTCCTTTTGCAGTAATGTAGAAAACAATGGCAGAATTTATGCAGCATTCATAGACAGCAGATATCCCCAGACACGTCAGAAATGCTATCAAATTAAAACTGCTCTTCAGTAAGGCTTCATATTTTGTTTTTGTTGGCTGTATAACAATAATTCAAGTGTGAATGTAAAATGAATCTTATTTACTTGATTGTTGAAGTGTAGATACTATGAGATACTGAGGTGAATTTTTAAATATTTATTTTCTGTTCTGGTGGAGGTGATAAAGACTTTCTAAATTATATCTGATGAAAATGCAATCAGGAACTGGGGACATGGCCTACCCTGAAATCACAATCAAGCCTCCATGTCTCTTTGACCTGACTCATTGGTTGCTGTTAAACCTGTGTGTTCTCTTTTTCTGATGGATTCAGTTCTGTAAATCTTGTCAAACACTACTATACCCAGGGGGTGCAATATAAAAATCCCAGGTTATATATTTGGGAAGAGCTATCTTTCCAGCCCTGTATGTTTGTTGATGACTCCATACCACTCAAAGTGAGTGCATACTTTTACTTACTGTGATATCTTTGACTTTGATGAATATTGGCACACAGGCTCTGAAAGGACTTTGAAACTGTGCTGTCTTAACCACCTTTGCACTGGGAGAGACCTAGAGATGGACAAATATCAAGGTTTTCCCCACATCTATGCAGGCCCAGACAATAGCATGTGGGCATCACCTGGGTGCTTAATAGCAACAGGAGGTGAGCAAAGGTCTTAGTGGAGAACCATAACAACCAGCTGCTACAAATGAGCTGACATAAAGGTTAGTGTGTTGACTGTTCAAGGCAGAGCAGATTAATTGCTTATAGATCAATGCAGGAAGATGATGTGAATCCTGCTTCCTTTTCTGATTTGCCCTAGGGAAAAGGCTACTCTGAGGTCCCTCTGACTTAGGGCCATGCTAGTGAGACAGGCTTACCACTCTGAGTTATTATTCACATTTTCCTTTAAGTCCCCAGATGTGGTTGCTTAAAGCTTTTTAATGTTTGAATCTGAATGTATTTAAGACTGAATATTGCAGTCCATTTTTGTGGAAAGGTGCTGAGAAATACTGTTGTCTGTTTGACAGATTACACTATCCCTGCATTTAAAATAAGTGGTGTAGGTTTCTAAATTATTTTTATTATCAGTATAAGACATGGGGTGGATTGGGCTCAAGAGCAAATGGGTACTATATGGCTGGCTGGCTGCAGAAAAGAGGGGTTGAAAAATTAGCAAAGATTGATTTAATTATGTAGCAATTTCTTGAAGATCTAGCAATGCCTTCTTTTTCCATTTGTTTGAAGACTTAGAAAAGTAGGGATTTTCCTCTTTTTGTATGTACAAACAGATAAGAAATTCTACATAACAGCTTTTACTTATGTCTAGGTAGCAGTAAAGCTCCCCCTGGCTTATGTTAATGAGAATTGTGTCCTGGATTTGGTAGAATCCTCATCTAACCCCATAAGAGTACAAAGCTTCTCTAAAGACAGACTCATTTTTGTCACTAAGCCTAAGAAATGTGTGAATACATTATTAATCTTAAAATATTCTATGTGTACCAGGAATAAAATACTTAGCACTTAATTGAAGTTGGGTTTATTACTGGTTTTTGCTACCATTTAATTCATTTGCAATCAAACCCCCTTTTATTGGTTAGTATCAATTTGCATAACACTAAGCAGAGGAAGAAAATAATTGGCAATAGTACTACTTCTAAAGAGTCATTAGAATTTACTTCACTTTCGGGATTAGCATGGATTTAGATTTGGTTGCTTCTAAAGTCAGAAATAAAAGAACCTTTTGTTATATTTATTATTATAGAACCTTTCATGTTCAAAGTACGGGAAGGAAAAATATTCTATAAAATATTCTCTAAACATAAGAGTGGGATAAAAAATTTTCATGATTAAGAAATACAAATTGACACTTTGTGTAGAACCTGTATTGATTTTGACCAAAGAGGGCAAAGCTTCTTAGATAGATAAAAATGCACTGTTCTATTTGCAGGGGAGAAGGAGAAGAGGAATGATGGACTGAAAATAGGCAAATTTGCCTTCTGTCCTTGTATGTAGGTAGGACATAATGACTCGTGAGGTTATGGAGCAGCTAGAGAATATTTTGCTGGAAGCCATTCTAAGCAGTGGCTGGAATAGGCTCTATGGGATCTTGACTGTCCCAAATCTCAAAATGTGATCAAGCCTACTCAGTAAAATGTTTGGATGTATTAGAGTTTGCCCACGTACAAACCCTGCTAGGAAAGCCAATTATTTCTACTGGCTTGGGGAGTTTTTCTATCAGGACTTTACAGAGCCTCAAGTAGGACCTATTGTACCATATGAAAGTGTAGGAGGGAATGAATTTTGATGTGCTGGATATTTTATTTAAAGAGTTAATGAACTGACATATGTTTATACTTACTACTGATAATCTTCCTCTGGAAAATCCATCTAACTCCTCAACTGTACAAAATTGGCATCCTACATGACCTAAATTGGATTTGAAAATGATATTTGGATAAAAATCAAAAAAATACATCCTACTGGTTATATATGATTGCTTTATTATGTTTGATAAGAATGAAAAGCCAAAGGATTTGACAGTCCCAGAGCCTGGCATGTAAAATGAAATTCCTGAATGTAAATTAGACAGATTAAACTATCCTTTAAAAGACTCATGATGGAGAGAAGGATATATTTAAAATCCAATAAACTTCAGACCTCCTTAAAATGGCTTAAAATGAGGTCCCAAATGCTTGCTAAGAAGCAACTCCACTGGTTTTGATTTAATAAAAAAGTCATGGATTCTGGTTTGAAAAAAAATGCCATCACTGTATTCACCTTGCAGAAATAAATATGAAACCATATGGAGAAGAATATTTCCACAAATGTATTCCAATTTAAGATAAATTAACTGTATGTTCTATTTTGTAATCAAACAACAGCAAATTTCTTGTATTTCTCTACAATTCTTAGAGACAATAATTTTAGCTTCCATATGACTTTTCATAAGAAATGCGCAAAAAATAACGTGCTTTTGATAGAAGTTCTGAATGGATATCTTAATAATTTTTTTTTTAAGATATAGGTGTCATAAGTAAGAATGAGGTATTTTTGTGTTACTAAGTTGCATATGTGATTGGCTGTGCTGGTAAAGGAGCACAAAAGAGTCTTTGTTATGCTCTCAGTAGAGCTATTTGTACATTGTGACTTACTGTGTCCAAAGACTGCTTCCTGCTTCCATCAAAAAGTAGTCCCTCCAAATAAAATAAAAGCCATAAACCCTAACATTACTCAAGCCTTGTCTATCGAAACAACAACAAAAAAATCACACATGATTTTGCGTTGCCTATATAGAGTTCTCTTGAGTTTACTTAAATAGAGTTCCAGATGAAGCATACTGTGAAAGCAATGCCTTCCATACCTAAGGAAGCAGAGAGACATTTTATTGGGTTTAAAAATAATGATGGTCCAAGAAATCAGGTGCATCTACAGGGCACAGTTGAAGCTGGGGAGGAGTGCAGCAGTTCTGGTCTTTGTATAGACCATAAGCTCCATAGTCAGCCATGTGTTTTGTGTTCTGCTCGAAGACCCTGGCAGGAGAATTGATACATTACTTTGGTCTTTGCAATCAAACAGTATAAAATAACTATGTCTGGGCATCTTCCCTCCTTGTTCCCCAAGCCCATGTCCACCACAGCTCTTTCCCCCATATCTGTATATGCTAAGTGATGAGTTTCACCTTAATTTCATAGTATTTTTAAAGCTAATGTGCCAGTTTTCTTACAGCTTCTATGTAGATCTAGGGAAGGACCCCTAAAGTAAATCATCAAAAAAAAAACCAAAAAAAAAACCAGAAAAGAAAGAAACGGTCGGATAAGATTTCCCTTCTGAGAACACATTCTGAGAACACACATGAGTTTTTGTAGCCTTATAGTGTTGGGTAATAACCTTAGTCCAGAAAGGTATAAGAAAAATCACATACCTTCATACAGACTAGTGCTCAGTATAGACATAAACAAGAGTTCTTAAAACCATGAATATTAGAAAGCTTCTTTGAAAATTTTCAGTAAGGTATAAAAATTTTAATAAGATCCCAACCAGCTATTAACATGAATTTTTTATTGGGAAGGAAGAAATTCCACTGTCCTACAGTTCCCAATCCTCTCCTCAATTTGGAACCTTTAATATGAATAATATGTATCTCTGTAGGTTAAAAAATGTAGAATTTGCTGCTTCAGCTGTATTTCTAAATATTTTTTCTCCCCCAATACACTCAATATGGCCTTTGATTTTTCTGTCTGTGGTCATTCTATAGTGTGCCAGGGAGAACTCATTCACCATTTCTCTGCCAGGAATAATCTAAGCAGGCAGCAGGTGTGAATGGGAATGAAGTGAAAATTGGGACTATTTAACTGCATCTAAACCAACGCTCATGTACATAATACATGTCTCTGTCCCCAGAGAACACTCAAATCTCTCATTTTAAATGTGTTAATAGCATTTATAGACTAATTTTGGTTTAATTAGTGCTATTTTTCTGTAAAACTAAAACAAAACAGAGTTAAGCAGAATCTCTGAAGACTCTTGATTCCTTTACACACACTTCTCGACCAAGAAAAATAGACTTCATTTAGATTTCATTTACCTAAACCTTCTACTCTTTGCATTGAAATACCACAATGATATTAAATGAAGAAAAGGAAAAAATGCTGTTGCATATATTTGCATTATGTGTGTTTTAATGTAAGCTTCCAATACTGTTCCCATGCTTAAATAGCAAAGCATACTTAAACTTTAGTTTTCACTGTAATATGGTATTCACAGATATTTTCACCAGTTTCAGGAGCAGCATAACATACACACAGAGACATATTTCAAGTGAGCAGTAGGGTTTTCACTGATTCTTGTGTGTCTTAACTGATTAAACTGTAATTTTTCTGTTCAGACTGCTAGGAATAATTCAAGGAGTGCTCTGTATAGATCCATTATTTTTATCCTCATACTTCATAATTATTATGTAGCAAGTTAAGTTTTATTCACAGTTTTGCACATAAATCCTGAAGCTCTTGGTTATTTTTTCCTTGTGTCAGAATGAGCTCCCAATAACGTGAATGGAAGTTCAACTTGAGTAAAGATAGAGTAATAAAAACTGGATCCGGATCTCAGGATTTGGCACATGGACACTGGATCTATTAAGTCATCTTGTCCATATTCCTGCCAATGCAGAATTGTTCCCTTCAACATAATCTCCAGTGCCTTATTCAGTCCAATTTTAAATGACTTGGGTGAAGTGGTTTCCATTACTTCACTTGGTTGAAGTATTACTTATTCCACAGACTAATATAATGCTTTTCAAGCTGCTTCATTCTCATGGATCACTTCCCAATCCCAACATTTCCCCCAGACGAACGTGTATGAGTAAGGGTAAGGAAAATGTGTGTAGAGTATAAAGGCCAAAAGGAAAAAGTGGCATGAAGTCCTTCCCCTCACTCAATTTTTTTATGTCTTTCTCCTTACTTCATATTTCTGAAGTCTGCCTCTTCGCTTTTGCCAGTGAGACTTGGACCAAACTCCCTGAGAAACAGATCCACCATAAATTGTTCCCCATTTTTCTTCACGTGAATATTTCCAAAACTGCCCTACTTCCCCCTTCCCCCTTAGCTCTTATATCCTATTACTTTTACTTCCCTCTCTATTTTATTTATTTTTAGTAAGGCACTGACTTTTACCGGTTATTGCTGATTCTTCATTATTCATTATCTGTCACTTAACTCAAGTTATTATTCTATTAGAGAGAATTTTTCATAGGGGATCCATGGAGTATATTTTTTGCAGGTGCATATGGGTGTGTGTAATAAATATGACATTTTACAAATTATCAGGAACACTAAAAGCAATTGTAATAGTAGACAAGATTGATTAAAAAAACACTGAGAAAGGGAACAAAGGTTTGTGGGCCCTGTTTTGTAGTATATCACATGTAAACAGATAGTTAACACTTTGATTCACAGAGCATGCAAAATGAGGTTGAAATACTTGGTACTGTAACTGAAATTCTTACTAAGATCTTTGTTTCAGTTTTCAGCTATACATACAGTAGATGCTGCAAGAACAAAGACTGAAATTGGTACTTTATTGAGATGCAGAAATTCAACAGCAGGAAATAATCTTCTTTGAAAGAAACACCTATTTCCGTCCTCTTGGTTTTTTTTTATATATCCTTTAGTAGCTGATCACTTAAAACAGGTGCTGTAATTCATGATTGGACATTAAACATTTACGATGGATGGTGTCTGTGTTTAGAGACAACTTTATGTACCACTGCTTGTAAGGCACTTCCTTTCAGGAATCAAGTGGAAATAAGATCATGTAACACTACAGCAGATTATACATTCAAATATTACAGATGCTTGAATTATTCATTGGTGTTCACTTAGTTTATTTTAATATATGTAATTATTCAGAAATGAAACTTGATTCCTACAAATATGTTCTTTTGATAGAAGTGTTCAATAAAGCAATAAAAAAGGATGCCATATGAGTACAAACGTACCCAGGTTTCTGGGCTGTGATAGCTGTAGTGGGAACGTCTGGAAGAAGTTGCCAGTCGTTCAAAAGGGCAAACATGGTAGGGCAAGTCTGGCCATGCTAGTGAGAAAGTCAGAGCAGGGTGCTGAGGCCATGGTAAGAAATGGTGTCTGAGCTCTGAAAAGCCTTATTGCAGCTTTGTTTGACTGATTTATGTTCTCAGACAGAAATGAACTGCTACCAATTGCCATCCATGTGAGTCAGCTTCATGCAGAATGATTCCTGTCAGAGGTTCACTGGTTTACACTCCATTCTCTTTACTGAGATACTCATATTTGCCTCCAAATCATCAGCATCTATAATTTCAGCTGTGTGTAGATGAAGATTCATGCTCAGCACAGACCACACTGCACTGAGTGCAATCAAACATCTAGTAACATGGGTAGAAGTGTTTTAAAGATGCATCCATAAGCTCTGGCAGGATGGTGGAGACTATTGTCTCATGGTGTAGTTGTTAGATGAAGATTTTGTCTGCTCTGATACTTGTGTAGTTGTAAGAGGTTTTGAGGTGCTTGTCATGTAGAGAAAAAACAAGCCCTTTCCAAGGAAAAGATACACATGAACTTTGAAAGGCATCCTGCAGCATGTGGATTTTCTTCCATTGCCTCGTGAAGTGTTTGTGTACCTGGAATACTCCCTGCAGAGGCACAAATGTGATGAGATGCTTTGATAGCTAGACACATTTTGTCTGCAGGGCAGAGGCTTTGCTCTTTCTCACACCACTCTTATTAACCTGCAGCACCTTCTCTGGGTGCCACAGAGGTAACTTCACCTGGCCTACTGGGAATAGTTGGGTGCATTTGACTTTCCTTCTCCAGAATAAGTAGGTACCCCTCTCACCTGTCCTAACTCTGCATAGATATAAGCTGTACAAATATAAAATACCTAGGAAGTAGAACAATGAAAACATGCGTTCTTAATCCTTGTCTCACATATATGAATATTCATGATGAAGCATTAGCCCTAGATGTACTTATGCCAAGCCAGAAAAACATTAATGCCAAATATGTAAGATTTATTTAGTACATTTTTATTTAATAGATTTTTTTTCTTGTACATTGGATATTTAAGAGACTCCTTTCCATTTAATCTCAATCCTGTCAGATTGGTAAATTAATTTTTCTGCACAGGAGACAGAACATCCATAAAAGCAACATTTTTCCAACTTATAGTATAAATGGTCTGCTATTCTAAGGACAAAAAGCAATAAAACAAAAATGGATTACACCCAAGAAAATATTTGAGAGGCAAATAGAACCTGGAAAAGAAAGAACACAGGAAAACAAGACACAATACAGAAGGTATGTCATATAGGAAACATTACATCCTCCTTCTGGAGACAGCTATCGTCAAACCTGCTTTTATCAAAACAAAAGCTTCTTTGACCATAATTGGTCATAAAGGCATTGAATCCTTTTTGAGCTAGTCCTGTGTTACCATGACATCTGGACTTCTTTGTAATTTTTTCATCAAAACAAGTCCTATCAGTGGTAAGTTTGTTCAGAATACTTTTGTATTGCCTCCAAGCTGTTATTCACCAGGAGTATGTGCACTGGAAGAAGGGTGGTGAACAAGGCCAGACCTGTCCCCATAGTGGTGCGCTGTCATCAGTATATGGATTAATTTAGAATGTTCTCAGAGAAAATTCCTACTGAAATCTTTTATAAAGTCCCAAGTAATTTAAATGTTGAGAATATGAGCCCTGAGAACAGACTCTTTAAGCACATTCTTAGTCACTACCAAACTACCCAGGGTATTGCCATGTGGTGAGCTCATTCAGATGTTTGTTTCCCACTTACCTGCTCCAGAGTAAGAGGGAATTGAGCCAAGGTTTCAGGCATTATTACCTAGGCTGTAGTTAATTGCCATTATACTCAGCTTCAAGAACACAATCTGTAGGGCAGAGCCTTAGCTCCCCAAGATTTAGGCTGCTGACAGCTATTGACTGACCACTTATAGCACAAGCAGACAGTGACAGGTTCTCTTTGACAACTAAAAGAAAAAACCCCAGTATGTTTTTCATCTGATTAGGTGTATGGAGATTACTGCTTCATTCTGCAGTAAGTAAACATATTTTTTGAAGAATATACTTTAGAAGCCTTTAGAAAAAAAGAAAACTGCCAACAAACAAAAAAGCTAACAAAACCTCCCCTAAATGTTTTCATGCTAGAATTTGAAGAGCAGCAAGATCACTATAGAGAGTTCTGGCTGGAAGCCCACTGTTGTGTCACGTACTACAAAGGAACTGAAGAATATCTTTGTTTGTAGATGGAGGAGTGCCTTCACTAAGTCTTGGAGTACTTTGCAACAGTCTTTGTTATAATGAACAAACAAACTCTGGAGTACAGAAAAGGTGGTAGAAAGTGGTAGCAGATGAAAGAGTGTTTTTAGACTGTGCACAAGTGCCTTGGACCTGAAAGGCCTTACAGCTCTCCTTCTCATTAAAGGAAAAGTATTATTTACACTTTGGATTAAAGATACACAAATTATCCTCACCTCAATGCATTCTTCAGAATCTTAGATGTGGACTTTGAGAAAGCTGGAGTAGGCCATCCTACTCAAGATGATAAAGAATTTGAGTGACTGTCACAAGTTGTGCAGGCGATCTTATGCATTTGTTTTACTTGCCTGAAAGAAAAAAGGTACTTTAGTGAAGCATTTGCTTTCACCAAAGCCCACCTATGTTGCTGATGGCCATTGTGCCTTTGGCTTGCAATGGGGGATGCTGTGTGGTTGGCAGGAGGTTTAGAGAACAAACAGGAACCTTTGTTTCCTTTCACTTAAGGAAAAGAAAACACGGCAGAAGGAGCAATGCTGAGCAGCTACCCAAAAGCTTCTTTGTCTCAGCTTCATTATGCTATGATAACTGAATTGGTTTTTGATAAAGTACATGATATATTGGAAGAAATCACCAAACTATATCTATAGTAAGCAGTTTTATTTAGAATTTACACTCTCTGATGAGGAGAGGTAGCAGTGTAAATCCTACTAAGCAGATGTGCTTTTTGAAACAGGACTTGAAGTCTCATATAGTACCTAATAACAGAATTAACAGCAAATATGATAAGGCAAATGCATGGTTGTCAAACTCCACTTACCACCTTTTTCATCACATGTGGAACAAAGAAATCATGACAGTTCAACATACTGGCAGCATGAGAATCTGTCTCATTTAACATTGTGCTACTGTTGTCAGTTGGGAGAGCACTTACTCAGTTTGGTGATCTCCCCTGAATACCCAGGATCATTTAAAGTTGGTGGAAATGTGAATGCTTTGCAGCATCTGCTTTTTACATTGTAGTGTTCTGCAACCTTAAAAACAGATGTCTGAAATAGTTTATTGTGCTTTTCCTCAAATATTATACAGCACCGGTATGTGCAGAGCACAAAGGATTATCTCAACAGTATTGTGTAGGTCTTTGTCTTTAGTTTATGATCTCTGTGATCTATTGTATGTAAACCTTTTTATGAGACTGGGAAGGGGTGGTAGCCTAAGTAAAATTAAACACTGTACTGTGACCAAAAAAATGTCTCTCCCGCTCTGTAAATGGCCCCACTGAAAACCCAAAATAGAAAGCCTTTGGAAAATGAAATATTTTCTTCAAGCAAATTTGACCCACAGAAATATTTAATGCTAGACAAGATGCTGGGTTTTGTGCTGGCAATAGTAGGACTAATTTTCCCAAGGGATGGAGGAAGTGTTTTCTCCACTCTCTCACATTTTGAAATTCCAATGGGGAAAGCTTAGCTATTTTAATCATGTTGTCTTCTAGTTCCTGCATCACTTTCTTCTGTGAAACAAATAGATTCAAGTACCAGCACAGCTACAATCCAAAGAGCACGGGATTCTTCCAGGAGAAATAAGTGATATATATAATGCTTTGTTCAGGCATCTGTACTATTGCTGATTTTAATACATTCTTGTCTTTATGCCTAAAGAAGCATGCCAGCATGAAGTCCTTATGCTGAACAAAGGATCATTCCTCTACTTCTCTAGAGGAAAAGGCTAATCCAATGTGTCTAATTTGCAGCTTTGTTTAATGGTCAAATCACTACTGGAAATTTTCATAGTATTGTAATAACATGGAACCAATCAGTAGATTGGCCAAGATATGAATGCATACCCGTACACTTTTTGAATGGCAGGATGTGATTGGAATTTGGTGCTAAGGAAAATATTATCAAAAATCCAAAAGAGTGTACATGAAAATTCCAGTAAAGGAGACACAGGGCTTGTTTGAAAGGCATTGGAGAGCAGAAGTCCATGGACTCATTCCCTTGGTTTGCCCTTTCCCAGCATTTTATCTTTATTGGTAGCTGGGGAGTAATGTTTGGCCTTCTGCTCTCATCTGATGAACCTCATGTTCATACATCTTTAAATTAAGAGATAGGAATGTGCAGAATTTTCATAGCTTGTCACTTTGCTAAAAGATGTAATGTATAAATTCAACATTTTACAGATTAGGAAAGGGTTTCCCTTAAGCTTCCTGTACTTTGGGAGTGCTGTAAACATTGAACTATAAATAAAATGTAATGTTTCCTCTTACCATAAGGATTTTTAAGAAGATGGCCTTGGTGCTGTGCCTTATGAGGAGTTCAGTCTTGTGCCAGATTATGTGTTTCAGAAAGAAATGCTGAGCTGAAGTGGCTTGGTGGGCTGCAAGTACAAAGAGATTCTGCATGGCTCAGCCATGGTGAGATTGTGGAGTTCTACATCCACAGAACTTCAGAAGCCTAAGGATCTTCCACGTTGAAGTTATTGGTAACTTAGCTCTTCTGAAATCCTACTCCATTATCATACACCACATTCAATGAAAGATAGGGAATTTCTTACATGGAACTGAGCCATGTGAAAGCTAGAGATTGTCTCTTCCTTAGTGCCATCTAACCCTCAAATAGCCTAAGTTCAGGTGCCCTCTCACTGTAGACTTTAATTTTTCCCTGGCCAATAATTTTGTTGCCTATACTGCTGCATCTGAGGAGGTGGTCACTCATCTTCCTCCAAAACTTCATCAGACAATATATTCCTCTTTGATCTTGACAGAGTTCAAGAAGCATTTGGACAATTTTCTCAGGCACAGGGTGTGACTCTTGGGGATGTGTGCACAAGTAAGAGTTTGACTCGATGATCCTTCTGTGTCCCTTCCAACTCAGCATATCCTGTGATTCTGTGATCTATTCCAAAAGGCTCACTGTGGCAGACAAGCATGTAGGCACCTATATCTTAGAGAGTATCACCATGGGGCAGCATCCACATACTATATTCACCTCACTTGAAAGGATTTATTACTGCCCCACCACATTATGGAGTCATCTGGATGAAAATACTCACCTTTGGCTTGTCTTTGTTGTTTTTCTTTTGAGCACAGTGAAAGCAGTGATGAGCAATGTTGTAAGCCTCACTAGCATAAGGCTGTCCTTTGTCACAGTTGTCCTCATTATACATTCTTTTTCTACCTGAAAATTATGGTGGAGACCAGCCCAAAAATCCCAGATGTTCATTTTGCTTGTGCATATCGAATCTACCCCACACTCACAAATCATGTGTGCAGGACAAATACAGTAAGTTAAAAGTTTCTTGGAGGCATCTGTCCTGCTCTGCATGTGTCATACACATTTCTTGCATGGAAAAGACAAGACAGCGGACTTAGGAACATGTGATAAATGTGTGAGCATATACAAAAATGTTTGTCTAGATAAAGCAAAGTTATGTTCCAGGCTCGTGATCTCACTTGCCCAGAGATGTGAGTGCCACCAAAGCTCCAGAGAGAGATAAAGGGCTCCTGTCAGCTTGTTGCTTCCTGGCCAGGAGTGGGTGAGCTCTACACACTGGGTCTTATTTGTCCTTTTCTAAAGACTCCAGCTCTACACTGTTCTAGCCCTAGATGGCCACCTGCATTTTCAGGTATTTTTGATAAATAAACACTGAAAAGCTAGTCTCAATACATTGACAAACCCCAGACTATGTAAAAGAGCTAAGGCAGAGTGATTTGACTTGCAGTTCTTCCAATAATGAGAGCTGCAGTTCATCCTAGAGGACCACACCAACATCATTTAAGTGCTTTAATGGGGAATTAGGTTTCAAATTTTAGTCATCAGGAGTTTAATGTTGTGGTCATGGTTTGTGTGCATATTGCAGAACTCGTGGGTAAAAAATTGAATAGAAACTTTTTTTATCCCCTGGTTGTCTTGGAAATCATGTTTCATTAGAGCAGTGCAAAATGTTCACAATGAAACACCAGACCACACAAAAGTCACCTGGTGTGGAGTTTCGTTACAAACTAGTAACGCGAACCATATTTATCAAAAGATTTGCTTAGCATTGTGCAACTCCTGAGTGACCTGAACTCAATTTTGAGCATATATGGTGTGTGGCTTTGGATCAGAATCATGCAGAATTCATAGCTTTGCATGGTTTTGATGTGAGGTGTGAATAAACACCAGGTGAAGCACAGCAATTCCAATTGAGTTTCAATTTGATCAGGATTCAATCCTCACCCGGTGTTAATCGGTGTAGCCCCATTGAAGTCAGTGATTTGCCCCATTGTTGAGCTGTACCAATTTACTGTGGCTGAGGACCTGATTGAAATTTTTAGTTTGTTCGAACCAGAAAGTCAAAGTCTAACTCAGTGGGTGTGAAAGTATTTGGATCAAAATGAAAGAAAATGTTTGGACAAATACTCATGAACTAAAACTAGTTCTATATTTTGCAGCTGTAAGGTCATAGCCCTGAAATATAGATTTCTAATGATGTAACCATAAGTTTAAATTCTTCCTTACTTTTTTTTGTTAACAAGAAAAATTACTTTTTCTATATCTATTTTGTTTTAAAAGAAAAACCAGTATTTTTACCCAAGTCCTATAATAATCTCAAATCAAAAATTTATAGAGATAGCTAAGAAAACTCACTACCTTCATTGCAAAAAAATGCCTGAGGAATCTGTAGATTATATTTGTACTTTTATGTTTAATATATAATATATAGCTGTAAAGGCAGCAAAGACATTCAAGTGCTACAGGACTACAAAGATGATACTAAAGATAAACTTTTCCAGGCCAGTCCTGGAGAAAACTGAAAAGTGGCATCTTTAACTTGCCTTTCAATTCTACTTCCTTTTTTTTATTGTTTCCTTTCCAACAATTGACTTGCCCTTCTCCCTGAATATACCAAATAAAGAGAAAACAAATCTAGTAATTCAACAGGGTGTATCTCTGAAATATCTCTAGTGTGTTCTGTAGAAACAGAAGTGTGATGCCATGTATTTAACATTAATGGTCAGTGTGGCTTCACTGTCTACATCCATACTCCTAAGTCAGGGCAATGTTCCTGGGTGGTGGGAATTGATCAGCTGTGCTGTTAAATTGCTACATCTGCCCCAGCATGGTTTGGGTTTTTTTGCACTGCCAGACAAATTCTGGGCACAGTGACCATTTCCAAATGGGACGTGTATCTCTGTGCTTGCAGGGTGAGAGAATTAAACATTATGGTCACAGTCCAGGACATGGCAATTATTTACATCTATCAGGATTGTTCTGCCATGCTTGAATTTCTAGACTTGTTATCTAACAACTTCTGTTCACCACGTGACATAAGCAGCATTAGTTCAGATGTCACATATGTTTGTTAGTAAGACAAATTTTAGGAATCTCCCAAAAAACCCCAAACAACCAAACAAGCACTTCTCAAAAGACTAGCCCTCCTTGCTGGTCACACAGACTAATTCAGGATACTAAAGACAGGTGTTTTTACAGTAAACCATAAAAGAAAAAAGAAGGTGGATTTCTAGTATGAAAAGAATCCTCTTGGCAAATGTATTAAAACCAAGAAAGGATGGTGAGTAAATGTATTTTTCTCAGTGGAACAAGTGAAAACTCTGTTAGAACTGACTGGTAAAACATGCCAGCACTGCTTTGACATTTTGTCAATGTTTTTATTATTTTTCCCTTTCTTTAGGTTTTAAAGTGTTTAAGGTGTTATGAGCTGAATCTTGAACAATTACTTATGTCATTGTTTTTGCTTGATAATAAGAAATAAGGGGAAGAACAAACATAAATATAAAAGATTTTATGAGAAATGTGAAAATAGATACCAAAAACTTCCCAAAAATTTTGAAATCTGAGCCATGTCTTGGGTTTACAAATGGCTTGTGGGGAACATTTAAAATAAACAACTGACAGCATTTACCAAAACTTGACTGTTTTATGGCAAAAGGGATGGGGTGTGGGAGCACTTCACTAGAATGACTTTCCATGAGTGTATTCCATTTGATCACTTTTCATTGGAAAAATGATAGTCAATTTGTTCCAGAGAATGCTTCCATTTTAGAAAATTTAGAAGTTGCTGTCACGGTCACAGTCTGTACAGTAAGAAATATCCTTTAAACTGAGTGCAGAGTTGAGATGATAATGAGGTAGGAGAGCAGCTTGGTGTGGGATCATTTCCAGGTGTAGAACTGCTTCTATTTTGCCCCTATCAGAGAACACATTAGGAAAAATTAACAAGCTCCCTTTCCTCCCTTTTTAGTAATCCTGTTCATCCCTGGCAATGCTGATGCTACATGTCAGTCATGATTGTTAAAGTCTAGGTGGTTAGATAAAGAGATCTGAATGTTGTAAGTTTGCAAAAGAAATCTGTTGTATGGGTGGGAAATCTCAAACTCATATTTTTTTTCCCAGAGTCAGGGAATGAGGGAGAGCTGTGGCCTCTGGAGAGGAGTGGAACTAAGGAGTGAGACTAAAAGAGTGAGAAGAGTGTTGAGAGGAATTTGCCCAAGACATTCCCTTAGAACAGAAACCACTGGAGAAGAGGGATGGTCCACTGGGTGACGAAAGGTCCGGACTGAGAGCTGGGAAATCTACAGCAGCCTGAGGTAGTTCTTGAAAGGTTGGCTGCTTGCCTGTCTGCCTGAGGTATAAGCCCCAGACCTGTCAAACCCTGCATACAGCTCTGTGCTGTTCTGTGAGTTGGGACCTGGAGTTTTGACTCAATGCCAAGGGCCTGTATGCTCTGCGCCTACTGAAATATTTGGGCTATTGTCAGGCATTGTAAACTTTTTCTTGGGGTGTATTCATACAGAGGTTTTCTTGCATTTCATACAAAAATATAATTTTAAGAGGTGTTGTGAAAAAGATCACTGGCTGAAAATTTAATTTCCTGCCCAAATGGATAACGCCTGCAAGGTAAAATAAATGCATTTAAAGAAATCAGCTATCTAAATCAGTCTCTTTCAAAAAGAGTTTACCTCTGTCAATAAGGCAGAATCTTGTGAATCTACACACTTCATAATTTGCACATAAAGTTGGCAGTTTTTCCCCACTTTTTTGGCAATGATTTAGTAGCTGTAGCAAGGGCTCAGATTACTTGGATTATATTATATTACACAATATAGTGCAGCATATCTACAGAAGAACCTTATTAATTGGTATTAATATGAACCCACCCACAGTAGTTTTTGGGTTTAAACTGGTCTACTGTTTTTTTCGTTCTTCTTTTCTTTTCTTTTCTTTTCTTTTCTTTTCTTTTCTTTTCTTTTCTTTTCTTTTCTTTTCTTTTCTTTTCTTTTCTTTTCTTTTCTTTTCTTTTCTTTTCTTTTCTTTTCTTTTCTTTTCTTTTCTTTTCTTTTCTTTTCTTTTCTTTTCTTTTCTTTTCTTTTCTTTTCTTTTCTTTTCTTTTCTTTTCTTTTCTTTTCTTTTCTTTTCTTTTCTTTTCTTTTCTTTTCTTTTCTTTTCTTTTCTTTTCTTTTCTTTTCTTTTCTTTTCTTTTCTTTTCTTTTCTTTTCTTTTCTTTTCTTTTCTTTTCTTTTCTTTTCTTTTCTTTTCTTTTCTTTTCTTTTCTTTTCTTTTCTTTTCTTTTCTTTTCTTGCAGAGCAAGGAGGAGATTTCCATCCAGCATCCTGAACAAGTAGCAACATTGTGTCATCGTGGAAGTGTGGAAGGTGGGGAAGGGACCAGATATGAGAAATCTTCCATTTAGATCCAGATGACATAATTTTCCTCCATGCTATTGGATTAGGAGTCAGAAGACCAGTGTTTAGCTCCTGATTCAGCAATTGATTTTACTGTTCCACTAAGTCATACATTTGCTGTGTCTTTCATAGTTCTGCAACAATCTGTGAAATGGTGATAAGACTTTGATGCTTTGATAAGACTCCTTTGCTTTAAGATCTTGTGTACATTTTGTATGAGGTGGAATTATTTGCTTTTAAAATGCATCCAAATATGTCTAAAATGCTTATGCAGGAGTTTGTTTGGAATTACTAAAAACTAGAGTGGTTTAAAATACCTTTGCAGAGAGTGAAAGAAGAGTGAGATTTTGGTTCTTCTATCTGAAGGATTGGAATTTGAGACCAAAACCAAGGTAAGTTATTCAAATGTTGTTAAAAGCTATTGACTTAGCTAAAACTAGTTGGTTCAGTTATGAAAAATTTGTGTTCATCTGGACAATGATTAAGAATAGGAAAGAACAGAACCTGGCCATGTATTATACTTCCTAATTTTAATGAGGACATGATATTTATTCCACCCACAAAGGTGTTTCTGGCTAATGACATGATTAAAAATTTGGCTTGACATTATCTGAGCTTGTGCAGCAAACGTGACCTTGCATTTTATAGGATTTTAAATAGGATTATCATGAGGGAGGGAGCAGCTAATTAGAAGATGGCAGGTCTCCAGTTTCCAGTTGATGACCTGCTGTTGCTGCTGCCTGTTGCTGTCCCCAGAGTGAGCACAGCAATACAATCCTCAGCTTCAGGATGTACAGAATGTTCTGTGGTGTTCAAGTCAGGCGCGCTATGGAAACTTAGCAGGATCTTGCATCCTCAGTGCTTTTCATGCACTTGAGCTGGGGAAATCTGCCAGAAAGCCAAACCAAACATTTTTATGGGTTTCCTCAGGCCTTACATCCACATCTTGTTGAAAAATTAAAGCACACAATCATGGGTGGGTCGGTTGAAGCAAGCAGGCACTATTATTCCAGGTTTTCAAGGTTGTTTTTCAGTCAACTAAGGAAGAGCACGTCTGAATTCTTTTCTGAAATTTTTGGTGGAAAACCCTAGTTCAGAAACACTTTTTGAATAACTCTAAGTGACTGCAACAAGAAATCATAGAAATTTGAGATTTTGCTGGAAGCATAAATATCCCAGAAATTAAGCAGTATGGTTTTATTGATGAAATGGAGTTTCAGATGAAAAGGTCCAGTAGTACTCTCACTTCCCACTCCCCATTTCACTCCCACTGTTTGAATTCATTAAATACTTAGAACAAAGTCTTGTCAGAATTTCTTTTTTCTTATGACTAGATAGAAATTTAAATCCTACAAATAAAATGTCAGCTGTGGCAGCTTGGAGTTCAGTGCAGCTTTACCACCTAAATATTTGCACAAATTTTCAGATGAAGTTTTCAGTCCACACTTTGCTCTGTTAAGGCTATATGTTTATCATCACTGGGCCAGCTAGTTGCAGCTTGTGCACACATCCTCAAACAAGCTTTAAATCATACTTCTTGGCTGCCATGCAGACATGTCTTTAACCTCTGCATAGCAATGCCAAGCAGTAAGATATTTTTTCTGATGCAATTTCATTGCATTCTTTCTGAATCCTCATCTTTGATCTAGAAAGAACATCCTGGCTGGATAGGAAGTTAGTTAAGGATATATATTTAGCTCATGTTATAAAAATTATTCTTAAACCTTTCAAGACGTGCATACCTAAGACCAATTAAAGGGATTTTATTTCCATGCTCTTTTAAGAGGTCAAACAGTAGATGCCAATTGTGCCAAAATGCTTTTCTAGTACAAACTATTCAGAAGCCAAAAAATACAGGACGTCTTCATCCAGAGATATTGCCAAATGCAAGCATTCAAAATAAAGCTGTAGCATGACTGGGTTGCATGCACCTTTTAATCTGAGGACACATTTACAGAATTTCCTGGCTAAAAGCCCTGAGCTACATAGTTCTGCATGGCACGAATGTTTGAAATTGCGGGGATTTGAAATCCTATTACTTTTTGGGGTAAGTGAGGAAGATGGCTGGATTTTATTTCTTTTGTAACAAAGCCCCTCTTGAACCTAAATACTACACAGTTCTGAAATGCTTATGATGAAATTTATTCTTTGCAGTCTTGTCTATGACTGTGTTTTCCAAAGACTTACCTATTTTGACTTGTTTTGAGTCATGGATATCCCTAAAGGATCACAACTGCAATTCACTTGCATGCTATTAAATCAAGAAGGGTCTCATAATTGCATATAAATACATATAAAAACATAAAAAAATGCATAGGAGGCAGTGAGAGAGGGGAATAAAATGATTTGGTTTTATTTCTCCGTGGATAGGAGGAGAGATGGTCCAACCTTGGTTTATAAGGCAGTCTCCCTAAAATATGCTTTATACTATGGGCTGAGCTCTGCCTGTGTGAATATTTTAGAACTCTCAGTTTGCAACTACCTAGAGGCTCCTGGAAATACTAAAGTCTCATTTTGTTCCTTCAAAGTGGAAAAAGGAGCCTGGCCCAAATTAAGCAAGGAGTGCTGCTCCCAAGACATACCAAGCTTTATGGGACTTCAAGCATAGTATTTCAAACTCTTAATTCAGAAGTATAAGGGAAAGCAATCGCCACTATATTATGCCTCTTTTTCTAAACAATTCAGTATGGTTTCTTTTTGCATAAATGTGATGCAGCTGGTTCTAGTACCATATTTACAGTAAATATCCTTTTTGGTAAACTAAGGGCTTATTGAGGCAGTGCAGTAATAATGTGTTAAAGGATTTAATCCCCTTTTTGAACAGTTACTAAGCAAATTTTTTTTTGAATGAATGATCTGAGCATGTTGGACAAAACTTAGATCAGAAGATCAGAAACAAGCCAATGTTTACGTTTTTGATTCACTGCATATGAAGGAATTGTGGGTTGTGAAGGAATCCTGACTTTGCTTGAATTTAGTGAAGTAAGATCTAAGGAGTCTTCTGTGATGAATTTCTTCAGGAGTTCAAATGAAAATATGGAATTTTCAGCCAGAACCTATTGCTTAAATTTAATGAATTAATTAGACACAGAAAAATGTTAAAATGTATGGAATGAAAAGGAGTTTCTTCCCTGTTTTAACAGTGTTAAGAAAATGGACTTGTGTTATGGTTTGTATCATTGATGCAATCTGTTTTAAACGTCATTGTATCCTGGTTGACTTTTTTTGCATCTTTTTGTATTAAACAATATTCTTCAGTAGAGATGATGGCTGTTACGGTCTGTTTTCTTCAAAGAGATTTCTTGCATACGTCCCACCATGCAGAATCAAGTAAACATGGAAGAAAATGCCTCTAGAACACTTTTCTGTAAGTCTGCTTCTTATCTATAGCCAAATTAATTTATATGGCTTCCTATTAATCGTGTTTGTCACGATTGTTGTCAGTGTAAGTTGAAAACTAATGTTAGCTTACTAGGAGTCTCTAGAATCTTTTAAGGAGACAAAGAGTATACAAAACAAAAAGTTGTGCCCTTAATTAAACAGTTTTTCAGTATGACTCTTTATTGAAATCTCATTGGGGTTTTCAACGTCCTTATGAGGGGAATGGGAGGGGCAGGCACTGATGTCTTATTTCTTGTGACCAGTGACAGGACTTGAGGAAACAGCACATGGAGTGATTCTTGGGATCTCCTGTGCAGAGCCAGGAACTGGACTCAATGATCCCGATGGGTCCCTTCCAACTCAGCATATTCTGTGATTATTGAGTTCACCTTAATTTCTGACATGTCAAGCACTATTTCAAATAGCCTGAGACCAATTTTGGTCCTCAGAATTTAGCTGTCAGATAATGGAATTTTAGCTAGGTTAGATGGCAAAGTGGCATCCTTTCCTGTGTAAGTGTGCGTACATATCCCATTGAAAATGGTCAGCCTATATATTCTTTTATTCCTGCCTCTAATTTGCAGATGACTTCTCTGTCATAATGAAAAAGCTGGTTGTGTGATGTAGGTCTTCTCAGAGAAATTGATGAGCCTCTAGAACCAAGAGTTGTGTCCAGCTGGGCATTTATCCTTCCAGATGAATTAATCAGACAGAAACAAAGGAATTCAAAGCAAGCCTGGAGTTGCCTGTTCAAGTTTTCTTAATAAAATATTCAGTATTTTCAAAGATTGTAAAGTGTTTTTATGAATTTTGCCTCTTTACTCTGGAGCAGTTCATGCTTCAGAAGTTATTGCTACAATGACTAGACACCCTCTTTCAGTTTCCAGCCTGAATTAATTTCTGACCAGTGCCTGCTGTCTTATTATTGTGCCAGTCTTGTCTGTTGGCTTATATAACTATTCTGCTTTCCTGATATTTACTTGACAGCCCCAAATGAGTTTTATAAAGCTGCTCCAGTGGTAGGTTATTAAGTCCTCTGGCTATCCTAGTAAGTTATTTCATACCTGTGCTAGTGATAAAATAATTTTCCTTGAAGAAAAGCTCTATGTAGTTTTGCAGATGAGGCCTCCTAAACCTTGCAAAATTGGACACTAAGAATTTGCTACTTTTCCTCCTTAAAAAACATTGCTCTTGTAGACTCCTGCAGTTTTCTCGTGATTCCAAAGCAACTTTACTGAATCTTTTCCAAATGAAAATTTTAGTTCTTAGCCTTAAATGCGAGTCTTGATATTTTCACTGCTGTGTGTGTGATTTAAATTCACAAATATTCAGTTCTTTCAGTGGGTTTTCTTGTCCTCTTGTATGTTTATGTATGCCTCTTTGGATTGCCAGCAGTGCACTCCCATGTTCTGACCCAGTGCATAAATCAAAATAGTAAACAAAATCAATCCCTTGTGAAATTATTCATAATGCTAATTCCCTCCTGGCCATCTGTTTCAGTTTTGTACACTACTTTCTCCATTTTTACCTTATCTCCATTTTTATGCATTGGGCTTCATGCTAACATATGCTTTATTTAGACATTGTGCTGTTTACTATACCCAACGATAGAATCAGGATGAGCATCTTTCCCCCTGGCAGAAATCTAGAAAAATAATTGAAAATCCCCTAGAACACATCTTATGTTCTTAATTATGCCTAGCTTAAGTAGTGCATCAGTTTTCCTATTAGTTGTAGCAGCAGAGGTGAGGTCAGCATTCATGGCTGGGGTAGTTGTGGTTTTGGAATGGGGATTTCACTGGTTTGCCCATAAATAATTTGGGGTTTTGTTTTTAAAATGTCTGGTTTATTTAGCAGTGAGAAAACATTCAAAACACATCTTCTAATTAAAAATTATGCTGAGGCTCTCAACAATATACAGATGTTCCATATTTTGGTCACATATCATCCCAGATTTTGATGGATAGCATAACACTTGACTAAACTGCAAGACTCAGACTATCTTGTCCTATACTGTCTGAGTAGCCAAGTTCAGGGTAAATTGGGTTTTCCTTAATCTGAATAGAATTTTTTGTTGCTGTTTGTTGGTTGTTGAGAGTTATTTTAAGGCAGGAGTGCATCACTGAATGACAGCTTAATAGAAAACCTCCAGAATTTGGAATATTGGCTCTGTCACACCCATAGTGAGTCTGCTTTGTTTTACGGTCATGTCTGTCACAGTGTACAAACAGCTAGTTGGCTTCAGCTTTAGGTCTCTTACCCAAAATCACACATGGAAAAGCACCAAAATTAGGTCTAGCATCTGAAAAGAAAAAATTCTTATTACATCATTCTTCACCTCTGGAATCCAGCACAGTGTCTGTTTGCTTTCTTTATTAATACCTCAGGCATCCCAAGTAATACAAACAGCACTATTCTTGGCCTCATCTAAAAATGATCATTATATCAGGGAGAGCTTCATAGTGGAATCCTGTCTGCAAGGAAGATGCACCTCATGTGGGCCAATGTTCTTAATCCTTCAATCACATAAACCAGCCAGCAGCTCCTCTCACTGGCACAAACAGCATATCCCACCAGGGCAATGAGTCTTTCAGACTCTGAGTTTTCCTGCTTGCAGTTTGACATTAGCATTTGGATTGAGGCAGCTGGATCTGAGCAGGTTCCAGGGCCCATTAAACTTCATCATCTTGAAGTTCACTGGCATCGCTGTTATTTAAAAAAATGAAGCACACATTCCACATGTGCTAAGTATAACTTTCATCACTACAAGTATTTCCATATTCAAAAAATGTGAATTTATATTTGATTTGTGCTTTATGAAAGAAACTACTATACGAAGTTTCCATTTTGGCTAAGTGCTGTTTAATTTGTAACTTCTCAGAGGATTAATTACAGAAAGAGAAACAATGATGACAAATGGAAGGATTTGTTTATCCAGATTGATTTAAAAATAAACAGGATAATAGGGCGTGCCATTAATCTGAACTGGTACTGAAGGACACAAACCTCTTTTTCTGGGTGGGTATATGGGTCTGGCTAAAGCTAGCATGTCAAAGAAACTCTAGGTAAGATCAATAAGTAAACTTGAAGAATTAAAGAATTCGTTTATGTTTTAGAATATCTGTGACTTGTATACAAGACACAGACACTCTAAAGGTGAAGGTGAAGGTGATTCATTGTATACACAGAATCTGGAGCTCTTCAAAATATTCTGCCCTTTGCACAACCACTTTGGTATTTAAAAACAAGATAAGGCCATGTTTCTATCCACAAAAGGTGTGGCTTTGAATGAAAATATAATTGATGTTGGATGTCACTAGCCGAATCCCAAAAGGACTTTTCAGAGTAACATTTCCATGGATTAAGTTGCAAAAAGCTTAGGTATGATTTATTTATATTGGTAATAATAATAAAAGACAATGATGTTTTTATTCACATCTTTACATTCTACACCATCACCCACCCCAACCTTCCCACCTCCAACCTGGCAAACTGGTTTAACTTCCAGTCACCTTCCTCTTAAACTTTCCCCTGAAAACTGATTATTAATTCTGACTCTTTGTTTTTGGTTTCTTAGCCTGTTCTAATTCATGGCAGTATTTTACCTCTCACCCCAATTCAGTTGGTGTAAGGCTTTTTATGCAGTAAAGCAAATGCAACTTGTGAATTCTGAACTGGAATTGTGAAAGGTTCCTAAAGGGAGCTTAACAAGTACTTTATTTTTTTAATACAAGAAGTAGTATAAAAACATATTTGCAATGTTAATTTAGAAAATAATGATACAATGAAAATATTAACATTTCTGTGCTGTTCTGGAAATGTATCTATTATAGCTCTGAAGTAGCACATGAAACCCTGAAGGTGAAATAGAAAATGAGACTGACTAAGTCTGGGAGCCCAGCCAACCCCTGATTGCAGGGAGTTTTTATCTAAAGGGGAGTTTGGTGCTGAGTGGACATACTAAACACAGTGACTAGAAAAGGAAAGAATTAATAAATACAGAACGTTCATAAAATTAATCTCAAAGGCAATGGATAGTGCAAAAAGGAAAGTTCTTGGGCCATCAGAATTCTCAGTCATTTACACAATCCAATAAGAGAAAAGATATCATATGGAAAAATGTAACATGACTTCTAAAGCATCACAGATATTTGCAATATTCACTTATAAAAGAAGAAGATGAAAGACACCTACTGAATGCAGTTTGATATGTGACCAAAGATATGGCACATAAAGATTTTGCACATCAACTGATATTCTTGGATGCAAAAAAGGAATTTTGAATTGGACTTCCTGTGGCACAGGAACTTGGAACAACATGAAAGTAAAAGTTTTGGAGCAGCAGTCCATCTAGAGATAGAAAGTGACATCAGTGAACATGAAGTGGCACACATAAAGGAAAAGGGAAGGTAGGAGGGAGCCATTTTGTGTTCTTACTCTCAACAGGTACAACTGACAAGATGAAGGAGAATGAAACAAAGCAGAGACTGTGCTGAAGCTGTCAGCACAAGTGTTGACAATGAGCCAAATCGTGAAGGTGACTCATTATGAAGACGTAAACAATCCTGGTCGGTGACTCAGTGGTGAGGAAGCTTGGCTAAGACATCTGTAGCCCATATAAAGAAAACAGGATGATGAGATTTCTCTAGGGTACGGTAAGATAAACTATGGGACAATAATACTGCACGTGCCTATGATAGCCTGAAGAAAGTTGGGACATACTTACCCTTTATAGCTCATGAAGGAATGTACATATCACCAACAAAGGAAGCTTTGATTGGCATTTGCCTGGGGAATCTGAGAGCAGTGCTGGAAATGGATATAGTGTGAATCTTCTGAGAGTCTGTGGAGGAAGGAAGAGGGTGGGTGATGAATATCATCATGTAAGGAATGAACTCTGCAATGCAGAGAATATTACACAGTTTGATCTGTTAATTTCTTATGGCTTGGAAACCAGCATCTGTCAAGAAGGTCTATCTCCTTTCCAGTTTTAAATATTGCAGTGTGTGCCTGGGTCAGTCCCAACACAGCAAAAAGAACACACATTTTCTAAGAGTTATGGTCCATAGATGATGGGGATGATTTTCAGTGAAAGGCAAATATTATGCATCTGTATACCACTTAAAGAAGCACACTGAACAAGACAAAAACACTATCACTGATAAAAAAATATGTGGTGTCTAAAACAAAAAACTTTACAGAATTATTAGAATAACTAGAAAGCAAACATATTGCACATTGTTTCAGTCTGCATGAGAAGAGAAAGCTGTAGGTAAATATTTTTAAAAATGACTTAGAGTCTTTATGAATTATATGGTAGTGAAACCCTTCTGTTTGTGGCGTGCTAATGAAAAATCAGGAATCAGTGACCACAGGCAAAAATATAGATTGGCTCTTATCATTATTTGTAGACCCAGGCTTGAAGCAAGACTCCATTTTGATAAATGCTGTGGAAATCTACATCATATCAAAGATCCTTAAAGAATTCTATAAGTTAGAGATGTACACAACTAAGAGTTTAGCACCTCTGTGAAGACTAGCAAACATATAACATCACAGGTATTCTGCAGTAGAGGCCTCAGTGAGATACTACTTTTTGAGTAGTCTGAGAATTATCAGGCAGCATTCTTTGATTCTGAAGGATTTTACTTATTTTCTTTCCCAAGACATCTTTTAGAGAAATATTGCTTCACATTCCACAACTCCTATTTTTCAAAATTGTTCCTCACACTGTTGTCATTCTGTCAGAAACTAATTGACTTTATTCACAGACATTGCTCCTGCAGGAGTGGATTTAGCTGTTGTGTCTGAAGTTTGTGGCCACTGTTGAGGGAAGTGTGTGCGTGGCTCATTCCCACACCTGTTTCCTCTCTGTGTTTCATTGCCAGGGAGGTTCACTGAGGTCTGTGGAGGAGCCTGGGTCAAATGATTCTTCTGTAAAATGTTTCTCTTTATGTCTATCTTCCTCTTTATACACATGAGAAAAAGAGAAAGAAAATACAGTTAGGAAGTCTTTAATGAAGGAAAATAGAATTACAAGAGGTATTTCTCTGCTGAGAGGAGACCTAGTGTTCAGTTATCCCCTTGTCATAACTCTATTTTTTTCTGTTCATTTAAATTGGAATATTTTACAGTTTCTAGGGTACTATTAGGTAAAAAGCTAAAGTTGCAAATGATGCCAAGAATTCCTCTCAAGAGATCAGCAAACGTTACCTTCTTGGCTACTGCAATGAAACCTGAAACTTTTGTTTTGGAGTTGTATTTTACAGAGTCCAATCCTGTTTGGTATTTGATAAATGTATCAAATTGTCAACTAAGCCCCAGCCTTCTGCAGCATTTTCTCCTCATGAATTCCTATTAAAACTAATGCAGGGAGGGTAAGTTTCTGCCCATCATGAATAAGTGCACCAGAGTTTGGTCCTAAATGAACTGGTAGCTATGTACTTGCAATCCTTCCCAGCTGCTGACAAAGACCTGACTGAGCTGACTAAACCAGCAAAGAAACAAAGAACTTAAATTCTCAAGAGCTTGAATCATGTAACATAACTTTAAAGGAAAACATTGCCTGGAGGTTTTGAAGGAACTGGGTATATTTTGACCACTGTTTCTTAACAAATTTGCCATTGTCTGTACTCTTTCTGCTTTTATAGAACATACGGGTTTCTAAATTATTTTTCAAAATACCTAGATAAAGAGCTACTTTTGGAATTGCAATGCATGCTGCAAAATACCGATAAAATTCTCTCTACCTTGACTCATATGGATTTCAGACGTGGGGTTATTTTGTTGTCAGTTAAACATTTGCAAAAAAATTAATTTGACTAATTTGGCACAGCCTTAAGTTCTCAGTGTCTGAGAATAAAATTAATTGGTCCTAAGTTCTGGAAGACCATCCTGCACTATCTATCCAGTAAAAAGCATTGTCTGGAATGTTATTGCTTTAAGCTGCACGGAACAAAAAAAGCAAAACATCTGGCAGGATTGGGATACCTTAGGAAGGCTTTCTACTTGCGTTCATCCAGCTGGCAGTCAATGCTGTACCACCTGTAAGACCGAAAAAAACCAATGAATGCCCTCATGCATTTTTCCCAAAATAAAATTCCAACAATCTGAGATGATATATTCAAAACAAACTAGGATCATTAGAATTTTCTCTCAAATAAGGTGATAATTGAAAATAGATCCTGGAATAGCGCTGAAGGATGAAAGGCGTCTCATTAAAAATAAAAAGAAGCTACCTTAATTCTAGATTTACTCTTTGTGGTTTTAACTGCTCCCAAACACTGTTTCGGTTGCTTTCTTAATCATGGGAAGCAAATAATTGTTCATCTGCAGAACAGATTCACACTCTTCAATCTAATAATTAAGACCAATTATTTTTTGAAATTCAGGCCCAGGATCTCCAAAGCATCTCAATGGCTTTGCTTTACTTTCAGATAGGCTCCCCAGGTATGTTAATAACAAATGAGAGAAAATGTCCAAATCCCTGAATCCCTCCTGAAATCCTCACATCCTATGCACATCTGCTTATCTGTAGAGCAAGAGATGTTCTATTCCCATATACAACAACATCATGATGGCAACCACACCGGATATGGGGCTGTCATGAGTCACCACGACAGCTTCTCAGGGGGCCCAGACCATGAAGAACCCTCAATAAGCTAAATTAGGGAGCAGTGAGGCAGGACTCTTTAACCCAGCCTGTTGCTATGTTTCCAACAACCCAGAGTGTTTCTATGTTCCATGCACATACTCCTTGTTACTGTGCTGGGCCAGCCACATATTTCACAGTTAGCATCACAGAGGAAGCACGCTTACTAATCGGATGTTGCTCTCTCTGTCCCTCTTGGGTAGCTGGAAAGAAAGAAAGAAAAAAATTATATTGTTAACCCCTCAGAAATTTGAATGCCTGCTTTTAGCAGAGCTTTAGTGGCAATGCATTAAAACCACTAAAAACTATAAAATCATAAACAAATTATAATAAATGAGCCATCCTGGGATTTCAGCTATGGTTCTTTTGTCTGCAGTGTGTTGAAAGGCAGGACCTTGTATGCAGTTAACTTGAAATTTGTTTTTGTTATCAGCTCTGTAATGCCTCCAGTGTTTCTGTCACTCACTATGCTCTCATTTGGACTAACTGGAGAACTCTATCCAGTTTTCAGGATTGTATCAGAGATCTATCAGTTTTAAGACTTTTGCATATCTATAGCCCTTATGACCAGGAAATTAGTATTTTGAGAGCAGATCTTTCCCAGATCATGCAATCTCTATCAGTGTTTAGCGGATGATCCATTTTGCATTGTTTTCATCAATTTTCAACATTTACAAGGCTGTATTTTAAAACATTAGTATTTGTTTCTCTCTTTCCTGGCCCTGAATGCTTGGTTTCTTAACCTCAGTTTTGTTCCAACCTATTTTTGAATCCTTTTGCATATTTCAATGATATATTACTTATGAGATAATATGAACATGTAGAGTTTTAAAAATATCCCCTCTGACTTGTGGGTCACAAGGGGCTTTTTTTGTTTTACTTTTGGAGGGAAGTTTGGGTTGTGTGTTCTATTAACAGCAATTGCCTGAATTGCTGTGCTTTTGCCACATATTGGACTTCACATCTCTAGGCTGACACCTGTTATTTTTTGCAATAGCCACTTCTCACGTTCTTTGAAGTTGTGACAGGTGTTGCAAAACATAGAGGGTTTTTATATCATGTTGGCTTAGTTCTTATTAAAACCAGAAAATATCTTTTTTCAATTACTTTTTGTGCTTGAAAAGGCCTCCTCTTCCCATGGTACAAAGGAAATGGATATTTGTTTCAGGGTTCATATGTTAAAATTAAGAAGAAGCCAGGTCTAATACAAACAGAGAAGTAATGACCCCTACCTTTCTTGTGGTTTATTCCATAAATGAGTTTTTATCACACTGAAACATGAGAGGGGAGACATTTTGTCTTGGTTGAGAGCACTGGTGGACAACAGTCTTTGGGTTAGTAAATATTTTCCATTTCTTTTGCACTGTACAGTTCTGTCACATCTGTCACAGCTCTTGAAAATTCTCCTTGATTAATGCTGAGCCAATGAGATTCAGCTCAGAAACCTTTCAGTGTTTTTCCCCCTTAGCTTATCTCATTTTATTTCAAAATCCGATTGGAAAACACAGAGGAATGAAGATGTTTTGACTCTATTCCTTCCTCCTCATGATTAATAAAGACTGATTTTCTCTCCCTTTTTTGAAATCATTATTTTATTTGCTATACATTTGATAGAAAGAAAAGAGTACTACCTTATGAAGAGGATGGTTATCTGTGGTGTGGAAGAGTTAATAAGAAAAAGTTTCTTACAGATCTGAAGCACAAGTAACCTAGAGGTTCACATCCTTGGCTATAAATTCATAAGCAGATCCTTGGGGACTGAAAGACATATGACTTTTTTCTTTGTGATTTCCTCAGTGTTCTACCCTTAAATCCAGCCTTCTCAGAAGCATGGCCTAATGCTCCCTGGGTGCATTCCCTGGTGCATTTCCCTTCCTTGTAAGTTTTTGAAAAATCATGCCAGATCATGTTGCTGTAACATTTTAACCTTGCTCCACTTGGGAATCAATAGCTTGCTCCAAACACCAGTTGACAGATATTGGTCTTCCTGTTGACTTTCTATTATTATGAATTACTCAGATTTCTGTGATAGCTTTTAGAATAATTTCAGAATAATTTGTAGAACAATTGCATGCCTTGCAACTGCAATTTATGTGAACAGTTATGTTCCCATTTAGCACAGGACTTAAGCATATGCTTTAAGATTTTGCGTTATTCAACAAATTCAGAAAATACTTAAATGTATGTTTAGGTACTTTAGTGAACTAGGGTCTTTGGGTACTATTGCAATTGGTAAATTCCCAGTATATATTAAAAAAATGCAGGATAGTATGTTTAGGTGTTTAGGTAGTACAAAAACTGTCAGTAAAGCTGTTAAATGTTCTCTGCTTCATTTCCTTCTTCCACTTCGTTATATGGCACATATTACAAATGAGGAAAGATACCAGAATTAAAAAAAAATACTGGTCACTTGACCTCATTTCTTTTACAAATTCATATTTTTAAAACTCTAGCCTAATGCTCAATGAACAGCTTTGATCTTTCCTCCCCTGTGGTCAGAGGCAGGACAGAAATGAGTGGCATGAAGCTGTGCAGGGAAGGTTTACACTAGGTATGAGGAAAATGTTCATCACCCAGACAGTGGTTGGGCACTCAAACAGGCTCCCAGGAGCTGGTCACAGCACCAAACCTGCCAGAATTCAAGGAGGGTTTAGGCAATGCTCTCAGGCACATGGTGTGATTCTTGGGTTATCCTGTGCAAGGCCAGGAGTTGGACTTCCATGACCCTTGTGGATTATCTATGATTCTGCAATATATTTTTAAGCCCATTTGTATTGTTTTTATGGTTGCTTTTTTAATGCTTGAAGCAATTAAGAAAGATGTCATTACTTTCTTCAGTTTTATTTCTGAGTGTTTTGCATAGCAAAGAGCTTTAACTAAAAGCTCACTTCAGGAGCTGTTTGGTGGATTCTCAGGCTGACAGTGCCCAAGGCAATAACTGTACCTCTCAGAGAACGTGCTTGTGTAGCTTTTGGGTTGGAGCTGGGCTGCAGCCAGCTGAGACCAGAGACACAGAGGAATTGAGGGAACTGCTTGCACCTGTCTGCACAGGCATATCTGTAGTTTCACTAGGTATAATTCACCTCACAAGGCTGGAAAAAAGCCCACACATTTTTAAATTCTCACTGGAGCCTTACTTTGAGGACTTAAGTGATGAAGAGGTCTCCTGAGACCTGTATATTCAGTGATAAATTTTACTCATTTATGAATGCATGTACTGTGCCTGCGAGTTTCTCTGAGGTGCTACACGTAGGTACTGCATTTCTCTGATAGCCAAAGCTATTGAAGTCTTAACCAGCTGAAAAACCCTAGATGCCATTTAAACAGATGTTGTACCCTTCATCAATAATGCCTACTGTGTTTTCCATCCACTGAAACTTAAGGTGTTTCCTGCAACAGGTGATATAAAGCAATCACAGATTAGGCTTTCATAAACACATGCAAGAAAAAAATCAACATTTTGACATTAAATATCTTAAATTCTGTGAGAGTATCCGGTGTATTTCCAGAAGGAAAACTTCTCCAAATATGCATTAGCATATTAGGAAAATCATCTTCCTTCAAAATAATCATGTTGGCTCTGAGAACTTTTAAAAAGCAAAGTTATGAAGGCAAAGTTGTATGTAGCTGTTTGGGGTTATTTGAGGGTTTTTGAGCTTCTATTGTAAAATGGTATAACACTGATGTTGTGTTATCTGGTTTTTTTCTGCTTTGGGAAACTGGTTTACATCTACAGCCTCATCAGAGAAAAACAATGTTTTATAATTTAAAGATAGAAACACATTCTTATATTCTTCTTGGGAGTGTACATACCTAATGGTCAAAGTTGGTAGTGTTAAAAGCAGACAGATATTTTTTAAAGTTGATTTTTGTGTGTTTGGATCCCAAAGTTCCTTTAGAAAGATTAGTACTTGTGAAGGAAAAGCTGTGTTTAAAGTTGCCCGTGAACTTAATCCTGTGAAGTGTTGAGCATTTGTAATACCTATTAAAATAAGGAGAATTTCCAGGGTTAGGCTGACATTCATTATGTCAGTTTTCACACTGCACTAAGGTTTTAGTCAGATATAATTTGTAAGTGGAATTTCTCCTGAGTGAATTTCTCCTGCACTGTAACCTGTCACTGCAGCCTGGTTGGGATATTCAGCCAGGAGCTGGAGCAATTTCACCTGTGCCTGGAGGCACTTTTATGCATCCAGACAGAAAACCTACTCAGAAAAGTACCTTTAGCTTTGCATGGAAACCAAAACTATTCCAATACAGGAGCCCTTTACTGACACAGGGCATGTATACTGAGAACCATCTTCTGTTCAGGTGTGCAGTGATCTCCTCTGGCTTTTGCTGTCACAACAATGATCCAGCCTTTACAGGCACCTGCTCCTAACCACCACCCATCTACTTCTCATTCCTGGCAGGAGCAAAAGTCTTTGCTCACATGCAGCCTCTACATGAGGAAAACTGCTAAAATAATTACAGGCCACTGAAAGCAGAAGCCTCCTTTTGGAGAGTCAAAAGAAGAAAGGCAGGAACTATTTCAACAGTCTTATCTGTTGTTTCATTAAAAAAAAAAAAATTTCAATAAAAGCAGAAATCTCTATACCCCAAAACAGTAGCTAAAAATGAGCAGCTTCTGCTACACCCACTCCGTAATGTTACACAAAGCAAGACCTTGCATTTTGCAAAGTATTATAAGTATAAGGTACCCTTTCATTTAAAACCAAAATTTTCTAAGGCAGTACTTGTTAACAGGAGAAAATGAGAGGGTCTGCAGGGACAGGGAAATATTTTCATGCTGTTTTCATTTTCTAATACAATGCACTAGGAAAAAAAAGGCAGAGGATGACATAATAAATTTGGAATTCCAAGGTCACAAACAGGAATTCAGACAACAAATGGGAGGGTTTAGGAATGTACATTGTAAAATAAATCTATCAAATTTCAAAAGTTAAGATTGAAATGTGGTATTTCCAGGCAGATATTTGTATGGTAAATTCAGCTCTTTCCCTAAAGAATTATTTGATTTTTTTAAAATTTATTTTGTTATAGTCAATGTTGTGAATGCAAATATTAAGAGGTTTATAACAGATTTTTTTTTTCCTCAAAAAATGACCACTGGCCTCTTAATTCAGTTTTGAAGTTCCATATGATACAGTAGAATTTTCTGCATCTGTGTAGATAGCAGCCAGGGACATATATGTAGCAGTGATAAAACTTTATAGAAAACTACATAACAGGAAACTTTTGAGATGGAATTTTGAAAGTCTTTTCTAGAAGGGATATTAGTAGCATTTTTTTTTTTATCTCCCTATGTACCTGGGGTTTTGGCATTAGGATGACCTAAACAAGAGCTGGAACTTCTGCTTCTTTAATGAGATTTTTCAACCTTATTTTTTGTATTAGCTTGCCCAGACTAAAATCATAAAAATCGACTGTACTGTATAAACTATTTACTGTTGTTAAAAAGTGGACTTTTGCTTTGTAGGCTACCGTACCTATTTGTTCCTGTTTCCTTAATATTGTTTTCTCCAGATGTTGGAAGTTAAAACACCCTTGTTATTTTTTCCAGTGTCACTCTTTGTTACTTTCCACAGGCCATGTTCACCAAAGCCAGGCAGCGGAGGAAATAACAGATGTGTTACCCTCAAATTATGGGCACAAAAATAACCTTAATAAAATGGGTATTAAGTGACAGCATTTTGCAAAAATCCAGGTCTAATTTACTCTAGCCTAGAAAGCAATAACTTAAGGGACCTCAGACATGCATCCATGGACTTCAGATAGTTTGCAGCACAGCGACAGTAGCTTGGATGATGACAATCCCATCTTGCTGTCGATGGTGCATTCCACGAGAGGCTGACAGGGTGTGTTTGTACTAGACACTTTTCTGCCTGTAACCCTATTGTTTGCTTGTAATTAATATTCCATTATGGGCCTTCTAATTCTGCCAGAGAAACCCTCCCTTCTCCTTAATAATAATAGTAGTAACAACATGACTAATAATAAAAAAATCAGCCACATTCTGACTTTGACTGCAGACAAAATTGTCACCCTGGGTTTACTCTCCTTTAACCAGGCCTTTGGTTCCTGCTGTTCACAGAAAGCTGCAGATGGCTGCCTCAGCAGGAAGCCCTTCCCCCTTCCTTAATGGAACTCGTGGGAATGCGGGGATCCTGGAACCAAAGCCCTCCTTCCCTTCCAAACCTCCTCTCCAAACCCCTACTGAGTAAAAGGAAAAAAATCCCCACATCCCTGGAAACATTTTTGCCAGCCTGTTTTTCAGTAAAAACTTAAATTAACCACTTCACTCCTGATTATAATAAAGATTTGTTATTGAAACAGCTTCTCTTTAATGTACTGAATCATTTCCACCCGCTTATTGAAGTTGTCCATTTGGGTTGAATTATAGCGTCCCACTTCCATTATGTAATAATTTCAAATAAATGAAAACAGGTTTGAATTCTCCAACAATTAGCAAAGTTTTAGCACATTCCCCCCCCCCCCACTCCTTCCCAGACACCCCTCAAAAAGTGAGATTAAAAACCTCAAAATTTTGGTGAAGTCGCATCCCAAGTTTTCTTCTCTTGCTAAAGTCTTCTCCCAAATTTCCTCAAAGACGTCATATGGGTTAAGTTACGACTTCCCTTAATATTTATTTTCAAGTGAAAAATAAAAACAGCTTAAGCATTGTGATTTGATATTAGAAATGAAAGAGTTAAATGCCTGAACAAAGCACTCCATTTATAATTTTTGTTAGGAGCTCCACACTGAGCATTAGAGTGAGGTGTGTCTTATAAAGAGGGTGTTTATATTGGATTTGATATAGTTAAGAGATTCAGCTTACATATAATAGTCTCCTCTAAGAAGAAGCATAAACCAGAATGAGTTCAGTGGGATTTGCTGAAGTATAAAGCATAGTATAAAAGTCTAATCTTATAGACTAGTATCAAGCATCGAGGAATTCATCCACTACAGAAAGGGAATGAAAAAAATGGGGCCAAATCTGTAGCTTTAATATTTTGGAGGTCTTAAAGCCTCCGGCAAGGTCCACACTTGCTCTTTTGACTAAAAGTTACAGGAGTGACTCAAGGCAGTTGAAAGGGGTCCATAGTTCAAAGAATTTTATGTACATTTCTTATTAAAAAAAAAAATTAAAAATCACCCATCACATATGTGATGCTCTGACTAATTCAGATGGCTGGCTCAGGCCTGAAGAAAATGTGGAAAAATTACAATGCAGAATGAGAAATAATAGAAATTTCACATAAAATTATCTTCTGTAAAGAAGGTTGCTAGTGTCTATTGCAGAGCCTAATAACCTTCAGTTCAGTATTTGGAAGTTTATAGTAGCTATGTTGCCTAATTAAACAATCGCTGAATACAATAAGGGTTTTGGATTAGAATGGTGAGCAGCCCAACCTAGAAATGTCAGACAAGCCTGTTAATGAAGGCCATCCTGTACAGCTCCACTAATTGAGAAGATGATGGGCAAATGGGGAAGGATGGAGGAAGAACTGTTCAGCATCTGACTTCGGCAGTTTGGCTTCAGTTCCACCTTCAGTGTGATACTGAACGTTTCAGTTTCCCGACGCCCATAGAAAAAGCAAAACCTCTTAAACTGGGATGTTATAAATACTGCAGAAGTAAGGAAATAAAAAGCACACAAAAAAGAATTCTTAAATAGTAAGGACCATATGATGTACCCTGAAGGCCAGCAGGGATTAAAGCAATGGTTTCATTAGCTTTGCAGTAAGAAAAGTTCAGGGAGGACTGTCGAGTGGAAAAATAAATATACATCTGCACTTGAATACTAGTCTAAAAAGAGGAACATATGGTAACCTCTGGGTGCCAGCTTATCTTAATGAAGGTTGCAAAGCCTGCTACATTTGATATAAAGTCTGAATGAAGACATGTAAGTATTGCACAGCTTCCTAGAGCTGATGGTATCACACTCCAGGGTTGTTACTTTTGAGTTCATTTGCTGCCAATAGGGCCGTGATTCAAAATACCGTCAAAGGTTGAAAGTTTCCAAAACTGCATCTGTGTATGTAATTGTTAAGGAATCTTTAGAAGTATATATTAGGAATGAGAGGGCTTAACAGGAGGAATGGACAACTTTTGAAAGCAGTTGACACTGCATGTGTCAGCTTGGAAAAAACAAAACCAACATTCCTGCAAAGCTAGTGAGCTCTGTTTGATGACATATATTAGGGCAATGCCAGTAGGAAAACAGGAATGAATAGAAACATCATTAAAAATAGAAGCACTGAAAGGGCAAACAGCAGATTATTCTTTTTATTTGCCAAATATGAACACTATTATCTACCCAATAATAAGAAATAAGTGTCAAGTGATCTCGTCATACTGTATTCTTGTCAAATGGTCAGCATTTGAGCTTCGTGGTTTTCAGAGACAGATTTATTGCCCAAGATGAGGGGAAAGTTCTAGAAAATCCACTCCATAAAAAAATGTTTTTGTGCATGATCTCATTCATTATGACTTTTACTATACAACAGAATGAGAAGCGATCACAGTAGAGATACTTGAAAAGTGAAATTTGACCAAATGTTCCTTAAATATAATAGATAAAACATGAATTGCATTTCAGGAAAGAAAAGTAGTTACCCTGGAAATACTTTAAATGTTTGCATGTGTAATGGCCCTCCAAGACCCAGCACACTAATGATGGGCCATTGCTCTGAGCTGAAAAGGAAATCCATTCCCGTACACTGCCCCTATCCAAGTCCATTAAGAAATAATGGTTAAAAGATGAAAGTCGTGTTAGGGCTTCAGAGAAAATGTTTGGCACACCAGGATGAAAAGTCAACAATCTGCTTTTAACGAGAGACACTGGAAAATCTTTGGTTAACATACCACTGAAAATATTAATTCTCCTTAATGGCAGGATGCAACATAGCTTTTTATAGTTTTTGATCCATGTCATAAATTTGGCCATGACAAAGGGATACTCCAGCTTTAGCTCACTGGCAGAAACATTCACTTTTTCCCAACACTAAAAGCTTAGTCCTTTGGATTCTCTCTAAAGTGCCAAAGGGCCAAATTCTTTGTATGGAAATAAAATTGGAAATAAAATGATTGGCAAAAGAATGAGAGTAAAAAAGAATCATAGTGTGTAAACTGTGGCAGATTTAATTCTGGACTTACTTTTTGCATCCACTGCCTTGCTAAGGGGTGTAAACAAGATAAAAATAGGAACATATATTTCAAAATGAAATGTAAAGGAATGATGACAGTATAAATGTAGATGTTCCAGCTGTTTCCCAACTATTTCTGGTCAATAATATAATGGAAATATATTGGTCAATAACATAATGGAAATGGTCTGTGTGCTTTTTCTCTGTGTAATTGGTTATTATCATGTAGTAAAAGGGGAAGTGTTTCCTTTATCAGTTCTGTGCAATGAAGTTTGGAATCCTTTCTGAATCAGAATCTCTCCTCTGAAACAATGTTTCATTTGTTCAGCTTATGGATTTAGAGGTGCTTGTTTAGTAAAGCTGATGTAAAAACCTGATAATTTATTACTTCAATAGCAAAGGCACCTACAAGCTAATACTACCTTTGGTCCTGGTACAACAGGATCTATTTCCTTTACAATAAATAGAAGTGAACAATAGAAATTACACACTACAGACAAAGTTCTCGTTCAGCCACCTTACAAACACAGTATTGTTCCATAAACAGTAAATTTCCAATACAAAAACCTCAAAGTTTGCAAAGTGTGACTGATTTATGCATAGACTAAATTTCCTGTCTAATGTCTTTGTCTATGACAGGAGTAAGTCTTTATGCTGAATATTACTTTAAAATCTAAAACACTTTACAGAAATATTCTATTCTGTGATCTAGTTTTTAGATCAGGAAGCTTAGACAATCAAAGCAGTTGTGTGCCAGATAGGTGGCTAGAATTAAACTGGGGATTCCATGAATCCCAGCATAATGCTGTAGTAACTTCTCTTTCCTAGTGTTAAGTGTCTGCTGAAATGTCCTTTTTTATATTCTTCCTAAATTGCCCTCTTGGTTTCCTGTCTTGTTTTTTACCCATAGAATTTTATATCCTCCAATTATTTCCAATCAGTGAACTAAATTATCAGCTTTGTTGGTGCCAATCTACCCTGCAATCTGCTGAAAAGTAAAATACATATTTCAGAAACTAAAACTAGAAAGTGACTTGGTAGTAGTCAATGGATTCTGTCCACCCCAGGTCTCCAGCAGGAGCATTATTTGAGACTCCTGTGAACGTGGTTGTTGCTGGAAACCATAAGGATAATTCATGGAAAATCTTACACAATCCTAGAATTTTAACATCTGTGGGTAACTGTCATGATATCAAAAGACATGAATGCCAGTGCCATTGATTAAACCATTCTTTAATTTTTTTTCTTTTACTGCCCTGGGGCTTGGTAGCACCATGTAAGTCAGCTATTTGTGAAGAGACTGTCATCCCCACGTATTAAAAGTCTGGGAATAAAGCAAGCTATCATTTCATGTTTGGTCCTGCGGTCTAATCTTGGTTCTGCCCACTGTTGTTTGGAAAAGGCTAACACTGAGAGGCTTTGTGGTTCTGTACTTAGTATAAAACCCCTCCCTTATTTCTCAAATTATTGGTTCTTAACAATAGGAAAATCCCTGTATTGTACAGAAGTGTGATGAGTAATATCTTGGGTCACTTCTTGTGAAACTTCTTCTCCATATTTCAACTTAAGCACAAAATTATTTGAAATCTTCTGTTCATGTTCATTTCCCCCCGTTATTTTTGTTACGAAGTAGCACAACATTGAAATCCTGAGTGTGGAATAAAGAAATTAAGATTTCCCTATTAAGTAAAGGGAAAGGGGATAACTTTACTAAATTTCTATGCAATATTGAGTTTTGTACGTTTTTCTTTTCAAATCTTCCCTTTTGAGTCCATGAAATTGATTTTTCAAAGCAACATTCTTGGTTTGAGTGGTATTCTCTAAAATTTTCCCTGTGCTTTAAAAAAAAAAGGGGGTGCAAAAGGAAGGGAAGGAAAGAGGGACAAAAAATTTGAAAGATTGAGATGAAAGTAGGATCATTAAACTATTCAATAGTCATAATGTTTACTAATGAAAGTGTTATCCTGTGCTTTGAACAGAGCGGGGAATTTACATGTCTTGTGACCTCCTTGCTAGCTTTCAGCTGACATTTTCTGGAAGTTATGCTGGTGATGCTTGTAAGAGTGAGGGAAGTGCTCCAAGGAGTGAGAATATTATGCAGTAATTAATAAAAGAAGTTGAAAGGTGAGTTGGAGCCTAAGGAGATATCGCCTGTCACGTACTGTTATTTATATGTATTTTTACAGTTAGCAGCACTTCAATCTTCCTGTGACTCCCTGTGATTGCTTTCAAAAAGTTATTGGTTATGAGTCCCTCTCACACTTCAATTGTGACCTTTTTGTGTTTTATCTCCTTAGACTGTTAAAGAAACATAGAAAATTAGATTAAAAACCAAATTAAAATAACTTCAGTGTTTCCGCTGTGAAATCTGTCACATTTCACCAAGTAAATTGCTTTATATGGTACAGTATTTGACTTTTCAGAGAGATTAAAAACTTGAATGATGCCTAACAGTAGTCTGGAAAAAGTTTTCAATGAACAGAAAAGGTCTTAAATCTAGTTTATTTTATTAGTTGTTACTTCCTCGTGTATGTTTTATTTTAACAAATCCCTTTAACAAAGATAGCTAAGGAAACATAAGCATTGTTGTTCTCTCAGAGTAGTGCCAGGCTCTTTGGTCTCTATCCTTGGACTGGAAAGAGAGGGACGCTACTGAGATTTCAGGTACTCTTTGAAAAATCAAAACAGGTCCTGGAAAACTACAGATGTCCAAAGGGTTTGGAAATCTTCCTCAGTGGATGGGGCCTGTGTGGGATTTCCATTGGCAGCTTCAACTTCTCGAGGTGAAAGTTAAAGCTGAGATTTCAGAGAGAGGAACATTTTAAAAAATGTATTTATTTATCTATTTATTTATTAAAAAATTCTATTTCTTTTCAGTTTAAACAGTGAAATGGGCCACTGGGGTCAACAATCAGCAGGCATGCTTTGGACCTGCCTGGGCATTGTAAACTAGGACAGAGTTTGCCTAAGAACTGACAGACCATCACTGGTTTCACAATCAAATAATTTGCACCTTACTGTTTCAACATCCGTTCAATAACTGTTGAGTTATTGTCTCCTGTTCACAAACACAGACTGGCTAACCTCAAGTGAGCTTTGCCATGTCCATGTTCTCTGGTTTAAAGGAACCAAAATGAAGCCTGCAACCTGCATGACTTCAGGGCAGAGATGGGAGACGTGTGCTCAGGAGCTTTTTGGTGAATTGCGCAGGGACTCTGGCAGAATGTGTTTTAGGGCAAGCAGATTGATCACCCAAAAAATGGAGGAAAGAAAACAACTGTTTTTTACAGTCAGGATCTGTTCTTTAGAGGGGCTTAGTATCCTGTTTCTTTACTTGGCTCTTCAAAAACATCTGGCAGGGATGCCTATGTTTTCATTCACTAAATTTCTTATTTCTTTACTTGGTCTGAATACAGTTGCATTGCAAAGTTTGCCTGATGACTTCTGCGATCAAGCAAGTCAGTCACTAATCACTGCTACTCTGCAACAGCTACAAATGGACACTCAGCTTTATAAAATGGCAGAATCACCCTGGATTCAGCCCATGCTTAGAACATCCATGGAGGAATTGCTACCAGCCCTACTGCACCTCACCCATTTATGTGGACATGCTCTGAATAATCCAGAGAGAAAATTTCTGGGTTTAGCTCAATTATGTCACTGCTCAAAATATATCTTGCATTGTGTGGGACATACAAGATGTGTGTAAAGAGCCAGGGAGTAGAGCAGGGCAAGGAATTCTTTGACCTTGCCCTGCCAGTGCTGTCATTGACCTCACCTGCTCCCTCACACCAGTGGCACAACATGTTTTCAGTCTCAGGAGCAAAGCTGCATGAAAGAGGAGCTGCAAAAACAGCAAATCATAGAGTCATGGAACAGTTTGGAAAAGACCTTGAAGATCATCTAGTTCCAAACCCTGCTGTGGGCTGGAACATCTTCCACAGATTGCTCAGAGTCTCATCCAGTCCACGAACACTTCCAGGGCTGGGGCACCTGTAGCTCCTCTGGTCAACCCATTCCAGTGCCTCACCACCCTCAGAGTAAAGAATTACTTACTAATAACTAACCTAAACCTACTGTCTTTCAGGATGAAGCCATTATCCATTGCCTCATCACTAAATGTTCTTGTAATGGGTCTGTCTCCAGCTCCCTTGTAGGCCTTGTTAGGTGCAGTAGGGCTGAACTTAAAATTATATAGAATTGATTGGACTGAAACAACCACGGGCCACATAAGGGTCCATGTTGGAGTGCCACAGGACACTACTGCTGGACACTCTCCTGGGGCCCTGAGGGCACTGCCAAGCTTTCCTGTCCCTGATCAGCCTCCCCCAGAGCTCACCCACCCTGCCCATCCCTGCTGTCTTAGCCCCCAGCTACAGTCTATCCGTGCTGTGTAGGAGAAAGTTGACAACTTGGACAAATTAGCAAGTAATAATATAATATATGCTATGTAAAACAAAATTTAGATAAATCTTCCTGGCTTTAATGTGAAGAATTGAAGCCTCTGAGCATGGAGGTGCAACATCTACAGCTGTACCCAAGGTGAGGGGATGTAGGAGATGCAGGTCCTACAGATGCAGGTCAAACAGATTTGGCATCTAAAAGAACTACATTTGCATTTGGCTTAATTTCCTCTCACTACCTCTTGATCTATATGAACATCAACCTGTGGAATAATATGCCAAAGAAGCATCAACATTAACCTGTGGAATAATATGCCAAAGAAATTTCCCTTAAAGCTCAATGAGAACAAAAATTTTATTAGAAAGAGTTGCTTCAACCTTGGAAACTAAATACCATAGTCCCTGCCTTTCTCTATGTTTAATCATCTTCTTAAACTAATTGCCATGTTTAAGAATTGAATTTTGCTGTTAGTGTTGGAAAAATGACTCCTGCTAAGTCCTTGCCAAAAAGGCTGAAAGGCTTTTTCTTATTTTCCAGAATTTCTCCTTGTGTGTGCCTTTAATCTGTGCTTGAGCTTATCTGACAAGCAGCTCTCCCTAAGCCTTGGTTGAGAAGACTTGTTTTCCAGGCCCTGTATAATTTCTGTGACCCTCCTTTGAACTGCAGAATCTGATATCCTCCCCAAAGTACAGACACGAGGATGGCCAAGTACTCGCCTTAGGAGTGCTGAGAATAACAGCAGCTGGATCACTCCCTTCTCATTGCTTAATAGTCTCAGGTTTACACATTCAGAGAAATTTGGGGCTTTTTTTGCCATTGCATAGCACTGACATTAAGCTTTTCAGAATATCTTTTGTGGTAACAAAAATTCCTAATGATCTCATTAAGGCACAGACTTTATCCTTAGTATTTATATGTTAGCAAGTCTGCAGTTTTCCAGGTTTACAGCCCCACTTTCACCTGGGGAATGTTGGAGATTCTGTTACTTTGAACAGACAATCTCATTAACTATATTTTGAAATCTCTTCAAAATGGATTGAAATGAGAAGTCCCAGAATACCTATCCCAAATCTTCCAAAGGTGTACCCTACTCATAGAAGTACTCTTTATTTCAGTAATTGCCCCAGGGCTGGAAGAAAAGGGGGTCCTTCCCATGCAGGGCTTCAGCAAAATGATAACACATCTGGTGATGTAAACCAGAAAGGTAACTTGATATGTTTGGAGTTTCTCTGCCTTTTTTTTTTTTTTTTTTCTGTATTAATTTCTTGCTTTCTTTTCTCCCACTACAAGAAAAAAAGCCTGAAACCCAGTAGATGCAAGAAAAACATAAAACTGAGAGCTAGAAAAATAATCAATATCACAACTCAGCTGAGGTAATTTGGATGAGCCGCCACTGTCATGCATATGTACAAAGGGAGAAAGCAGAAATGGAACTTGATTCCACCTTTGCCAAAACTCTGTGTTATGAGCCTGAGGAAATAGCTGATGTTTGTCTTAGATTCTCTGTGTGTGAGTGACAGATGATAAATTGTTTGTTAAATACCAGGAGAACCACTGAGAGAACACACATCAAAATTTTCTTTACACTATTTTGCCGCAGAACAACAGTATTTCTTTATTTTCAATATATCCTTCCAATTTGTTGCAAAAAGGAACATAATTGCAATTTGAACCTCAAGCAAGTCCTAAGCCCCACCAGCAGTTTTGTACTTCTTTGCAGCATGGCTTTCTTACGGCACCTGTTTTGCCTTTGCTTTGCCATTTTTTAAAAATTCTCTCCTGTGTATAATATGGTCAGTATGGTGGGACTGAAAAAGGAATTTTCAATCAGTAGGCTGTAGTACATAAGTGAGGAATAATTTTATATATTTGTTTAGAACTGGGTGGGTCTGCAGCTTCTGAGCTCCAAATGTCCAGGGATCAATACAAATTCTCAGGAAGGCTGCAGATTCACTACATTGCTTCATGTTTAGCTTTGAGATCATGCACATCTCTGTAGTAACACATTGGTGTTTTGAGAAAGAGATCTGCATCAGTACTTGCCACCGTTGTAGAATTTTCTCCAAACTGTTATGCGAATCATTTCCCTTCACTTGAACACGTTGCTGCTTTACAACACAAACTATGCGGTATATAATATACATTTTGCACAATTTGCTGCAGTTAGAGTTCCCAGATCTTCCAATATGGGGCAGCAGTTGCCAAATCCTGGCACAAGAAAGTCACTTATTTCCATCTGTGAAAATATCGTCCTCTTTCTCTATGTAGGCAGAGAGAAGTTACTAAAATAAGCCACTAGAAATTGGAGGAGATGGAGTTTGTTTTATTCTTTTTTTTTTTTTCTTTAGTTTAATTTGCTGGCAGAGCAGAAGTAATGTGGTCCAGGAATGTTTCCATTTCTTACATTCTTTATTATGGTGAAACCTACACAGTAATCTTTCATGTGATGTAGTTTCTGGTCAGAACTCTGAATCATCCTTTAATTGCTGGAGGTGTTTTTATCTGAGCTGTTTTTCTAGCTAATTCAGTACTCAAGACCACATTTGAATTTCTTCCCAATTGAAACTGATGCTTTGCTCACTAGATGCCACTACGATATTTTGAAAGACTTCTGGAGTGTATAATTTCTCCTCTCTCTTTGTGGAACTTTGCTCCACCCTTGGATCATATTTATCCCATACTTGGAGGTGTAACAGATATATGAGCCTTCTATATCTGAAAATATTGTTCTTCAGTACAGCAGTTTAGCAAATTTGCTCATTCTTACTGACAAAGAAAACATAATAAAACAAACAGGATTGATGATGATTTTGGCTGAATCTTTCATGGTTTTGACTAGATTGTCTCACTAAGCAAATAGATTGTTAACTTCAAATTCCTCCTGTTTCCTCCCATCCTCTGACAGTCTTTTCACATATTCCCTTATCTTTTATTTGCTTTGTTTTCTATGTTCAGTTCTATTTCCCTACTTAGCCTCTTTCTTAACTCAGTTCTTCCCAAACCTGAAATGCTCTGTGCCCCCAGTGCTGCATTCTGGGTTCTCTCTTCTGCTTTGATTACAGTAAAGGGCCCGTCTTGTGCTTAATATTCATGCATTGCCTATCAGAGTAAACTATAAATAATAATAATACTAATCCTGACAGAGTGCCCACTTTTGAACAAAGCACTGTTTTGTCTTTTTTTTCCCTCCTTTTAAAGTCTGCAAAACACATTGCCACATTTTCCACAGGCTCATCTTCTGCACCTATCAAACTTCAGCTTTTATACAACCAGTGTCCATTTGGTCAGCCAACAGTAGAAATGTTTTCGCTGAGACCTACGCTGAACTCAGCATAATAGCAAACAGGTGGTCAAATTAGAACAAAAACAAGTTTTTTTAAAAAAAATCAGCCGGTGAAGCAAATAAATGTTCAGGATCTTAAGTGTTGATCAAAGAGAAAATAAAAACTAGCATGCATGGACATGTGATCAAGGAAAGAGCCATCAAAGCGGTCCATGTCTTGTGGGAAGGGACACTGATGATGTGGAAAACTCAGCAGATAATTCAGATTAATATTATTTGGTCATTCCTGATTTCAGTTTATTATGGAAATGATGTAAATTTTGATAAATGTAGGTAAGTGTATGCAGTTGATAAAATAAAATACAAGATTCAGTATGCTGTTGGAATTTGGAAACTCATAGTGGATGACAGTGTTGCTTCTTGCTGAGTGGCAGAAGAATAGATGGGCTTACATCTATCTCCTACCTGGGGGGGAGGTGTTGCTGAAACAGAATATAATAATGAACAGTCTCACTTTTACAAGCCCTTTTACAAAATACTTTTACATTTCATCTAACTGAGCAAGCTTTAAACTTTATTTTTTATTTCTATGAGTGCTGAATGGAAATAAAACTAGAAAGGAAAACAAATACTGCACAAAATATTATTATTATAAATATCATATATATATCCCAAAAAAGCAGATTGCAGAAGCATAATAAATGTGCCTGTAGTGTATTCAAGATCAAGAAGCAAATGACTTACAACTGAAAAGAAAATGCCAACATTCGGTAATTTCCAATTGCAACTAATAATAAAGTGCATCCTTTTAACAGTGGAATTAATTATAATTTTGACATACATGTAAAATTATTCAATAATTGTATATGTTTTTACAAAATGAAAAATCATCGCAAAGGGAGAACCTGAGAAAAATCCTCATTTACTCTAGTAGGGAAGCATATTAAGAAGTTGCCATAAAAATGAACCTTCACAAGGCTTCCGTGATGTTTGTTTACACAAGAAACATCATGAAAAGTGCTTAAACTCTGTGCTTTGGCTGCAGCAGCTTCAGCCTATATGCAGGCTGAAAAATTTATTATTTATGAAGAGCAGTGATAAATGCAGTTAACTATTTATTTAAATGTTAACATTAGAAGTGTTTAACAAAAGGAGAGGAATCAGGAAGCTCAGTTAAAGTTGCAGATCTGTTCTAAGTCTCAGCATTGTTCCTTTTATTTTTCTCAGCAGCATGGGTTCAGGATGGAGTTGTTAGGTTTAAGTTAGAATTTCCTGGCTTTTCTTTTGGTTTGTGTTAAACCACATTATTTTTAAACATACTTTCACAAGGGATTCCACTGGTCAATTCTTCTCTCTTTTTCCTTTTCCCCCAAGGTTTTTTTATGCATATGTAATCATTTTACAGATGGCATACAACAATTTGAAAGAAACTCTTTCCAAGCTATCCATTCCAAACTAAAATAACTACATTTAAATATTATTTTCTGTATTACTGTTCCAGTGATCTCTCTGTACTCAAATCATATTGAATATTTTAAGTAAAAATTAAAGAAAAAAGAAGTTTTTTTTCATGCTCTCTGGGATATCCAGCTCCAGGCTAATTTCTGCAGATAAGAAACAGTATCTGGCTTCCCCTCTCTTCTGCTATCTGGCTGCTACTGCTCTAGTGTTGTATTCCTCACCTTCAGTGAAAGCATACAGCTGCTGCTTCTGTTTCCTCTGAGATCCACTATTGTAAAAGGTACTAGCTGAAAATTTACAAATTATCTTACCATGAGTTACTAATCCTGTTTTCATTTCAGCAGAAAATTCATTCTTAATTGTAAGAAAGTGAATATGAGGAGTCAATACCAAAATGTTACTGTTGAACTTGAGTCAGTTTTTTTTCCTTTTTTTAACTAATTTGAATATTTTTTATTTATTAATGAGGATTGTTTGTTTCATTTTCTTACCTATTTAGTTTTGCTTTCTCCAACTTGCCAGGACAAGCTATAAGGATGAGCTGCAGTTCCCTCACTTTTCTTTTGCCAGCCCAGACCATGCTCCTGTGGTATGCTGGGCTCTTGTGGCTGAGCTATCTTAGAGCAGTCTTGCAGTAGTTTATGAAATCAAAAGCTGAAGTATGGCAGGGCGACTGAAACGAGTCAGTTAAAAACTTCATTTTTCTTGAATAATGTTTCTTTTTTCAGTCTATTTCAGAAATCATGTCAAAATAATGGAATTTGGCTTTTATGCATACTCTCACTACAAGACAATAAGCTGTCATTACAGATGTATTTCACAGGCCCCACTTTGAATTACTTGCATGAAGTGCCCAACAGGTGTTGCTTCCTCCATGCTGGTGGGATGCTCCTTGACACTCCCTGGTGCCGTGAGGATGGTTGTCTTCCAAACATCACTGTTCAGGACAGGGCATCTCTGCTTCCCATTCTGGTTCCAGCATTTGTTCCATTTCTTCTCATCACCTTTTCAACCAGCTCTCCTAAACTATAAGAATGAGAGAGACCAGTTGTAGTTTCATGGAAAATCCTGAATATTTTGGACATTATTGAAAAAATAATATTTTAAAGTATCTCAATTCTTATGGTGTGACACATTCAATAATTCACCCTACACATTCAGAGTCACTGTGGGAACATTATTTTCAGTGGTGAATTTGGGGATAAACTCCCTTCTTCTCTGGTACAAGTATGTTGCCACCTCCTAGATGTGGTTTTGAAAAAGTTAATTTTCTTTTCATAGACAATAGTAAAGATGAAAATCAACCTATTTTTAATGGCTTCTTGACTCATAAGTTATTCTATTATTCCTGTTTTACTAGTATATTAACCATGAACTTTAAAGCCATGCATTATTTAATGTGCCAATATTGTGTAACTTCATCTCAAGAGAAATTTAATGGTATATATTTTTTAGAATTAGAAGTGAGTTCACCATTTTGTTCCAGCAGCAGTTTTCACTTGAGAAGTGTAAACATGTTCTGTGGTTACAGTTTCTTGATAAAATAATATAAATATAAAGCATTCCTTTGTGGAGCCCATTTGTGGAACTTTCTTGCTTTCTATCTTTCTGGGGTGTAGTTGCACCATGGGGATCTGTGCTTTGCAAATAGAAATTACCCATCAGATAGATGAATAAGATTATCCCAAATTCCTGTTAAAGGGAGCCAAGCATGAGATCCTTTGGATGTTTTCAGATATTTCAGCCAAAGTGGGTATGTGGTCTAACTTTATTACTGTGGGAAAGCCACAGGCAGCATTCTTAGTTGTGTAAACTGATCCGTAAATTCAGCTTTGCTGATTTATGTTAACTGAGGATCTGACCCAATGTTTAAAGGATATTAAACATATCAGGGGTACAATAAAGAAATAATTGTTGATGGACTGTTTCTTACAGAATACAAACATAGAGAATGGGCATTTAAGATTTTTGGAGTCATTCAATATTTTAAATGATGGTTGAAAGCAATGGAGGTATTCTAATCTGTGCCGGCTCAGCATCTGACAAGGAGTTCTGAATGCTGCTAAGAGCATTTGGCTGTTTCTGTTTACTGTAGCTTAACACAAGAGCAATGGGACAGTTGACAAACTTAAATGGCAACAAGATTACTATAAATTAAAAAAAAAAAAACCTAAACATTTTCAGAGCACATAATTAATTATTGGAGAGTATTCTTCCCCCCGGTATTTTCAGGCAAGTAGGTTAGGATTATAAAACTGCTTTGTCCAGGATAAAAATAAAAAGCAGTCATGAATTTTTCTGTTTCACTTCCTGAGCTGACCGCAAGTTTCTGCGTGCTAGGTACATGCTTTTTGTTAGGCATAGTGTTGCTTTGTTTTCATTATGGATGAGCACAATGGTGGTCAGAGGAAGAAGATTCTGTTTTTCTTTGAAACATTTGACACTTTTCCCTGTCAGAGGAAATGATCCTGGCTCAAAGGACTCATCAGTCTGACCAGAATTAGCAATTTCAAAACTATTAGGTCAATGAAGGGATTTGCTGGATATCAGTTCCTTAGCATTTTAGGCAGTTTAAAAAGAACTCTGTTCTGGCATTTCTCCAAATTTTATATTGTGCCTGGAATTTCAGCCTGCAGCCTTCAACTCCAGTTCACTGGAGTTTACCCAGTGATCATTTGATGTTGATGTTTTGCTTTGACACGGTGCTAACATGATGTGCTGAGGATGGAGAAAATATCAAAGAGCACAAAAAACTCTTTTGCTGTTTAAAAATATTTGAAACCAAATCTAAACTTTGCTGATAGCTGAATCCTTTCTTTTTGTGATTTTTGGAACAGATAGGCTTTTTATCCAAACTATTTATCCTAATCAGCAGTTGTAGGAGAGGAATGTTAAATAAACTATTTTATTCTGATTCTTTCTCTGGATGTTTACCAGGCTGTTGACAAAGGCCAGAGAATGTTTAATGACTTGGTGGGGAGACTTGAAACAGAAGTGGGTATCACACTGGATGCTCCTTATTTGCTTTCTTTCACAGTGCAACGAAAGGGAAATGATGACAGACCACCTCTTGATACCCAGTTTGATTAAGAAAATTTATCATGTTCCTTGTCATGAGTTCAAGTCTCCCACATTGAATAATATAAACATTCTCAAACATGAGCCAGAAATAGGCAGATAAGACTCAGATGTCTCTACCAGAGAATCATATTCGGTCTGGAAACGTGAACATGACCTCAAAATAACTCTCATGTAGAACTAGGGAGTATTTAAAAATACTTGAAAGCCTTCTCCCTGTGCAATCAACACAGGACTCCCAGTTTGGTGAAAGGAAAAGTGGTCTCCTCCATTTCTGAAGCCTGTACATTCCTTGAGCTGACAGTAATCAGACACATAATCGGGAACTCATTATTTCCTGGAACTTTGAATTTATTTTCATTCTGTCAGTTCTCATATAGAAAATTATCCCCCAAATTAGAACAGCATTCTGGCAGTCACGTTAGAGAATGTTACAAAGGAGATAAAAGTGCCATAGAACAAAAATATATTTCAAGACTGTGTCATCAGATTTATCTCACAAAAGCAAGAAGATTATTTTTTGACATGAAGAGCTGCATATAAACAAAAAATGTACACATTTGTTATTTAAAGAATTTGCTCTGTTTGTGATTTTGCACACTTCTGAGCTTGCACTGCAGGACATAACCAGAAAAAGATTTCTTTAGTGGGTTACTCACAGAAATCATGCATTTTAGTAGCATGTTCTGAATGCATTTATGACAAGCAATAAACACCTTTATGGAAAAAAAAGCTCAAAATTTATATTAGTATTTATACAGAGTATTAAATTCCATGTTTGTATGAATTTTCCAGGGAAAGAATGAAGAGGAAATCTGACATCAGGGTAGTGTTGATTTTGTGTCATCTGAACTTGGGTTGCTGTAGTAACACTGCAGAATGAGGACACCCAGTGTTTCAAGTCATGACAATGCCCACAAATGTGACATAAGGCTGAACTTTTCCAGCTGAAGCTAAAAGATTTTAGACCTTTGGTATAGCCAAACTGTGCATTGAATTTTGGATAACCAAGAAACAGAGAATGGATTAAATTCAGTGAACAATGTGGAGAGGCAAATGGTTTTTCCAGTCCCAGAATTAAAGCTTAGTGTCCTAGCCCTTCATCTCTGGAGACCTGATTCTCATTCCAGGGTAGGCAATAAATAATGCGCTTGTTTGGTCAAGTGGTTGTCTTCTGTTTGGCAACTTTTAGGATTCTTATTGTGTATTGTAGACTGGCTTTTCGCAAGTTGATTATATTATGTTTAGAGTAAATTCCCAAGAAGGATTTTCAGCACATTTTGGTAGCAGGATAATCTTTATAGGTGGGTGGTAGAAAATTAACCTTTATTTCTGTATGATACATATGGTAGACATGTGGCAGAAAACAAAAAATGACAGGGGATTTAAAACACCATCAGAGCAAATCAAAGGCATAAATTCTAATGAAGCAGATGGACTTATGGTGTTAGTGAGAGTTGATATGAATCTTTAGATAAAAATGACATAATAATTTTGCTTAGTAGATGTCTTCTATTTTCTATGTAGGTTTTTTATAGTAAAAGGTATATCTGGTCCCTGAAAATTTCAGGTGCAGTAAAAAAAGCCACACAATACTTCTTTAGATGAAGAAAGCTCTGAAGGATGGGTCATAGCTGAAATCTAGGGCATATAATTTGGTCAGTAAAATGACTGATAGTCCATTCATACAAAAGTGTGTAAGAGTATTTGAAAAGGGTTTTTTACACATAATATAGAATTGTTTTGCTTGGAAACTTTTAAATCTGTAACTGTTCAGAACTTTGACCTAGAGGTGAGAGGTCAAACAATAAATATGGTTAAATGGTAGGCCTTTCTGATCTATGGATATTTCACCTTGAGATGCTTTTCTTGTAGGAGTACCTCTGTATGTGTATCCTTTCAGATGTAGTTCTTATATTCCTTAATTTAGTATCTGAGCACCCTCAATAAAACCATGAGCGATAGCATGAGGTACTTTTTTTTCAGATCTCATTCCCATAGGGGAATCTGTGTTTAGATTAGTTTTAGTAGAGCTTCTTTTGGTTTGCTCTTTTGTGTTTATAGATACAGTTATGGTTTTACAAGTCCATCTAGAAGAAATGTTCTCTGACCTTGGAGCAAAAGGTGGTGGGATTTCTAAAGTTTATTACTTGGTGATTGGGCCCATTTCACAGTTTTGAAAGGTCTGTGAGAAAATCATGTCTTTTGCCTAGATAAACACTTTTGTTACTGTAGAGTGCTGTGCTGTTCCAGACAGCTTTTAAATACAGTCTTCACTCCAGACTTGAAGCAGCTTTATAAATGCCCTGAGACATGGACATTGGAACAGCAAGTCTGAGATTGATGTAATGACTTGAGATAACGAGTTTGCCCATGGTGATTTCATATTCTGTGCCTGAAATTTACCTTAAGCTGATGCTCCAACCAAGGCAGGATTTTTATTGAATATTTAGATTTAGACCGAACTGTATCATCTTTGAGACACTGTTTTGACATTTGAGAAAATGAAAGAATTTTTTCTTCCTTTTGAGCCTGTTCCTATCATCTACATTCCATTTTTTTAGTCTAAGCAATTTAGTTTCTTAAAGTGTTTCCAAACATCAGTGATACAGGCCATAGTGAAAAATCTCATTCCTGAAGACATAGGTTGTTTTCTGGTAACAAGTATTTCATGAGTCAGCAGTGACTTCAGCATTTCTTTTTTTTCTGGGTAGGACGGGAGATAAAAGTTTGGAGTCTAGATTCTTACTTATAATTTTATATTTATTGACAGCTCTTGGTATTTCAAAATGTAATGCAGTGGAAAGAGTGCAGTATCATCATGAATTCAGCTGGAAGAATATCCATCTCTCTTATTTGACATGATAAAAAGTCCAGGTCTATTTGGTATTATAGATTGTGTTGGTCCAACAAATGGGTTAAGGTCAAACCAGTGTTTTCGCGAGAAATGGAAACACAGGGGCATCATGGAAGAAAGTTCCTGGTTGTCAAAGCAAAGTCACATTGGATTGAACATAGATTTGAGGTCTTTATGCATTCAGAAATATTGGTGCTTGTGACAAAAAGAACTTAGGAAGGTTGCATTGTAAAAAAATCATATAAACTTTGGAAGAATAGCATCAGTGAAAAGTGTTGAACAGATTGTAATCTCATAGTAATTAGCCCAGAACCTGTGGATAATCATGAAATTATTATCCCTGTTAGTCAGGACCAAACTGATCAACAGGGTCAGACAAAAAACCCCCATAGATTTAGAGGTTGCATGAAACATTTGGAAACACTGAAACACAGATTGTGCATCTGTATTGCAAGTAAATTGCAAGAGGAATAGAAAACCAACAGGAAACTAAACTGTAGAAGACTTCTCCAGCTAAAGATTTATTCAATTGTCCAATACACTGTACCTACAAAAGTAAACAAACATGTAAACTTTTAGAGCAGGTAGCAGTGCTCTGTAAGACAGAAATTATGTGCAAGTAATACATTTAAGGTTATTTTGTGCAGTAATTTCACTGGAGGTATGAATATTCCTGACATGATAGTGGTCTGATGACAATGTGAATAAACACATGATCCCATATTCTGTTGACATGCACTTTAAAGACATAAGGCAAACATTTAAATCAGAGATGGAAATGTGTATGGGAACAATTTTCAGCTGTATAACTCCATGCAGATTTAGCAATAGTGTTCCTTGTTATCCATCTGCATATAAAGCTACAAGATCTGATACACAACTGCAGCATCAACATAGCATGGCATAAGCAATTCCATTTGGAACTTAACGCTGCCATTTTGACTTAAGTTTTGGGAGGGATTAATGAATCTAAGAAACATAAAAATGGGCTGAAGCAAAGTGATTTTGATCTGTAACAGGGGGTACACATCAAACACTGAAAACTTATGTGGCGTTAATCATCATGAAACTTTGGGGGCTGGAAGGCCTGCTGTGCAGTTACACCAGAGTTAACGGGATATGAATATGCATAACTGTCCTTTGCACCTTGGCGTGCCTTTTGCACTACCATTTGTTTGTATGATGTTTTTATTCCTATTTTTTTTAGCTGGGGACAGAAGATTTAAAAAGGCATTACAGCAATAATGGCATAGTCTATAAAACTTATCAGATGTTCACTGCTTATAAACACAATACACTCCCTCTCCCACTCTTTGATCTTATAATTAGCAAAAAAAAAAAAGGGAAGTGACACTTAGAACCTTTTGTTTAAGGCCTTTAATTTAGCTTTGTAACACACTCAATTGCATACTGCTGTGTCTACTTAGTAGATCAAGAAACTGTGGGACAGCAGTATTAAGTGACTTTTCCAAGTTGCAACAGAGACTCAGTGGCAGAGCTGGAAACAGAAGCCAAATGTCTTACTTCTCAAATCTTTGGCCCAAGACATCAGATTCAAGACTGAAAATCAGATGAGCCTCAGGAGCTTGGCTTCTTAGGAAATGGGTAATTTTATTCAGAGATCCTAAGGCTCACAAGTAAGTTTGCTTGTAATTCTGGTGCCAAGATAATAAATGAGATGTAAATTAGAATGCAAGTCATGCTTTTGTATGATTATTTTTATTGGAAAGTGCAAAAACCAAATCAAACTTTACAGGGAAGCATGCTAGTTTCAATCATTTTTTTTCTCAAGAGAGGCTTTGCAGGTTCCAGATGGAATTTCTAGTTACAGAAACCCAACACAAAACCACTGGATGTGATGATGGCTGGGGTACCCTTGGTTTGGGGAAAAAAAGGCTCAATCTCTGTAGCATAGATTCAGGATGGTGATTTGGGCCTGGTTCTTTTTCATCTTTTTCTGGAGGACACTGGTGATTCTGGTGACACTCTCTTGGTGTCTTCTCTCAAAACTGTAAGAGATGTCTTTTTCATTCAAACACCACATGCAAAAATCTTCAGGACTTTGTTTTGGTATTTTTTGCTATGAAACTGTCCTTTCTCACGCAGCTTCTAATTTAGATGCTTGAGTAGTCTGGTAGTAACATGTTCAAAGCTCAAAGCCAGTAGTGATCTAAATCGTCATCCTACAGCCTATACAAAATATCTGAACCACATCAAGAGCAGGTGTTTACAACACAAAAACCATTACAGTAAATGCAACATGTTTCCATTAGTTTTTGACAGTTTTACTAAAGCAGCCAAAGCCAGAATGGAGTTTGAGCCAGAATATCCTGCTTGATTGTTGAGATTGCCTGTTCTCTTCAGGGCAGAGGTATGTTTCAGCAGAAGGCAGAGGCTAAGATAAGTTGTGATGTGGAGAGAGGAAGGAGGAGTGGAGCTCTGCAGACCATATGACTGTGTGTGACCCAGGGTTCACGGTGTGCTAAGTGATGCTCACTGGAGGGGAAAAGGAACGAGACAGCATTATATCCCTCCTGAGTTTCCACTGCAGTCTACCCCTAGGAAGAAGACTGCTTTGTGTGTTTAACAAAGAATTCTAGCCTTCACTACTGATGATTAGGTTAATTAAAAAAAAAAAAAAATTTAAAAAAAGAAATTAATTGTGCTGCATGCACAAATCCAACTTTGTAGTTAACATATTGGGATGCTTGGACTGGGGCCAACTCTGTATTTTACTTTCTGATTTTTGGAGCATTATGTCATGGTGAAAGCAGAGAAAGTGTGTAATAGATCCATCCCCTTGTTATCTGTGATCTTACTAGTTCCACAGCTTGCAAATCCTCCAAATTAGGTTCACATATCAGCACTTCAGTAGTCTTCAGCAGCATCAACTTGACACAACATAACAAGCTTTCTGATACTGAAATAAATGGCCACACTTCAGCAGCAGTGGTATAAACTGGATTTTGCTTTCTTTAATGGCCGAGTAACATCTGTTCAAGTATTACAGGAGTTTATTTCAAATCCTCCCTCAATTTTTATGTGTTTGTGTATGTGTATTAAAGTGCCTGTGAACTAAATTTGTCAGTGAATGCACTCTTTTGCTGCAGAAAGCTTGGGGCAGCTGAAGTCTAATATCAAGTGCAGAAGTCCTACATATCTGTACACAAAAGAACATAGCAAATGCTCCTATTCAAGAGCACAGAAAATTTATCATGATGCTTTTTTTAGCTAACATGGGCTTGGGTCTCTCCACATGTGAGAACTGCAAGCAGCCTGTTTAATGGCAGGATTGCAGACAGCACTTTGGGGAGGCACAGTGAGCACAGGATGAACAATCCTCTTCCTGCAGCCTTTGCCTCATTTACTGGACACCTTCTAAGTCGTGCAGCGAGCCAGGCCAGGCGAGGCACCGGGGGACAATGGGCTCATTCAGAGCAGAGCACTGATTCATTTCTGCATCACCTTTCACTGCGCTGCGGATGGAACAGGGGGGAGAGGCGGGACAAGAGCTGGGGGCAGTCTGTGGAAAAAATAGCATGCATTTTGAGTAATTAAAGATTATATAATATTGTACAAGCACAAGAGAACTCAGTACAGTTGAAAAAACACTCTTGATTTGAGGATTGGTTGCATGTGAAATGTCAAAAATACCAGAATAGCAGAATAGGTGTTTTCTAGTGGTTGGGTTTTTTTAGGGTTTTTTTTTTGGTAAGGTATGTGAATACACATTTGGAAGTAGCTGTTCTTTACATTCATATAGAGTTGACAGTAATTTTAACATCTAAAATGATTAAACTTGAACAGGATTTTCCGTCACAAAATGTGGCTTTCTCAGAAGAGAAATTTTAATAAGATTCTCTTTTTTTCTCTTCCCCTTTACTGAAGATTTCACAGGAGATTGAAATATTTCAGGTCTGCCAGTGTTTAATTTCTGTTTAAGCATAAGCTTAGAAATGACATATAAAATTTGTTGCTTTGGATCTTTTCTTCCTTATAGAAAAGATGCTGTGCATATGGACTATGTTTTCCATACTGCATGGCAGTTAGTCCCTGGGGATGCATGCTAGCAGAGAGAATAGATCCTTTTATTTCAATTTGGATTTGACAGATCAGATAAAATACATTGATCCAAGGATATTAAAATAATTCAACTAAAAAGCTAGAAAAGAAAAGGAAAAATTTTAAACTTTTGTCTCAGTTAATTATAAAAATAAGTATCAGAATATCAGACTTTCCCCTGGGGTGGAAAGTTTTATCATCTATGCCACTTACAGATTAGACAAAGCAGATGATTATATTCCAAATCCCGATTAAGACATAACATCTTATTTTCATCTTTTTCTTTAATGATTTATATTCTGTTTCAGGCTCTGTGTGTGGTCTGGACAGGGCCTCAGTAGAGCAGAGACTTCAAGACTTGTGCCAAGCTGTGCAATGTTATGGTGGTCTGATGATATGGGTTGTTGCTATTTTCAATTTTAATAACAACTGTTTTCTTTTAACATTATAAAGCTGGCAGTTGTTAGTGCTTTTAATTGAACTATCCATGAAGTGTGAATGATAGGTGGAGCTGGCACAAAGGATGATCCATAAAAAATTAATAACATTAATAACAGGGCTGAGGAATCAGAAAATCTTTTTTCTGTGACTGGCCAATAGACACAGCATTTGTGTATATGTGTCTCCTTCACCACCACAGGCCTTAATACTTTGCATAGTCTGTTTCCCTTTAAATGCTGCTTTAGGCTTGAGTTCACATGTCTTTCCTTAGCTCATACTATTTTTGTAGCAGAGCCAACAGCCTGACAGCACTTTTAAAAAAGAATGAATGGGGTTAAAGTACCCAAGTAGTGATACGTTGTTTTGATGACTGCTCCCTGTAGTTTTGACTGCTGAGCAGTCAGCTATTGGTAATTCACACAGAAAAAACAATTGAAATTCAGATTGTAGCTTCTCATGATTGTTGTAGTCTAACAGTGAAAACTTCCCTTAGAGGAGCCCCTCCTCATAATGTCACTGTCACAAAGATTACTCCAGTCTGTGTTGTTTCAGGCTGACTACCTGCCCTAGATGAATTATTTTACAGAGGTGGCACTTGTTTCAAACATCCATGGATCTGCTCCGTGGTGTGCCTACTGGTACAGCAGCTGCAGCTCCCTGAGTCAACATGTGTGGGAAGAGACTGGGGAACCTTCTCCAGGACAGGCCAGTGAGCTCTCATTATCCAGCCATCTGGACCCCAGATTATTCCAGATGTGACATGTGCAGTAAAGGCTGCCACACAAATACGTGTTATGAATTCAGCTCATTTTATTTTGAGTTATGGAGTTTTGAATTCACTCTGTTCCTTCATCTACAATAAACAAACACATGTGTATGTGTACACACACACATTACTGCCTTTATATGCTGTACCTACCTCCTCATCCACTCACACCCCAAAAAGCTTCACTGAACTTGCTCCTATGGAACTCCATTGTTCAGCTTCTACATGCTTCACCTCTGGGAGATTATTATTTCCACTCTTTTCTCATCCTGGTCCTTCTGGCTTGCTTGACTTGCTTCAGTGACATTTAGAATGTTCCAGGAAGATGATTTCTCTCTTTATCATGAGTGCCATGACTATGTGGAGGGGGAGAAACCTGACAGTTCAAGAATGGGAAGCAATTATACATCATGCACCCTGTAGCCTTTAAATTTTATATTAATGATTGCTGTGGAATGAGAAGCCAAGTCTTTGAACAAAGAAATATATAACAAGCTGGGACAAGTATGGTGAGGCAAATGTTCATGTGGAACAAATATTTCTATAAACCAATTCAAGAGCACAGGAGAATTTTTAAGGGACTCATTTGCAGGACATAAATGCTGACCTTATGTAGTCTCTATGTATAGAAACCTTTTGTGAAAGCAATGTTACAAAGTACAGACTGGAGTTAAGGAATTCATTAATACAGAGGGAGAGTTGACCCCTGTAGTCTTTTTTTACTTCAATGTATGAGGTAAAATAATAAGGGACAGTTGAGGTTAGCCACAGTCTGACTTTGGACACTCAACTGAAGCACCCAGCCAGGATGGACAAACCTTTCCAAACCCCTTACAACTCCTTGCAAGTACTCAGTGGAGTATACAGAAACATCTTGGGACCATTTCTGAAAAACTGCCTTAAAACTGCCTTTCCTCTACTCACTGTAGAAATATCAGGGAGACAGAGAGGATCCTAAGTCAGTAGAAAAAGGTATGTGGTATGAAATGCTTCTGTGATCCCACACTGTCTTCTGTCCATTCCTTTCCTTCTGTACTGACAAATTAAATTATATGAAGATGCAGACTTGCTTTTTTCATCCTGGAAATAACTGACATATATGGCATTGAATATATTTTAGATAAGCCCCTCTGTAATGCCTGCTGTACAGTTGTCTGAAACTGTGAAGGAATAGGTACCTTAACCCATGCATTAGTGCAGGAAGAACCTGGTGCAGTGCAGTGCCCTTTACGTGCCTGGATCGCCACATGAAAACAATCTGTAATGCTAAGGAAGATGCTAAATTTATTTAATTATATTAATTATTTACAAATTCATACACCTTCAGACTCTTTATATCCTAAAATAGTAATTGGAGTTGTTACTGGATCTCCAGATCCTGGCTCCTTGCTTTTTCTCTAAAATTAACACCTTTTGGTTTCTTGCAACAACAATTTTTTTCCATGTAGGCTTTTTACTCACTTCCAACTCCTATTCTTTCCTAACCTGGCTTTCATACTTCCTTTTGACTGCAGCACAGTGCTTTGTCAGTTAACCACATTTCCTTAGCATTTGGCCCTCTTTCCAGTTAAGTTGAATATAAATAAGTACAGACTGCCATTCCAGTAACTCGTCTGTGTAGTCATCGCTTCTGGTGTCACGCCATAGTAAGGTCAGATGCTCTTTGAACTGGTATTGTCTCTTCACTTGATAGCTAACCTGGCCTGTTTGCTCACACTACAGATAAAAATAATAAGGTCAGTTTGTAGAAATTCCTTTAAAACATTCCTTGAACATCCTGTCTGGTAGTAGAGATGAACCTCTTTTTCTACATTTTGATAGTTATCCAAATCTCTTTTGTCTCAGCCCTGTTGTGCATTGTTCTGGGAGTTTTCTTCCTGTGGACAGCTAAGCAGATTCATGTGGATCATCTCCAGATCAGTCCCCAGGTTTTATTGCTTTACAGCTCCTAGTTGAGAAAGATTATAAAAAACAGGGTCATTGTTGTCTCTGTTCCCTCTTGTTCAATTTGGAGAATGTTCTGGCACACAGCGAGCTTCAGTGAATCCCAGCAATCTGGCACTGGGTCTGGGCTTTGCTTACTTCCCAACTTAGGCTTATAGGCCAGGAAAATGTTGTAATGTAGTTTTTCCTCTCCAGTTAGTCCTTGGAGATTCCCCCTCTTCAGATTCAACTGTAGACCTTCATATATTATTTTCTCTGGTGTTTTTTAGCTCAGCAGATTTCATATAACTTCCTGCCTAATGGATCCATCTCCTCCTCTTCACTCCTTATATGAGCATGAGGTCACAGTGAGGTTGTTTACTTGTAAGTCTGCTTCCAAAAACCTTTGTCCCTTCAGTTTGTAACCTTTTAAACCCTTGCAGGACTTTAAACATTTTCAGCTCAGTTGATTCTTTTCTTCCGAGTTTTCAGTTTATGTGATTAATCTTTATTTGTCAGTGTGTGTACTTGAGTGCTACAAGATTCTTATACAAACACAAAACACAAGAAATAAATATATTGTACAACGGGCAACTGGATAGGAATGAGAAACAGAAACTTCAGTTTTAGCCTAACAAAGAACAGAAAGAAAAAGGGAAGATGTGATCAGGATAGGAAGACAAACCTCAGAAACTAAGCACCTGTCCTCCTGGTGTTTCACAGCTGGGATTGATTGATTGATTGATTGATTGATTCCCAAAGAATGGTCCTGTAAGATTGTCACAGTGAAGTTTGACAATTATGCTCTTTTCCCACTTCTTTACATTTCCCTCTCCAGTGTTCAAGGAGATCTTGACACCTAGTGTGAAGTAGAGACAGCAATTTAGAAAATTCTGGACATCAATGGGAAAATGTTTCCTGATCTTAAAAATAACTAAATGCTTTACCAGTGGTTGGAAAGCTGAAAGATAACACAAAGAGAGACTGAGTGTGACTATTTACCTCTGGGCATGTGAAAAGTAAGCACATGTGGAAGGCTGACCCCTCTGGTACTGGGAGAGAGGAGCCAGAACACAGCACCCTAGTCTATCAAATTATGCTCCCAGATCAAAGGTAGCTAACAGCTGCTGGAAAGGGAAATAGGATAAGGAAACACGCAGACCTTTGGAATTATATGAATCAGTGCAATAAAAAAGATGTCTTGAGAGAAATCCTGAAGCAGCTGATCTTGAAAACCTGGAAAGTGTACAGTTTGTGGTAATTTAAAACCTAATTACCTTTCAAGGTAATACAGATGGGCATTTGGGAGCTTGTCTTCTGTGTAAATTCTAGGTGAGTTCAGCAAATTTTTGGAACTTAGGAGTTAATTAAGCATCCTGTCCAGGATAGGGTAACACTGATTTTGCTATTGACACAGCAGGCTCACTACAAGTGATTTAGGCAGATTTAAATGAAGAATGCATCTCCTTTCTGAAACAGCAAATGTATCTGAGAGCCAAAATATAGGTAATTTTATGGGTCACATGCAAAAAGACGTTTGGAAGTGTTTGCTAATTGTTTTTTCTCCCATTTAAAGGAAATTGGATTTGAAAAAGTCTCCTCCCATTTGTCCAGAATTAGGTGGAGAACGTAATTTAGAGTAACAAAAAACCCCCACAAAAACTCACAATCTCTACCCTTTAACCCTTATAAAGGTTTGGAGAATGGATCTGTAGGCTGATAAATATGTTTTTTTCTGCACCAAAGTGTGTTTTAATGAAAATATTTATCAAATAGTTTCCTTATCACTGAAAGTGAATTTAATTTTTAAGACTTTTAAAGTGTTTCAAGAAATATTTTGAGCTTTATAGTTACACCCTCCAACTGACAAACCCCTCCTAGAAAACCAGGATGTTTCCAACTAAGCTTCGACAATTGCCAGTTCTCATAGAACCAAACATGCTATATTAGTAATGCCTTGTTAACACTGCATGATTTCATAAAGCAGTTTTCACTGGAACTGTTCTTCCTTTCTTTTCAGAAATATATATATATATATTGATAGATATATATATGTACACACAGATATAGAGAAAGTTATTTCATTCAGTTGTAGTCTTTCCATGAACAGTGCAGTAGGATCTGTGCAGTAACCTCTCCCAGAAAAACCTACTGTGCAGAGTGCTAAAAAAATATAACAATGTGTTTGAAATGTGTGTACATAGCACTGTTCCTCCACTGCATTAGATCAAGTGATAGTATTTAATCTCTTTGCATACTTTGGGTTGTGCAAAAATAATGGAGATTGTTTTGTACACTGTCAGCATTGGACTTTATAGACCACACTGAATTCTGGAAGTTCAAGCCAGAGCTTCACTGTCTGGTAGTGATTCTCCAAAACACAGCCACCATTGAGCAACACCCTCCCCTGTGGTACAAGGTAAAGAAAAAATTGAGGGATGGCAGCAATCATTCTTAAGAGAAACATGATGTGGTGCTGCAAGTAAGATTTTAATAACGGGAGGGTTTTGCCAATAGAGACCACAGAATCAGAGAAAATGCTTGGTTGGAAGGGACCCATTCAGGTTCATCAAGTCCAACACCTTGTGCTGTGCAGGACACCCCAAGAATCATACCATGTGCCTTGGAGCATTGTCCAAACACTTCTTGAACTCAGACAGGTTTAACGCTGTGACCATTCCCTGGGGAGCCTGTTCCTGCCCTTGAGGGAGTTGACAGCTCCTCCACATTTAGCTGTCAGCAAACTTACTTAGTATTCCTTTGAGTCCTGTGTCCTGGTTGTTGATGAAGACGTTGAAGAAAACTGAGGATGATGCCTGCTATTGAGATAACCTCTCTTCTCCAGGGAATTTTTAGGGAGAGGGTACTGTGAATAATTTATTCACCTTTTCTTTGAGGACAATGGCCAGAAAATGTGATTTCTGACACTAGAATGAGAAATCATTTGGGGAATTATATAGTAGTGAGAAAAAGACTGAATGATTTGTCATTGGAAGACTTTCTAAAGTTCTAGGACTTGATGTACCTGCTATTAGGGAAGTAGTAAGAAATATGGATGAGTCTAGCAGTAGTATTTTTTTACTTTTATTCTCATATGTAGTCAGTCCACATGTCATTTGATTTTTATTGATTTATGAGAACTGAGACTTCTCTTTGCTCCTATGAAGTATAACAAGCACAAAATGAACAACAATAGATCGAGTTACTTTAACTCTATGAACTGCCTTTTTTCCTTGATTTTTTAAAATGATATTATTGAAGACAGAACAGCTTTTTCAATGACAGGTAAGATTAACTGAGACACATTTACTACAGTCCCTGCATTTGCATTTATTGGTCTTCTACACATGAACAAGGAAAACCTTACAAAAAATAGTTACAAAAGGGATGACTTTAGGCATACTGACCACACACACAATCAGTTAAAGCAGATGAGGTTCATCTCTTACAGAGCCTTAAACATAAATCTTCACAAGATCCTTCTCTTAGGAATTCTTACATGATAAAAAAGCCAAAATCCCTAATGCTTTACTTTACTATTATCAAACTGTGGCGTAGATTGTAAATAAAAAATGTAAAATAGAACCTTCTGTTCCCATGTTTCCTACTTTAATCAACATGAATTTGAGGATATTCAGGGCTTTCCAGCATCAGATATGTTATATGGCATTCATGCTTTTCCCACAGGACTCTGAATAAATACTAATTAAAATGAAGCTAAAATGTTCAGCTTTTTAAATATGTATCTTTTTTTTAAATCTAATTTCTTCTGGGCAACAAATGTGAATACAGACTTGTTTCCTGCCTAACTTACTTTCCCATGCTTCTGTGTTTTCTTCTTTTTTGTCCTTTTTTGTATGAAGGAAAGAAATAGTTTTGAAGAAAGCTGGACTCTCAAAATCCACTGGGTATTGTTCTGTGTTAGAGATTGCTAAGCACAGTAACCTAACAATGGGCCAAATACTGTACTGATTTCTCTGGGATAACTTCTGGATTTGGGTCATTGAAGGAGAGAACCTCGCCATAAAGCAGAACACCCAGAATACTTTCCTGAGCCCATTCGTCCATCCTCCAGCAGGATGCCACTGGCCTTTCACCTGGCAAGGTAATGTAGTAACACCAGATATCTTACAAGATTACAAAAATTCTAATTCTCTAAGCTCTTCTCTTAGGACCCAAGTATTTGGCCAATGTCTAATATTGTTATCTGGAATGCAAGGAAGGAATTTTGCTGATTATGATCAATTTTGGCTCACCCTAAATTCTTTAAACTGGCTGCTAACATGTCTCAAATACTTACTGCAAAGTTTATGCTCTTTGTTGTGGGATGTATTAATTGAAATTAAACTTTCCAATGCAGTGAACTGATAGTCAAACACTGAAATATGAATGGAGGATAAAGTTTGTGTCTAGTAAGAGTATTTATATGACACTAGTGCCTACAGAACTTGTTAGCTCATGGACTTGGGTCCTGGGTGAAGGGACAAGTTTGAACCAGATGACAGGGAAAAATGATGAGATATTATTTGGATATCAGGAATAATCTTGGACATGAGGAGGGACTCTTTTTTTGGAAAGGATTTAAAAACTGGAAATGTCTTCCCAGGGAGGTGATGGAATTACCATTTTGGAGGTGTTCAAAAATTGACTGGATGTGGCCCTTAGTGTCATGGTTTAGTTGGCAAGATGATCATTAGTCAAAGGTTGAACTTGATGGTCTTGGAGGTCTTTTCCAACGTAAATGATTCTGTGATTCTGTGATAATGTAGTGCATGGTAGAGGTTAGGTCTGGTTTTAAAAATGGTCTCAAACTTCTGGCTAGCTCACATTGTAAAAACAATTTGTGTAAAGCTTCAGTGTCCTCTGAATGGCTGTGGGGATGGGGGTAATGTGGAGTGCAGAAAGCACTGAAGTTTCTCACAGAACACTTTTGTACATCTCAGCATAACTCTTGCTTGAAGCCCAGGCCAGAGTTCTCACTTTGCAATTTCTTGGAAAGTACAGCATGGAGTCAGATAAGGGTTATGGAATTTATAACCCTAAATGTTGTTATTAGTAACAATTTCCAGTTGCTGACAAAGGCAAAGCACCACACAGTTGCTCCATAAACAAATATTTATGTATAATACATGGAAAGTGTAAACAGCTCTTGCAGTGTTTCTTAAATAATTTCTAAATGCGATCAAGAAGTTAACCTACAAGTGTTTCTTCCTGAACAGGCTGTTACAATCTGTTGTTATCAGATCCACTCAGAGAATTAAAGTTTGTCTTGTAACATTGACTTATAATGTAAAGAATCAGTACTGCATTTGGATTTCAGTGCTTTAAAGAATGTATATAAGGACATTCCTTCCTGTGCAATCTCCATTTCAGAAATTATTTCAGTCTGTGTGGCCTGGAATACAGAGGTGCAACTCAGATTTTTTTAAAGCTGACAAAAAGACTTTCAGTGTTTCTTGTGACTTTCAAAAATGCTTCTCTTGTCAGCAAACAGAGGTTTGGCAGAGCCTTATAACTAGACATGTTCAGCCCTTTTTAATGACTAGCTTGCATCAGCTTGTGTGGGAGGCAGAAAAATCAATTATGCCAAACCTGAGCATTCAAACATTATGAAATTGGCCAGAGAAATTCAGAAATCTTCTTAAAATTATTGAACTTAAAAGGAATATAGTGAAGAGAAGGGTCTTTCTGCCTGCTCTGTGATGGTTGAGCATTTTGATTCATGATTTTAAACTTTTCTCTGTGGCCAATACCAACCTGAATCTATTTTAAACAGGGAAATTGTGCTTAAATTTATGTATCTTTGCAAGTTCCCATAAGCTGGGCCTTTAGAAACACCACCACATAACAACAGACATCCAATAAAATTATACTAAGTGCTGACATTGAAAGTGTGTACTCCTTAACAACATCACTACAGGTTTTGTGATGGGACCTGACAGTAATATTATTCTTTCTCTATCCTTCAGCTCATCCTCTAGCCAAGACCCAGTAACACCTCTGTGTGTAACCAGAATTGGGCAGAAAGCAGCAATCCCACTCCACAGGGTATTTTGATATTTCTACATTCAGTTTCTTTCACACAAAATGAAATTTAGACATTCCCTTTGAAATAAAGCTGTCTTCAGACTGCTTTGCTTGAAGGCCATAGTCAGAGGAAAAACCTCACAAAACTGCATTAGCCACATGGCATCCTTCAAGCTCTCAAAAATTTTTGAGTACAGGAGTTAAAAAAACTATACTTCACTGGAGTTTCCAAAGAATATGGTGTTCTGTCCAAATGGAAACTTTTAGCAATATATCAGGTTTGTTTGGTTTCTTTTGGGAAGCAGCACATAAGAGAAAAATATTTGTGGTCCAGGTTGGAAAAAAAAGGAGGTAGGCCCCACTCAGCTTTTTTTTTCTTGTTGTATGCATGAAGAACTATTATTTTAAGAATTTGAATCTCTGATGTCCCAGGCTTTTGTAACAACCACCATCTGAGAGACAGTTGAATTCCTCCAGCATAAATCTGCCACACACACATACAAATTTGAGCAGCTTTGTTTTCATTCCAGTATAGAAAACTTTCATGTTTTATTAAAAAAAAAGAAAAGAAAAAAAAGAAGAAAAAAAATTAATTTTTCTGGGGTCAGTAGTAGTCTGAAAGCCTTGGGAAGCTCCAGCTCATAGGGAAGTCTGCCTGCCCTGGACCCTATGGGACAGGAAGTGGGGCAGTGAGGATGCTCCAGCTGCTCCTTCTGGCTCCTGATTCACCCAGGGGAACTTCTGCTGGACTGATGCAAACTCTGTTGAACAGGAGCCTGCTCTACCAGTACCTGACACAATACTGAGAGATGGGAATTTTATCTCTGTGAGTATTGATGCCTTGAGAGGCTGAACTTGGAAGAGACACTAGTCAGAGCTAAGAGAATAAAGTAGGTAATTATTAAAAGGCCTTAAAGGACACACCTTGGGCAGTACAAGAGCCTGGCCAGGGCTACACTCAAGGTGGACATAAAATGGTCACAGAATGGATGACCAGTCACAAGGTTTCACACTTTTATAAGTTTTGGTCTATTTGCATATTGGAGTTAATTGTCCAGTTATGGCCTTGGGTATGAAGTCCCATCTTCCTTGTTTGCTCCCCTCAGTTCTTCATGTTTGTACATTTGGACCTGAAGCTTGTAGGGGTTGTTATTGGTCTCAAGCTGGAAAAGGATTGTTTTGTCTACCTACCCTGAGAAGAGAGCTTACAATCACTTAATATGAAGCTCAGAGCTACACCCCTAGGCAGCACAGAATTATGGAAGTTAAAACCTAAGGCATCAGTATACAGATACAGATTTCTCTCAATTTCTCTCTGCATATATATTTATATGTGTTTATGCATGTAAACTTTAAGAATTTAATTTTGGAAAATTTCAATAGAAATAAAAATTGCTGCTGAATTTTTGTGACTAGCTTTCTTGCTGACCAGTGTCTGGCCTAATTTAGCTCTGAGCCTTTGAGAGTGTAAAAAGTGCTAAACAGCCTGCCTGCATGAGTAACTTTTTCAGGAAAGACCCCAAAATGTGTGTGTCTAGTTACCCTACACCCTTCCAGCTGAAGTCTTCACTTATTCTGTCTGCATGTAGGCAGTCACAGGGTTCAAACAAAACATATTTCTCCTCTCCTTTTTAGAAATAACAAAATGCTGACATTTGACACATCAGTTGTACAAGTAACAAGGAAGCTGAATGAGTGTGTTTTTGAAAAGCATCAGTTTTTCTTTTCCCTCTCTTTGGGAACCTCCCTGAAAATTTGACTTAGTTCCAATTTCTTCAACAATTGGCCAAGACATAATTCCCAAATTTCCCTTTCCATCTCTCCCCACTGAACAATATTCTACTTCCCCTGACATGCCTGCTAACTTTTCTGGGAATCTTTATACAGACCACAATAGGCTCAATATTTTCAAGATGAAAACCCACAGCAGCTTTTCTTTTGCCAGCTTCTAACCATCATCCCTTCTCTTTTTTCTTTTCCTGTTTAATGCCAGTGTTAATGTCAGCCTTTCTCTTCTCCATCTGCAGCTGAGCTGTTATATACATCCCACACATCCAGACCCTTGTGTATTATTTCCCTCTGCTCAGTCTTCAGCCTGCATCCCTTTTCCTTCATCCTCCATTGCCAGGATTATACTTCATACAGTGCTTATCTCATGTCCTACTACACTTTTCCAGTTTAGTCCTCCCTGCTATGCCTTAAAACCATTACATAGAGCTCCCAAAAAATCCTTCCTCTACTTTTTTTCTGACCACTCAGCAGAAAGAGAAATCAGATGATATGAAATTCAAATATTCTACATTTCTTCTACTCAGGTAGAAGAAATGTAGCAAAGGTACTTCTCCTTTGCCATGTCTCAAACCCACTTCTGAGCAGTTCCAGAGGTTTCAGTTACAGAGGTTCCCCGTTATTTCATTCCCATTTTAAAGTATCCTACTTCCCAAAATCTCCAATTATACTGCTGTAAAGGATTAGTGATTTTTCTACTTATCTTTTAGAGCTTTATAGACACTGCTGCTAACTTAATGCAGAGAGATATTTTTATTATATTTTGGCACAGCCAATGATGTGTATAGAAACATCTGTATATGAAGAACTCAAGTGTTTGGCTCTTAATTACAGAACTGCAACCACCATTCATCCACCAAAAGATTCTCTGGAGCAAAGTTTTTTATCAATAAGAAACACTCATTCTCACTTCTTTCTCTATGAATGCTCCAAAGAGAATCATAAAATCATCACAGAGTGCTTTGGATTGAAAGGGATCCAAAGATCCTCTAGTTCCACTCCCCTGCCATGGGCAGGGACATCTTCCACTAGACCAGGTTGCTCAAAGTTCCTTCCAACATGACCTTGAACTCTTCCAGGGATCGTGCATCTGCAGCTTCCCTGGGCATATGTGCCAGTGTCTCACCATCCCCACGGTAAAGAATCTTTCATTTATAGCTAAACCTACTCTATTTCAGTTTGAAACCATTACCCCTCGTTCTATCAGTGGAGTCTCTTGTAAAAAGTACCTCTCCAGCTCTCCTGTTGGCCTTCTTTAGGTACTGGAATGCTGCTCTAAGTCTCCCCAGAGGCATCTCTTCTCCCGGCTGAACAGCATCAGCCCTCTCAGCCTGTCTTTGTAGGAGTGAATTAGCTATATCAAACACACTTTACAAACTGGAATTACATTGTCCCTTAGCTATTACACCATCCAGTAAAATGACATACGAGACTGTGTAATTTCATCTCCCCAAAGCATTAATGGTTTACGCCTGCTCAACTGTTATGCTTCACAGCCTTAATTTCTAGTAGAACTTCTGAAATCTGCTTTCTGAGATTAGCAGTGCCCTCTTGCCTGATTCGAAACAAAAAATAATTGGAAAGGCACATGTACCAGCTTCCAGTTTGTAAAAGTTCATTATTTGAAATCCCCTGAGCTCCTCCAATTAGAAAACAACTTTTTGACTTAATATCCTTCAATTGTTAAAAACTTGCGTCACTGAGAGATCACAGTGAAACGTAAAGGTCCCAGCACATTGGCACTTGATTGTGAGGGGATGTGATTGTTCCACATTTAGACTGGAAAGGGTTAGGAACTCCACTTCCCAATGTGCTTAATGAATGAAAGGAAAATTGGACCCTTGAGCCAGAGGCAATGACCTAACTGAGTGAAAAATGTTTGCAGGTTAACAAGGGCAACTGTTCCTTGCTATAATTCCCACTGGAGGTGAATGACAAAAAAGGCCAATAAACCTCAGACTGGATTATTTATTAACCTGTTTTCTTCCTAGAAGAAAAGACCTTACTGTAGATCTTGAGAGACAGAACTGAAAAAGTGTCCTTTCACAAGGAGTAAATTAATGACCATGTGTACTTCTTAAAAAGATTAAGGTGTAATATTCAGTATCATTGTATTCTCTGTGATCAATCAGATTTTTAGAAAGGCAACTTTACTGGGATTGATGTTCAAGGAGAGCAAAAATAAAATTATGATTAAATGCCACTAATGTAAGCCATATTAGAACAAAATGTAACTGGAAATGACATATAAGTATTGTTGACACTGAATCACAGAAACATATTTTATGTCTTGTCTTTACAAGCACTGCTGCCTAACATGCTGACACAGCACATCCATAGCTTTCCTACAAGCACTCAGAAACCAGGGTGTGGTGGGATAGCCAAGTGTCCTGATGGAGAGTGGAGTCTCTCTAGCTGGAAGTCACGCAATTCACTTCTCACCCTGGAGAGCAGACTTGGTTTCCAATCTAAACCGTTTGTAATGAAGTAATGGAAAGATTGCTGTTGTCTACACTGAGATCAGGTCTGGAGCCTAACACGGAGGCGATGGAAAAAAATTGCAGGGTAAGCACAGAACAATGCAGGAAAAGACTAGTAATAACCAGTAGAGCAGCTGTCAAACTACCTTTGCAAAAAATTCTGTGATGCCTTTTCAGGAAACAGTGTAGACTAGTCAGGAGAGAATTGAAGGGTATGATCCAAAGTTGAGCTGTTTCAGTGGGCTTTGTATTGTATTAGTCCCTAACAGAATATACAAATAACATATTGCTTCCTGTATTTGAAGTGCCAAAAATGAGACAGTTGCAAGCATTCTGCAAACCATATGTCTGAATCAGTCTGGGACTGAAGCAAAAGGAAGGAATATGAATTTACATAATGCAACTCTCTCTGCAACATAGATATGATAACCATAATGCACAGATGTGTTTTCAGTAACGGGAACTGCATTTGACTTTCTTGTTGAAACAACCCTGTATTTTTCAAAATGCTCTTTCCTTACCCTGTTGTGTACCTGCACGTGAAAAGGTGAACACCATGTTTATGTACTGCTTTCTCCTCTGAATGATAGAACAGCCTTCCTGCTCAGACCTCTTCCCGAAAATGTATGATTAAATATGTACGGTCTTTGGCTGTGGGCTTATATTGACTTCAAAATGGTTAAATAATTTATATTTACTTATCAATTCTTAGGTAAAGAATGTATCTCAGAGAAGAAGAGCTATGCTTTTTATCCCACTAAAAGATTTGAAACTAAAAAGAATAGCCTTCTTTTGCTTTTAAAAAGTGCAGATTGAGCAGTGCCTTTTTTTCACTGGAAAGCTTTCCAGCCACTCTGCCTGTAGCACTGCCTAGGATTGTGGTGACCCAAGCGCAGTACCTGGCCCCTGGCTTTGTTGAACCTCATACAACTGACCTCAGCCCATTAATCAAGCCTGTCCAGATCCCTCTGCAGAACCTTCCCACCCTCAAACAGATCAAAATTCCTGCCCACTGGGTGTTGTCTTAGACCGACTGAGTGGGCACTCAATCCCCTCCTCCAGACCATTGATAAGGATATTAAACAGTGCTGGCCCCAACACTGGTCCCGGGGAGCACCACTGCTCAGCTGCCAGCCGGGTGTAACTCCATGCACCACCACTCCCGGGACCAGCCATCCTACCAGTTCTCTACTGGCAAAATGTTCCCATCTAAAACATGAGCAGCCAGTTTCTCCAGGAGAATGCTGTGGCAGATGGTGACAAGGGCTTTATTAAACTTCAGGTAGACACATCCACAGACCTACCTGATGCACTAGGTGGGTCATGCTGTCGAAGAAAGAGAACAGGTTCATGCCTTTCCTAAACCTATGTCTGGTCAGCTGCCTCAAGAAGGCATGCCAAGAGCAGATGACAGTGCTTCTTGTGGAGATTCCCAGTTCTTATGTTGCCATCAAAATTATCTCTAACACCACTGAATGTTACAGGTGTTACAGCCGTTTCTCACAGCTTGAAGCCTGGTTCAGTTGTAGGGAAGTCTTCTCACCATGAAACTGCAGATAGTTTGGAACCTGTCCTTCCTCTATCCTCTCTTTATGAGATCTAGTGCTCCTAAGCTGGGTGCCTGAAATGTTAATCCTATGTCTTTGTCTAGACAGGCCAGACGGTATTTCAAATTTTAAGAGGAAATTAAGTGAATACGTGCCCGTTGTTGCTGGATATTGGCTGCAAAGTTTTATATCTTGTCTCTTTATTGCATATTATGGGGAACTGTAAAAGTCTGTGCAGTGGATCTTTTTATTAGGAAAAAAAAAAAAAAAAGAAGGAAGAAGAAATCAAAATAATTAAACTGAGAAAATAACAAAGAAGGAGAAATAAAATCTGGTAAATACTATCTCGGTTAGTAGAAAAATGTTTCTTTGAGTAAGCAGCTAAATTACTAACGATAAAAGGGTAGAAACAAAAACTTTTGGTAATATGAAAAATTTGAGAGTGAGTAGGAGGTCAGGACTACAGTGACTTGTAATTCAGCTCTGCTTGTATTAAACCTGGATATGAACTTCTGAACTAGGTTTTCCACAACATTTATAGTTTGGGTTATAGGTTAAGAAATTATTAATCATGAAATATATCAGTTTCTTTCTGAGTTATATGTGATATTGATGGCTCAGATGTACCATTCAAAGATTTAAAAAGCTTGCTGCCCTCACTTATCTTTTAGAGTTCTTTATAAATACATACTTTTGTTTGTAATTTATATTCTTCTATATGTATTGTTTCAGGGTTTAAAAATATAATTCTCTTGTTTAGAATCCTTTAAAAATTATTTTTTCTCTGTTAAATTCTAAATAGGATGAAATTAAATTTAGTAAAAAGGTGATATTTTTGATAGAAAAATATTGTTTAATTCTTCATGAACTCTATTTTACTCATCTTATTTTTGGTAGCCACTTGAATGTTGGTTTTGGATGTCCTGGAGGACAAAAAAATTGGGCAAGTACTAAAGCTTCAAAATATAGTCCATGTGTAGTAAAAAAGCTTTTGTATTATTTCCAACAAAAAATGAGAACCTTGCTTTCTTTACTAGGTACTTTTCCCAGTCACATAGAATGTAAACTGAATAGGCCACAAAAGTTCAGTGACACAGAACTCCATGAAGGTGTTATAATGACCTTAAAATCCTACTTAAACACAAGTTGTTTCATAAAATATTTGTAAACCTCATACAATTGACCTTTTCTTTGCAATCCTTATACAATTGCAAGCATGTATAGTAGCATACACATGTTACTATACACACTTGCACTCACATCATCACTGGCTATGATCTTGTCTCATAAATTAAGTAAGGTTGGGTCTTGTCAGTTCTTGGATGCAAGGCCTCCAAGGAAAACCCAGATGGTGCAGGCATTGATAGCAATTCAGTGGGAAGACCACCTACTGTGTTAGTACTCATTTTTCTTTTGGATTGAGAGCATTGCATTTGGAAGGATGTTGCTGGATTTTTTCCTGAGGTTAAAAATTAAGAGCCTGACCAAAATGAAGCATTTCAAATCATCATAATAATCCTATAGCATGTTGCATAAGAGTACAGAAGTTGTTTAAATATTGTTAGCTGAAATAAGACAAATATTAGAGTTAATTGAAAATAACTTTTCCCCTTTTTTTCAGTCTCTTTTCATTCAGCATCTATCCACCCCCTCTGTGAAATATTCACTGATAACTGAAAACTAAAAGCAATTTTTATCTTTATCAGCATTTCCTGTAAGCTTTTGTAAAACATTCAAAACTCAAAAAAGCATGACTGCAAAAGAAAGTGGGAATTTCCTCAGCTGGGAATTTTTAATTTGGTCTTTATCTTATTATTTCCCTCTGCAGCATAAAACAAATAAAAAGTTAAAATGCAATCTGTTTCGCATTATTTCATTGGCAGATACCATCATGTCCCATGTGCCCATTAATTACCCTCTCTGGGCAGGATCCCTGGTTACACCATAGATTTTTGGTGGAGCAGGAAGGGGAGCAGGTAATAAACAGTGCTGCCTGAAAACCTTGGGCCAGAGGCAGCGTGGCAAGTGGAGCATTGCATTGCTTTCCATGCATTGCCTCTGTAGTGTGTGCACTGTCCTCATTGCCTGCCAAAGTGATGAGTTACCATTGCAATGCAGCACAAAAATTCTCATTTAAGTGAGATTTTTGTCATGTTCCCCTTAATATGCTTTATAAAAAATAAAATTATCCACCAAACACTGACATTTATCATGAAAGGGAGTCTCAAACCCAAAACTGGATGAGAAGCAGATATAGCAGAAATAAATTGTAATAAGTCTGGACAGGCTATATAGCTATAGCCTTCTTCACTAAATAAAATATGAATAATATGAATAATATTGTTGTGATGCAGATTAAGAAGACTAGAATTGTTTTCTACTGTTTACTACCTAGAGTTTTAACATGTAAAGAGATTTTTCAAATCCTAGAAGCTTTCATAGCATTAGAAGAAAAAAATTTTTGGAAGTGACTATTGGATAAGTTATTCATAGCTCTAAGTAATGGATCTTTTTTCACAGAGGATGTGAAAGGCACATTTGCCTTTTACTCTTGGAGCCCAATTGCTGTCAGCTATGTCAGAGAAGGTGCAGCGGAGGAAAACTTCACAAATGCTCAGTCCACAGCACGTTCATTGAACTTGATGTTGATTCTTCATAAACACAAAATAGTTCTCGAGTCAAGTAACTTTTTAAGGGAAAGTCACAAGGAAATTACATGTCCAGAATCCATCAACAAGAAATCACAACCAAATGAAGTAACTGTAGACTCTCATAATGTGAAAGACCCTGCGCTTCCGAAGGTTTCACACTGACTGGGGTAGATGAAAGAGGAGGAAACAGAGGATAATTAATGAATTTTGCTCATAGTTTCTAAAAGAGATAGAGCTTGCGAAAATATATTTTGACATTTTGCAGATGTTATGAAAACTTTGCTGCTTGGAACTTGACTTATAGGATGGTATAATCCCTAAGTTCCAAGAATTCATGCTGGTCAAAACTAACTTGAAAAGTTAGTTACTCCTGAAAAGTAAAATAGAAAACCTCACTTATTTTGTTAAGGTTTTGATTTTAGTAACTGTTGTGACAGGGATGATAAGAATATTCTTGGTGTAAACTCTACTAACAACATAAAACTTGAATAATTGAACTCTGTTTTCACTATATTCCCTCTGGAAATATATCAGTGTAAATACAGAAGAGTGGGGTGTGTTTAGGGATAATGTTGTATTTCTGCTCACCAGGAAGAACAGCTGCCCAAGGCACTGTGCTCAGACGTAAGACACTGTCCATCTTTCCCTGGGACCTTGTGGGATGCCAGAGGTACTTTAGGGAGACAACTCAGGTGAAGGAACAGAGCAGCCTGACAAAGCAGCAAGATGAAGGAATGAAGCATTAAGTAAAAGAAAGCCTTGTGGTAGGGAAGGAAAAGAGGCTCTGATGGTGCTGCAAGATTTTGCTTCCTCGTCACCAGGATTCAATATTTTGACATTTCTTGTCATCTTGTTTCTTATTTTGGATTAAATACAATACTTACAACTACACTTTTAAAATTTGAAATTAAGACAAAAAGACCTTTCAGAGACCTTCAGAGATCTTTGTTTTCATTTTTTTGTTTTGTTTGTTTGTTTCTTTGCTTGTTTGGAGTTTTTTTTTGTTTTGTTTTTTGGGGATTTTTTACAGATTTGTAGGGCCTGTTCAAAGTTTCCTAACCACAGGATTTATTATGGAACACAAAGATACAACCTGAATTCTTTTGGCATTTCTAATCATTAAAGGATTTTCTTACATGTTCATCTACTATTTTAGCAGAAGAAAATTTCAGCCTATGAGATGGCCTCATTAAAGGGTAAATCAGGATTTTGTAGTGATGGGAGTCATCCTTTGTTTCAGAGGCTGGGAGTGCTGAATGAGTCTGGGCTGCAGAAGACAGAAAGATCATCTTGCACAGCAGCCCCATGGCATCCTGATGATCTGGCTTCTTTTCCTTCCTTTGCCTCCTGGGAGGTGCTTCCAGATGGCTACTAAAGCTCACTTCTTGATGGCATTCAGAAACCGTGTGCCATTGCTTTCTGGGTGTCTGATGCCTGTGGAGAACCAAGATGCAGAACATCTCGATACTCACAAGTGCAGATAAACTGAATGGGGAACTGTGATTTTAAAAGCTGTAGAATACTTGCTGTGATAGATTAAAAAAAAATATCATTCCTGTGTGTGAAATTGGTCTGTCAGCTCTAGCTATGTCTGTATTTCTGTTCATTCAGAGTAAGAATGTGGATGGCAATTTCCCCTAAATGTGGATGGATTTTATTGTACTTTGTATAGCTGATGGAAACACTTTAAAAATTAATGTTGTGAAATCTGGGAGAATCAACATGATTTCTTTCTGTGTACCACAATGTGACATGCTTTCACACTTTGAACTGAACAGATAAAATGGAATTAGTAGATGCCTAATAAGAATATCCCTAGTGCAACATCTAGTGCAAGTCAGTAATTTTTATTTTCATCCATCTGCTACAGGATTGAATTAACATTGTCCAGGCAGCAGTATTAGAAGTTGTGTATTTTCACTATTTTGCTATGAATCCTCATTGTGCTTTCACTGTAAGTATTTAAGTGGTTGTAAGTAATATGCTGAATAATACTTTTCAATAAAAAAATTATTGTGTTGGTACCAAGCTTTATTTATATTTATCAGAAGCTGAATCTAACTGAAATAACTTTGTTTCCTCTATGTTGCATATTTTCCCATTTTCAATGCTGAGTTTTCTTATATACTTCAAGTTTATTATCAAACCATGAAGGCATTTAAAGACTGTTGAAGACAGTGTCCAAATGAGGTGTTCTTATTCCATAATACTAGTAAAATGGGAGTAATACATTTATAACCACACCTGCAGTGTGCTAAACTGAAATATACAGATCAAAACAAAACTTTTAGAACTTTGAATCTTGATTCTAGCTTTGTTAAGCTACCTCTGGGAAGTTTTAAAACACAAGACTGTCATTGCAGAGTAGGCAGAGTCATCAGCAGAGGGGCTGACTTATTCAAAAAGCACATCGATGTAACAGGAACTTGAATGGACTCTGAAGGGAGGGTATAAGTAAAGAGACTTTTTATGGTGCTCTGTTTGGTGCCCTATTCTAGGTGAGATGCCCTCTCTGTTCTTCCTAAAGACAGGTCCATATGATGGCAAGACTATTACAAGTTGATTGAAGACTCTGTATTTCATCAAATTCTGAGTGTTCCACATGAAACATTGCTGAAATCCTCTATCACTCAGATAGTGATCAACACCTCTCTTTGGAAAAGCTAGGTTTTTTTGAGCCAGACTTATAAATATTGGTCACCTTAGAACATATTGATCAGTCTCCTTCCTCACTAGCAAAAAAACCCCTCATCTGGGCAAAACTAATATTGCTTCTACAGTTTACCATGAATATCAGCTTGGCAGCTGATATTGGCTGAGCTTGGCAGGATTTCACTACCTTCAGTTTCCTCTACCAGCAATTCATAGCAGTGATTTAATGAGTTCTGTCCTCCTTTGGAATATGGCCATGGTTTAAACTGCTCAGAGGCAAGTGAGTCAGATCAGGCTGAGTGCTACCTCCAAGCTAATCCCCTTTTCTCAAACCAGTGTTCCCTTCTGGCCTCTGTGGTTTCCTCTTTGCAAAAAGCACCCCTCCATATTGCATTGGTTAACTGCTTCTGAATTTGTATGCAATATGATGTAAGGTAGCAGATACTTTGGCTCACAGGTTAGGCATTTGACAACCTTAAAAGGTAAATCATTGATAAGTTTCTGGTGCTGCAAAAATAAGTGGAATTTTTACAAAGTAAGATCTGGACATGATCTTTGCTTGTGTTTATTTTTCTGCCTGTTGTTCCCTCAAGTTTCCCATGCCCCTAGACAGACTCAGTTTAATATCCATCCCAGATATACTGCCATCTCCAAGTTTCTGGCAGTCGCTGTTATCTGTCACACTGATGTGTTGCACAGGAAAATTGTTCTGCATTTTTTTGGTGGAGAAATAAAAAGTTATTGGCATAGGTAGTTTGGAAGCCAGAGCAGCTTTCTTACCCAGTGAGATATTATTGTGTTTCAGAAGCATCTGAAGGGAGTCAAACCTAGTCCACGCATATGTTCAATTTTACATGGTGTGCTGAGGCCAAAATTCGGGGCCAGCTGCTCCCAAGTCTCTGGCATGTGCTTTTCTTTAACCACATAGAGTGCTGCCTGTCTGTATCTGCTTGCACAGTTGTGGCCTCAGCCTCAGAGATATATATATATGCTTCTTAGCCTCTCAGTGTCTTTAAAAGAAAAAAAAAAGCAAAGACGTCATTTGGAGTTAAGTCTAGAGAAGTGGTTTGCTGTCTTTTTCGGCTTATTAAACTGCAGTAGTACTAGAAAACATAATGTGACAACTACTGCCTGACTTTTGCATCTATACGGAATGGATTTTAATGTTGTTTTAAAACTTAGACAGTATGGGAAATGAAGCCTCAAAATTCATGTATTCTGGCTGCATGTAAACTGGTACTTTTTTGTCACACATGAGGACAGAGATTAAAAACAACTTTATAAAGTATTTATGAGGTTTTGATTTACCACAATTATTTTCTCTGGCTTTTAGAGTCTCTGAATAGTATCTTAATGCTAGATCATATTTTCTGACAGCAAAACACCAGATACACTGTAATTATTTGGCATTCAGCCTTTTGGAATGAAGGCCAAAACTGGTTAAATAAATCTTTTTCAATAGCAAGGAGCAATGATTGCATTGTAAACTCTGCATAAATCTGTGATATTACAGAAAGCAACTGTTTTGCAATAAGTTGAATTGGGAAAAAAAAAAAAAGCATGGAAAACATTTCCCATACTGGAAAGATGTCAACATGGCATTTTGCTACCCGAGTCTTCTGTACTGTTGCAACTGAACTTTTAATAATGTGACAGAAAGTGTTTTTCTTGATTATTGTGCTCAAGATTGTGTGAGAATCCCAGAACGGAGTAGCATTTCATAAAAATATTAACTTTATTAATACCACATAAAACACATTGGGATTCCTAGTAGTCAGTTCTACACATGGCTAAGAAAAGGCAGGTGGTTTGTGAAATAGCATGAGCTCATGCTCTGCAAGATTTCTATCAGGAGGGGCAAAGTGCTGAGTTCCTTTGTATTCAGCTGGAGCCAATGGTGTAAATACATTTACCAGTGTGCATCTACTGCTAGTGGTGTATGACTGTAGGTCTTAGAAGTCACGCAAGACAGGGGGGTTGCTGTGCTTAACACTCTGCAAGGGTGTAGACAGACATCATCCTCACCCAGAAGAGCTTATAGTTTAAAATACAGATGTCTCAGACCTGATGGAAAGGCAAGCAGTCATTTAAGAGGAGCAATTTATGCAAGCCACAGACTGCCAGTGGCAGCAGCGAAAGGAGGAGTGTTCCCAGAGGCTGAGCTCCATGGTGCAAGCTGTGACTTTCAGTCCACAGGAGGGTAGGTTTGTTTATTTTCCCTTCATTCTTTCATGGGTGGAATGGCTGTCTGGGAGCGCAGAGCCACGCACGGTGACAGTGTGGGCACACGGGTGTCCCCAGCAGCTCCGTGCCTGTGTCAGGCAGGAGAATCCAGAGGGCCCCACGCTGCTCCTCAGGTCAGGGCCTGGGAGCGGAGGGGTGGCTGCCCTCTGTGACCCCCTGCTCTGTCTCCTCTTGAGAAACTACCTCGGTTTGCCTTTAAAAAGGGCCAGAACCAGCTGAACAAATGTATGGCTGTTTGGTGTAACATTTCCGTGCAGTTCAGGTTAATAGTTCACTTGCAGTGCAAAGCTTAAATCTGTGTTCTCCAGGTCGTATAGACTCTACCTCAAAAGAAATGACAATAACAATAGTGATAACCATAACAACAATAATAATACTAATTATACTAATACTAATGCTGACAATTGCTTAACTTTTACATTATTAAAAAAAACAACATCCAGGAGAAGATTGTCAGCAGAAATGGTGAGGGAAGGACAGGCTGGGATGCAGAAGCGTGTGTTGATGTGCAGCCCATGGCTCCTACAGCCCTGCAAGAGCAGGTTTTATCTTCTTGGGCTTCACGATGAGCCTTCTTGACACTGTATGAAGCTACCATTAAAATGCGCGGAGCGGCGCCGTGCCCGGGCTCCCCGCGCCGCCGCTGCCAAGGGGTTGGGCCCGGCGGGCGCTGCTCCAGGCCGGAGGGAGGCGGCAGGGCCCGGGCCCCGTCCCCGTCCCGGTCCCGATCCCCATCCCCATCCCGGTCCCGATCCCGGTCCCGCCGGGACAACTCGCTGCAAGGGACGAGGCAACATCCCCGGAGCAGGCGGCAGCTGGGAATCCCACAGCACGGGGTGGTGTGTAGGGAGAGCCGCCGTGAGTACATGCGTATGGGAGAGGAGCATTGAAATACATCCAGAGCCCAAATCCTTCAGTCTTAGCAGCTGAAAGATGTCAAACGCTCTCCTTAGGCTGAAAAGCGTTTGGCACGCTCCCGGAGTGTGTCAGGACAAGACTGGCACCGTGGTGCTCCAGGGATCACGAGGAAAACCTTAGGATTACAGCTGTAACTTGGCCATCTCCTCACTTAATGCCTCCAGTTTCAAACCTCTCTACCCATGTGAAACTGAGCGGTGTCCCAGCGTGATGCACTTAGCACATCTGATTGCTTAATTATTATCTGCCTTGCCACACAGCTAGAATCACAGCTTCACCTGCCCATGTGGCACCCACATGTGCTGTCCTGAACATCCCTGTGTGAGTGGCCTGGGATCACTGCCACTCTGGTATCTTCTTCTTCTGCCTTTGTTAGAGCTCTTCATTCCAAATGCAGCTTCTGCACACTCCCCGAGGTATGGAAATTTAAATGTATTTATACATTTAAATAACTGGGCAGCTAGCAGGACCTTTGTTAACTGCTTTGAAAGTGAAAACTCTTTCTAAATAGAGCAATTAAAAAGAATCTCTGTGCAATAGCTAAACATTTGCCAAGCCAATTACACACAGTTTTAAATTTTAAAAGTTTCTTAAAATCTTGCCATAATTTAAAGCCACAGGGACTTTAATTAAGTGCTCTCATGATGGCTAGTAAATGAATGTCAATAAACACAACATCATAACTGTTCTCTCAGAAATGTGTCAAAAAATACATTTTTATTCTGAAAAAAAACACTCCAAGTGTTCTTGCTTTCATTATGAAAAGAACACATCCCCTGTCCTCATACTATGGAATTTTAAAAAAGTTATTAGGTTTTTATCTGCATTTCCAGTGTAAAAAGTGTTGAGCTGAAAGAGGCCTCAAGACAGAGTTGGAGACAGGAAGATGTAGGCAGAAAAAGTTGTGAGAAAAGCTGCCAGTAAATTTATGCCCAGCAAAAGAATGCAAGTAAGAAGAAGTGGCAAGTGGGAAACTTCCAGGAATCAGGTACTTGCTGTGTGTGGTAATTACATCACCTTGCTCCTGGTCCTGTTCTGTAACAGGGAATATGAGCCATGTTCTTGGGATGCAGCCTCTGTATTTGATGCTGTGGCTCTGGGCTCATGCTTTAATTCAGTCATTCAAGGTGAGGGGCCAGAGGGCAGATAAGCTTTTTTCCAAGCAGCTGTTAACAGCTGTTAACTCTGCAATGTGTGCTTGAGATGCTACCTGAGCAGAGGCAGCATAATTTAATAAACTGAGAGCTGTCCTGGGACTTCGCATCCTTTCCCATCCCTGCCACTTCTTTCCTGCTGAATCATGGTTTTTGCCTAATGTCTGGTTCTTATTCTGTTAAATGGGCACAGTAAGCTTTGCAGAAGTAATCAGTAATGTATTTTGATTTCTAGACAGAAAATGTGCTGTATAATAACTGGAAGTTAGTTTTATCTGGGATGTTTCAGAAGAGATGTCACATTTTGTATGGTCCCACTGTCTCCTCTCATCCTTGCAATATTATAAGGATGATGTTAGTATAGTTTTTTTATATAATTTCTGCTTGGTTGTTTCAATCAATTCAGAATAAATGTGCATCTGTGTCCTTTTGGGTCAATTTAGAATGCTTCTTTCTTAATCTTCCCTCAAAGAACTTGAAGATATAATTGAAGGCCCAGTCATGGCAGAAGAATCTGGCAGTCAGGCAGCAATTGGCCATGGAGCACCAAAATTAGAGGTAGGGATTAGAAAAGAAATCTTAAGAGTCACTGTTTGGGAGAGGTTTAGAAATGCAGAAGAAGATGTTTAGAAAGCATTCCAAAACTCAAGGGTACAGCTTTATGTAGGTACTTATTCTAGAAAAATACATTTTAAAATTAGTAGACTGTTCTCTATTTTCCTATCAACAGCGTATTCAGCTTTTTCGAGAGATTGCATGTCAAGAACATCACAAGTGTCTGCCTGCTGTCTAATTGTGCTGACTGGTAATTTCTAATCTGATCATAAGCAGTGAATTGGTTAACTGTGTTGGTACTTAAGTGTGCATGTTTTGCTTCAAGGCTGACACCCTGGCAAGATGAATGGGGGAAGTTAACTTGCTTGATGCTATTGTTTTAGCTGGTGAGGATGAGGACTCCACAAGATGAAAGTATGTTGGTTTACATTGTCAAGGCTATCTTCACAACCAGAAGCTAGAAACTTCCTTTATTATGAGAAAACAAACACATAAATTCTGGGAAATAGAATAAAACACTCCATTAATCTGCATGAAAGCCTTAAATCATTCAGATTCATAGATTTGCTACCTGTGGTAATATTTTTCTTCTGCATTTGGAACAAGAGTTTGTTGGGATCGGACAGCATCATTGCTTGCATCCACTGCCGGTCTAAGAAATGACTAATAAAAACAGATACAGTAGACATATTTTCTTAGAAATAGAGCCTTCTGGAAATTGTGCAGAAACAGAAGGAAAATCTAATAGAATGCTACTCCGTTCCATTGAAATCCGTTCAGAAAAATAAATTAGGTTCTATTTCTGGCTTCCTTTGACTTGTTGAAGGGTATAGGACAACTCATTTGATCTAGCTCTACACCAGTTTCTCAACTGTGAAACCAGAAGAGTGAGTTGTGCATGTTTTCTTAAATGTTGAGGAAATACAGATAAAAACATTATTATGCCATCCCTAAGCACCAGATTGGGTGACCTTTATTCATATTTAAATAATGAGAACTATTTACAGAGCAGCCTACTTTTCACTGTGAGTAAGGGTGAGAGAATCCAGGCTGGTTTAGTCTTGGCCCAGAGAGTACTTCTGAACTGCTGTTTTCATTTGGTTTTACAGTCCCATTTTCATACGATTGAAAGGACCTGAAAATGAGTGAAATTGCAGGTTAGTGAATGGTACTGTATGTTTGAAGATATCCACACTCTAACAATCTTTGACTATATCTTCAATTACCAGTATCTCAGTTGTAATATCACTGCTGGGATTTTCAGAAAAATAGCATGTAATGTCAACTCTGTACTTAAACTGTAACCAACAAGCCCTGGGGAGCTATCAAGTTATCAGTCTTTAGTACTGAAAGCATAACACCGGTTTTAAGTATAGCTACTCAAAATGGGTCAAGTTACAGCTGGGTTGTGTTTTAGTGAACTAAAATTAATAAGGTGTTTCTAGCCAGGCAGAAAAATCTGTAAGTGCAGATATTTGTAATCAAATTCCTGATTCTATAAGTTAATTTTTATTTCACCTGTGAAAATTAGGTGAACACACACATACGGACACAAACATCACCTGTGAACTGAAGTTCTCAGTACTTTTGTTGCCCATAACCTCAAGCTGGAACAGAGACTCTAGCACTTCAGCATTCAAAATCTGGATCAGCTGCTAAGGTCTAAGATGTCTGGATTTGAACTTGTGTACTTTAGAAGTAGATAATACATATTTTGATCTGAATTAAAATAAATATTAATTGGTAGGAAATAAGACAAAATCTTTCCTTTCAAAACTGAAATCTTTGTATAACAGATGTATCCATAAATGTTCTCTCTTTGTAAAGGAAAAAAATATTTAGACATCATGATGTAAGAAATGTGAGTAAGTCACTTCTGAAGCAGCAGTGAAAGAAACATCTTTGCTGGCCTGAGCAAAACTATTAATCATTGTCCTACATGCTCTTTTATTAAATGTGAAAGGACCAAATTGTTTGTCAGATCATCTACAAAACTGAGAAATTGAAGGCTTGTAGCAGCCTTCAAGTTTCACATTTACAGTGACTATTTCTCTTTAATTCTGTAAAAATCTGTATTTTCTTTCCAGTTCCACTGGTTAATCTCCAAGAGAAAGTATCAGTAAGGCCCCAAGTGATCAGTCTTTTCTGTCAAAGCACATAAATTATTGCTGGGCTGTTAATTCTAAGTGAATCTAATCCCAGATCACTATTGCTTTTGAAAGAGCTAAGTTCTGTTCTTCAGCCTATTTAGCAAGGCTTTCACCTGCTACCTATATGAACTGTTTGACACATGCTTCAGCTAGAGATTCAGACAGCACACACTAAGCTTGCTTTTTGTGCCATTCACTGAAAAGTCAAAAAGTCTAAAGATGCCTGAATGAATTACCATGCTACTAATACAACCTTTAAAAAACCATTGAAAATACTAATAATTTTTTTTCCTAATTTGAGATTTTTAATATAGAAGGAAAGGAAATAAAAAATATGTATTACTATTGGCTTTATGTATGTTTGTGCAATATATAATTTCAGAATTAAAAATTAAGAAAATAACCAACTGAAAGGAGTTCAGAACTTCTGCAGTGGAACAGAGACACAATTGCCCTTTCCAAATTATACTTTCCAAAAAGAAGATAGCAAAGGAGCACTAGATGCAGTTTTAGGATGGTTCTGCACTTAGTTGTATTATGGATCCATTAAGTGGTTTTGTTTTTTAATCAGAGATGCTTATATGCTTTTCTCAGCATACTTTCCTGGTTTTGTGCCTATATACAAATTACCTGTCTGTTTTAGAAAACTGTTATTTCAGTCTTCCTGATGGGAAACTGAGGCACAGAGACACAAAGGGGCTTTTCTGAGATCTCAGAGGACACGAGTTAGAGCAGGCTAAAAGATCTGGAATTTATGGTTAACTTCTAAAGCACTCTACAGCTTTCCTTTGGACAAATCAGTTCCAGCAATGAATTAAACTGCTTAATGTTTATTTGAAAATCAAGCCAAACATTATTAATTTAATTTGGTGAGTAAAAGAAACCCCAGCAACCCAGGGTATGCCTGGAATTAACTTTATTTTGATGTATATTTTGTGGAAAGGAAGAGCAAGATTGTTATTTTTTTCCCATCAGAAACATCTGTGTACTTTGCCAATATCTGCCTTGGCAGTACTTTACTAGGAATGTATATATTTTGCCTTTTAGAAAACTGTTTTCCCAAGGCTGAGAAAAACTGTGAGCAAAATTATGTCAGGAAACACTTACACATGAAAATATGAAATATAATTCATATTTGATAAATTCAGTGTGAAAAGACACACTGCTTTGCAATTCTTAACAGACATCTTTAACCTAAAAATATTCTATTGGTTGAAGGGAAAATGAAGTCAGAAATAAAAAATTCACACAACTAAAACCAAGAGTAATAGCACTGAATTTAAAACTGACTCTGGGGAAATATGGACAATTGATACAGGAAGCTGAAAATATCTTTAGAAAACTCTGCAGAGGATGGAGGGAAATAAGAAACAATACATGAAGTATATAAAGAAAAAGTGAGATCTTGGTAATGGTTTATATCCTGTTCTCAGCAAGGATAGTAAAAACATGGATCACAATGTGCAAAAGGCAGATTTGCTCATTCATATCTGTTTTGTCAGAAAAGGCAGAAAGATCTAATTTCACCTTAAAGCTAATGAGAATTGTTTTATACCCCAGCAGTAGCTAGAAATAATGCTAATTTTTTTTTTCAAATATGTAGGATCAGACAACAGATTTGATGCAAGTTAAGGTAGTTTATTTCAGCATACTAATAATTTTTTAATTACAGAATGCTGGGGAAATTAAGAAAACTTAATTAATGCCAATATTGTAAAAGAAAAATCTATTAAAATCATACAAAAGACTGACTAATATAGAGGTAGTAAAGAAATAAGTATAGGTGAGGTATAATCAGAAAGGGGAAAGTATTTCTAGTGTAGTCCTGTGAAGATCTGTTCTTTATCCAATGTCATGCAACATCTTTAGCAAAGTCTGGAAAATGTGAGATTATCAATAGAAAAACTTACAAGTGACAAAATCTTTAGATGAACAATTCATGATCATGAAAGAATGAGCTAGTCTGGAGTGCTCATTGCAATAAATTCATTAAAACACAATATTTTTGTGTGGTCAAAACAGGCTAAAGGAAAAAGAATTTACATAGCAATTATTATTGGGAAATCTGAGTCCTCTAGAAAAGACTTAAATATGAATTTGAAGGTAAGCTACAAGAAGAAAGCTGTGATTTAATGTAAGATGCAATCCTTTTATGTCTAACCAATGGCATACGGATGGAGATGGTGATACTCCATCTGTGTATGTCATTAGTGACAACATTCCTGGAATACTCTGTCCAGTTCTAGCATTTATGCTTTGTCAAGGACCTTTTCAAGCTAGAAGGGGCTCAGAAGAAAACTGCAAGAAGGGTATGAGGTCTGGGAAATGTGCTTCATCCTGAGACACTGAAGAAACCCAGTTTACTCTAGGCTAGAAGGAGACTTCACCATAATCTGTAAGACCATTCATGGAAATTATCTTCTTTACCAGTTTTGTTACAAATTAAGTCTAATAAGGTATTTTAAATTAATTTTTAAATTTTTGGTTATTGTTGTAACTTGATCATAATCCAATTAATGTTACAGATGGAACTGCTGGAAAGTTATTTTCACAGTTCTGAGCTGGAAACAGAACACAAATATCAAATGATAGTAGCTAATGTTTGGAACGAATTCTTACACAGCAATGTGCTGAATTTTCCATCTGTATCAGTCCTTTAACTGAGCTGTAACACATCTCCCAGAAAGACACCCAGGGTAGAAAAGATATTACATCTGATGCAGAAATTGCTGTGTCTTGGTCTATAGTTTGTATATCAGGTCGAGTTAGAAGACCAAAAGTTATGTCATGGGTATAAAATCAGCCAGGAAAAAGTAACTGGGGTATACATAGGGCTGAAAAGGAAAACACACATGTACTATAATTACCAGTATCACAATAAAAACCATAATGGGATGGGAAAATTATGTTAAATAAGAAAATATCACTGGTTTTAATGCTTTGCAAACAGTTAAAAGACCATATTTCTTATTTCTGATACTTAGCTTGCCCTTAACTTCCTTACTCTGTACAATTCAAGTAATTTTTGCTAAGTACAGTCATGTCTAATTTACTGTGCAATTTGTACTGATGAATGAGGTTGTATTAGGTTTAAAGTAAGTAAATCAAACACTGTGAACACTGCAAAAATTACGGAGTTTTATATATGGTTGTATGCACCAAAGAGCCACAGAAGTTTTACTTCAGCTATTCTAAAAAGAGCTGGAGTGCAGATGAGTCTCACAGAGAAAAACCCTTATACAAATGTATCACATATGTGTTTATGATCTTCTGTCCTTCTTAACACAGGTTCTCCACAGGCACTTCAGTCTGCTCCATGCTAAATGTGAGTATTAACAGCTACAACAGAGCAAGGAAAGACTACAGGTATTAACACTTAGAGGTTTGGTTTTCTTATTTTGGTTGGTTGGTGGGTTTTAGGTTTTGGGTTTGGTTTTTTGGTTGGTTGGTTGGTTTTGTTTTGTTGGTTTGGTTTGGTTTTTCCCAAACAGAAAGCATTTAGGTCAGTAATGAGAAAGTGCCTTATAAAGCAGCAATGGCATATGTATTAATTTAAGAAACATAAATCCTCTTGTGTCATCTAGCAAACTTTGGGAAGGCCCATAGATTCAAATGTGCATTATATTTTGTGCTCCACACATATGGGCCAAAATACAACTGTTGGCTCAAATCTGTATATAATGTTATCTGATGCATTGTCTTCTCTACTGAACAGGCAGGCTTCTCTCCAGTGACCTAAACCATATATGGTTTTATGCTCTGCTTCATTTTGAGAAAACGCCCCTGTTTATATTTCAAGCCCACTTATTAAAACACATATGTGCTTCTTGGACTGATTACAAAAATGACTGCTTGACAATCTTCATTACAGACACTTTATTATTTCAACAATGACAAATTGAAGGCTTCTTCAAGTAGGCAGTCATTTCACAATACTTTACCTGAGAATTTTCACCATTTATATTGCTAGGTTTTTCTCTGTTTCCTCTTATGTTTCTTCTGCCAGTGTTTAGTATTTGTTAAACTTTCTCTTCTAGTTAGAATATTTTTTGAGCTTGGAAACCTTCCAGATGGAAAAAAAGGCTTTCTGTGAGCTTTGACAAATTATTTCATTAATCCTGAAAATTTACCAATTTCAGTTCTAAATACTGGGACTATGTGATTTTGTTTATTTGTTTACTTGCTCTGTTTTTACACCCTTATAAATTATTCTGCACAGGTTTTGTTCATTTTTTACACAGTTTTAGCCTCCTACAGGAAGTCTTTATGGATTTCATCTATATCATTAGAAAATACTGGGGGTGAGAACATCTGGAAATAAACTGTATGACCCACTTTAGCATACTTTGCACTGTGAAAGCTTGTATATTATTTCAATGGCCCCTGGAGCTGCTGTTCTGGACAGTTTTGCTCAGCCTGCACCTCAAAACAGCTCACCTCGTCTATCCCTTGCTCCTCCAAAATAAATTCGAAACATTGAAGATGTGAGGGAGGATTGTGAGCATATTAATGTGTGAATTGCATTGGGTTAAAAATTATTTTTTGCGGTGTAGCCTGTATTCTTCCATTTCAAGGCTCCCAGTGCAATCAGGAAGGAATTGCTTCCTTGTCTCACCAGGAGAGTCCCGATGTATCTTGCTTGCTGCTGCTGCATGGGGATTTAAAGGCATCTGTGTTGGATCATTCCTTGGTGCAGCCATTTGCACAGGGCTGAGTGAATGGAGCAGTGAGCTAATGAATGAACATTCCTACTTAAAACAGACATATATATCCTTCAAGCTGGATTCCTTCATCTCGGTGGCACACCTCAGCCCATTGGTTCAGTCCAAAGTAAATCCATAACATGTCATAACTGGACAGACCTCTGATGAGATTCTTTTCAACAAGTTAGCATACTGTTAAGCCATTATTTTCAAGGTCTCTAACACAGAAGTCCCTTGTTGAACAACTTTGCTTTATTTGGCCAACTGTGTGAAGGCACGTTTGAGTGGTATTTTAAATTCCCAATTCATGAATAATATTCCAACACAAATGGAAATCTTTGTAAGCATTGAACTACTGCTGTGCATTCTAATAACATATGGAAGATAATATTGTGCCCATTCTTAATCACTTAATTAAAATAATTTCTGTAACAACTTCATGTAGCAATAAATAGTTGTTTGGGATGGTTTTTTATAAATTTGTGTTTTTAGAATAAGTCATAGGAAGGGATTTTTACTGACTTGTCTATAGTGGTGAGTCTTAAAGCAATAACTTCAGTAACAAGACACTATATTCATTCCCAGCTGGACAGAGTCTTGCAGAGGACAGGGAGGCAGTGGTGTGAGCTGCTGGCGGGACATGTCTGGGGATCTGCTGGCTCTGTTCTGGAGAGGAAACCAAGGAGAGTGTTGGTTGGCTCGCTGGGCCTCCTGCCTGAATCTAACCTGTCACATTTTTAAAACACCCAGGCAACTGTGGGTGTCTTTTAGAGGAAGTAATTGCTGTTAGCATTCTTTTCCTATTGCTTTCTGACCATCTCAATACTTTCTTAAGGTGTTGCCTTAGCAGGAATGTGAACTGTATGTAGGCCTGAAGAAAATTAACAGTGACTCAGAAAATGAAATTTATCTGGAAAAACCACATTCCTCAGGAATACAGTATCATGGAGACTTGATTATTTCTTCTTGTGGAAGGGGCCAAGGTGTTTCATGATACCATGCAGTTGTAGCTGAGATTGGCCTGTAGCCCAATCAACTAGTCATTCCTTTCTGGTGTATTTCTGTATTGGACTTGTGCTGAAATGCCCACAGGAGATTTGGGTAACTCTCTACAAATGCTTTTGCAGGTAGTGAGTGTTAATATAATTTAAAAAATCTGTTGTTTTCCCACCCCTCTCCTTCTCTTCACCTCCCTTTGTGAAAAAGGTAAATCATTCAGGGGTTGCTTTCAGCATAAACCGGTTTGTTGAATTTACAGGAAGGGCTGCAGTTCCTCTGTGCACATGATGCTTTCTAATACATCACAGACCTCTTAAAAAAAAAAAAAGAAACTATAAAAACATACATGAAACAAACAAACAAAAAATATTTTCCTCTCAAAACATCCACACAGGAAAATGCTATGCAGCTAAGCATGTTAGTACAACTCTACAAGAAACTTGTGGACCAGATTATGCTCACTGAATTGTGGATACTCTTAAAAAAAATGAGTGCATAAGACTCCTCCTTTCTTCTACCAGCACAAGTTGAAAAACCTAGACATATTTAGCCGTCAGCTGCCTAAGGAAATGTCACTTACCAATGTTTAGGATGATAGATTGCATCCTTTAGATGTGCCATTCTCTCTCCTTCCTCTCTAAGGAGATCCATTCTCAATTTTTTACCCTTAAAACCTAAAAGAATCATAACAAAAGCTTCTCACTTAATTAATCACTTCCACTTCCTCCATTTTGGGAGCGTTTACATTGCATAAAATGTGGTGCTTGTGGCACTCTGCTATTTCCCCTCATGTGAGCTTAGAATCAGCTATGCTGGTCAGACAAGCAGAACTGCTTTTTAAAAAAAAAAATTAAAGTAAAATCCTGTCTCAGCTGCTCTTAGAAGAAATATCTATGTGAAAAGAGTTTGTCCCTTTCTCCCACATATAAAATTACTTCTAAAGTGTTGAAACAACTTTTGGATTATCAGCATTCAAAGGAAAATGGGACTAGGGAAAATGAGAAGTCTAAGTTACCAACTTCCTATAATCGCACATCAAAAGGTCAGAAATATTCAAGATTATTCACAAATACATAAATGAATATTGGGAATCGTGTAATGCCCAAGATGGACAGGATAGTGGTGAAAACAGCTGAAACCCATCTTGACCAGCTCTCAGTCATGGAAATCAAGCCTGAGATTGAAGTTGCTCCTGGGAAGCTTTTCCCAGTGTCCTGTACTGCTGGGAACAGTCCCTAGTGTGGGTTAGAGTACCAGATCTGGAACATTCCTTCCTGTGTGCAATGCCAGTATTTGGAAGTTGAGCCTTTCAAGGCCTTCACTCTTACAGCACTGCTCTCTCCTCTGCAATGGCACCTAGACTCAGTGTGGACTAGACTAGTACATATACACTCTTTTTAATAGTTTATGAATATCATCTAGATAAGAAATATGCCTTTGAGCCATCTGAGCTGGGTCAGAGTAGCTCTGGAGGTGCAGCATTATGGAAATGAGCTCACATTCCTCCTGGATTTAAAGCAGCCACGCAAGTGATACAGATCACAGAATTTTTTGAGTTAGAAGGGACACACAAGGATCATCAAATCCAGCTCTTCAGTGAACAGCCCATACAGGGATTGAATTTACAATCTTGGCTTTATAAGTACCATGCTTTAAAAAATTAGCTAATCCCTACTCTACCATATCAGTGGTCACCTGTGATGTACCTGGACTAATAACTTAACTCTTCCTGAGAGGTATCCAGTACCATTTCTGCCCTGAGAGACGTAGTATTGCAGATTCTGCAGGCTGGTAACACACCACTGCAAATGGACAGCAAAAGACAGAAGTTCAAGAAGAAGGGAAGAAAAAAGACAAAATAAACACATTTGGTATTTCAAAAAAACTGCTCAGACTCCAACATTGTGGCTCATGTTTAATAGTCACTGGTTATAGACATGAGTTCACCTGGTGACCTTGGCAAACTTCTAGCATCCAATAGTTTCTGTTGTTCCATTTGTATGAAGAGCTACCACTCTCAGTTCATTTGGAAGTTGGTACCTGCTCCTTTTATTTGATTCTCACTAGTTCCTAAACTGGAGGACAAAATATCATTCCTTATTCAGCCATATGACACCACTCATCATTCCCTAGGCGTTTATTATACTGCTTTATTTTAGGACCTCCTTTTAGTTTTAGAATTAGCCATTTAAGTGTCCTGTCTCTTCAGCTAATTTAAGATCTGAAGACCTTGTTTCTTATCACAAGCTGTTTAAGGTTTTTTAAAGAGGTTTCATGAAATATCATGTAAAGAAACAAGGTCTGTCTTTTTACTTAGCTTTAAGGAATCCCCTCTGTCATTTCAGTTTATTTATCCATTAACTTTACTGTTTATTTAAGCTTTTATTCATTTTCTGCAGAACCAATGTATTGACATGCATATATCCATAGATTTCTTATTTCTAGGTATTTGGTATCAGATTATCTGCCTTGTTGTCCTTCAGTACAAAAGAATTTTTAAGAGGAGGCATTTAACTGGGCTAATATAGGTTTCTGTCCTATTAACATGAAGAAAAGGGAATTGAACACACTTCTCACCCAGCATGAATTGCACCCCTGATTGTGTATAAGACTGTGGGTCCACCTTCAGCTTTGTGAATCATACCCCTTTTTCTTTAGCTTTCTTTTACATATCCATGAAAACATGATATTTTGCTTTAATGCTATGTACATTGCTCTGCATTTTAAAAAAAGTATTTTCATTCAAATAGAATAAATTCTGTTTTTCAGGTGTGGGGGAATTTTTTGCTTTGTCTTGAAAAAATAAAATCTCTATTTGCACAGAGTGGATACTTTTCAGGAAACAGCTTATGATATTTTATTTTGTTCTGAATATGTATTTGACTTTTTTCCCTGTAAACTCAGTACAATGTCTCAGTTCATACATCTGTGAGATCAAAAATGCACTGTTCCAAAGCACTGGGTAGGAAATGTATAAAAAAATGCAGGTGTCTGAGCAACAGTTTGACAAGCAGAGACACAAAAGGAACACAGGGAAAGGAACAGTGTCAGAGAAGTGTGAAGACAAAGGGTCTGGAGGCGAGGTTCGTGCTCAGTGTCATAGGGGAAATGGAAACTTCGCCAGTGTCAGCTTTCTCTCTATAATGCATCTCTGTCTCTGTTCATGCTAAATAGATTGGCACGTACTGCTGACAGCCTATTATTTTACAAGCCATGTGTTTTTCAAATATATATATAGATAATAGTACAGTTTAGTCCCTTAGCTAGATTATCAATAGGGCATAATGACAATCCACATATTTATAGATTTGGTTTATTTTAGTGTAGAGTGAGTGAGAGAAGTGTTTTCTTTTCTGGGGGCTCTGGTTACTCCTCTAAGGGAGTGGAGAGAACTGGTGTCTTAGTTGTCTCTTTCAGCTCCCAAGAGCTGTTTGGAGATTGAGTCACAGGAGTTTAGAGAATGGTTTAATCTTATGCAAAGCAGGCATCTGCAATAAGGCAGATGAGCTGTGCTGGAAGTACCTGTTTCTTCCAACTATAAGTATTTTGTCTTTAGGCTACAAATGGTTTAAGTTACACAGGTGAATCTCAGTTCAGGATGCTGAATCTTTTTACCACTAATGCTGCTGTATTACTTAGCCAGCACAACAATATCCAGTTCTGCTCCTGGAAACAGAAATATTTCTGGGTAAAATTAATAAAATTTTAGCTGTAGTTTGTCTAGCTTATTTAATACTGTTTCAATTAGTTTTAAGGCAGAGATAGTTGGCAAGCTCTGTATCTAGCCTCTGTAAGGCTGACAACAGCAAAACTTGTCCATCCAACTCGTCATGTGCAATGTGTCATTTTCAAACACCATTGTACGCTACTCCCCCAGCATATCAAGAGTGGCACATCAGGAATATCCACATGTGAGGGCAGGTGTAGGTAACAGGTGTCATCTGACACTTGGTTGCACTGGGTCGTATATTCCACTATAAGAAGGAGAGACTACTAATAGCTTGTGCATGTGTGCATTTTCTGCCATAAATGGCCGTTTGCCAATCTCTAGGCCTTGTTTAATACATTATCTTTCTGTCCCACAGTGTTTTTTCCCCACTGCAAATTCTTTGTACTGCTCCAGAAGCGCGCCCCCATCTAGAGCCAGGTGATTGGGCAGCGAGGCAGGTGGCAGCTGCAGACACCCCCTGTTGAACAGCGATCACTGCTCAAGCCCTTTGGACTGTGATGCACAAGCAGAGTCCCCTCAGGGCTGAGGTTCAGTCCAGCTGGGGTGACAGGATCTTGCCCTACCAGTCTGCATGTCCTGGATTTTTAAATAGATTTCTATTGAACGAATATAAATCCTCATCTGTGGAGCCTGGATACAGTTCTAGTGAGCTGTTTTGCTGAAAATAATTAATAAGGGCTGTACTGAAGTACACGTGGTCTTAGCAAAACTAAAAATGTATCCAAAAACTGTTTTCTGCTTATTTTGTTTAAATTCAGTTTAATTATGTAAATTCACATTTACGCCTGATAAAGGCAAGCTCTAACTTCTATGTTTTATAAAAATAAAGTAAATTAATGTCTTAAGGTTATGACAATATTATTAAAAATACAGTTTATGGTTAAAGTTTACCAATGTGTCTATATCCAGATGTTGAGAAATGCTGAAAACTTTGTGTGCCAAGGCCTTAAGAATACCTTCATTCCATGCCTGCTCTTTTTGACCATACGTTTTTTCCGAGATGCAGTATAATTCCACATTTTAGCCAAAGGCTCCAGACTTATGCTATATAGGCTGTCAGTTGATTCTTTGTCTTCCTGCTTTTCTGCAGCATGCCAACACTATTTCTTGCTCTCCAGCTTTCTTTTGGAGAGCAATTTAATTGCATTTGAATGCCTGGTCCCTGGACGCTCTGCAGAGCCAGGTAGCTGAGGATCAGGAAGCCAGTCTTTGGAGTCCAAGGTTGCAGCTGGAAGCTGCTGGAACAGACTAAACGAATAGGAGCTGTTAAAAAATAGAGCAGAGGCTGATACACATGAGCTATAAATGATTTTCTTCAAATTCTCCCTCCTGCAGAAGGAAGTAAGTGCAACCCTTGCTTTCTGGAAAATCTCGTGAGACCCCAGATCTACAGGGTTTTTATTTTTTGTATTAAAAATAAAATATAGTTGCTTGTGGCATCTGAGTGCTCTCCCATACAGAACAGTATGTGGGGATTCTTTGCAGTTTTCTTTCGCTCCTACTGAAATCAGCATGAAGTCACAGTTGATTTGGGTGGAAACAGAATCTACACAAAGAAATCTACAAAAGAATCTACAAAAAATCTACACTGGCTTTTCAGCTGAAAGCTTACAAGGATTTTATCATTGGTCAAAGCCTCCTTCCTGTCTTATGCAGAATTTTCTATTAACTTTAAAAGCTGTATTTTTCCACACTATCATATGTTCACAGAAATATTAGAACTGCCAGACCTAATCAAACCAGTGGTCCATCTAGGCTAGTATCCTTGGCTCCAGATGGCCCAGAGGAAGCTGCAGGAAAATTCATATTGTCATTTCCCAGGGGAAGTATCTTCCTAACCTTTGGCAGTCTTTGACTAGCTATTGCTCTGACCATGAGTTCTCATAATAGTTATACACTTTTATCCTATCTAAGGGTTATCTATCATGTATGTTCTATTGTTTTAACTATTCCCTACAGGTTTAGGCATAAAGGTCACAATAGGACAGAGGTCACGAGTCACAGTAGATCAAAAGCCATAGCGTGTCAAATGTTGTAATATAATTCATACTCATGTATACAGCACATATATAAAGTGATAGTTCATGCTAAGGCATTGCCTCACATTGCTCTTACAGCTATAGCTCCCCTAAGAGTGTTATAATATGCTATTGACTTTCTTGTGGATTCATCGTGCTGTGAATTATTTCTGGCCAGTGGAATGCATGGAGTTACCTTTTGGGTATTACTTAAGCAGGCGTCTTGTGATTGTGCCAGAGATCTTTTTTGCAGGAGTCAAGGTGTGTATTGTTTCCCTAGATTTTTTATTATTTTTAAAGGAAAAAAAAATAAAAATAGGAAGGGGAAGAAACTGAAGATTTACACTTTGGCCTAAAGATATACTGGGTATATGAAAACAGCTCTTTTTTTCACCCCCATAAAAGAACTGACCCTATGGTCTCAGGAGGAATATGTATGTGAAGCCATATTCAGTAAACCTTAGGTGTCACAATTTTTCTCTTTTCTTTTAAACTGAAGAATAGGCAACTGTTACCTATAGTTTTGTCTCCATCATTCAATCTTTTTCATTTCCTACATGTAGTTATTCACTTCTTCCCCCCCTTCTCCCCCCTCCCCAACATTCTTTGTTCTGTTCCTCTTGGAATAAAAAAGAGATAAGAAATAAAACAAAAAGCACTGTAAATGATCATCTTCCTAAGGACCCTTTACTCCTTCTAACAGTTTGACTTTTCACCTTTTGGGTGCTTAGTGGAAAAGCCATTACTTGCTTGCTGAGGAAAAAGCATTTAATGAATCACAAAATCATTCAATTATTCTTAAAAACACTTCACATCACACATCTTTTTCCAAGTAAAGTGTGCATTTTTCACATTTAAATGGTGCATAACTGCCTCGTAGAATGTGTCCCTAGAGCTAGAGACATTTTAACAGAAAGGATCCAGGAGTACACACAGCAGTTTGATATATGTAAGCATTAAAAACCTTGCATTAAAGATGCAGAATTTCCTTTTCTCTCTTCACTGTCTTTCAACAACATTCATGCAAAGTTGCCTTTCTGCTGTTGTGAATTGTCTAACTTTGTGCAGAGCTGAGATCCACATGCTCTGCTTACTTCGGCTCACTGCAGTACCACAAGATAAAAATGAACTAATCGTAAAGCTAATATGGGACAGCAAAGCATTTAGACTATTTGGGGGTTCTGTAAATAAAATTTTCTCTAGGAAGATATTTTTTCAGATTTTTTTTGTATTATTTACGATTGTTGAGTCTGATGCTGGTTTCTCGCCGCTTTTTCTCTGCTTTTATAAGAGAAGTACTTTCTGCAGACTACAGTAGCTGCCATTTCCTACACAAAGTTTTCCTTTTAGTTTTTTTCCCTTTGAGCGGGTTTGTGTTTTTTAATAGACTTACATTGTAAAACTTTCTTTTGCATATTTTATGAAAACGTATGTTCTTTGCCCAACAGAATCAGGTGGCTGACTAGGTTTGCAAAACCAGCTTGAAGGCTGTACTTTTGCCAGGGCAAATGGAAGTCAGCCTGTTTATTTGAATGCTGGTATATGAGCCGTACCAGCTAAGGAGCTGGCCTTGAATTTGTAAACTTTCCTGCACTTTTATATCCCTGTACTTTAAACAAGTAATTTTTTCCATAGCAATAATTTTTTCCTTTTCTTTTTTTATTTTTAAATTTAATAGGAAAGAGTTATATTTATATAACAGCTTTAGGCTAACTTAGATATCTAACTTAGGCAGAGTTTTAAGAACTAAACCTAGGTGTTTGTACTGCCCTGCATAGCTGGCAGGAAGACAGAGGTGCCGGGGGGCTGTAGGCAAGGGGGGAACTGCTGCAATTCAAAGGACCTAAGTCAGATGCCTGAAGTAGACAGTGTGAATTACCCTCTAGATGGCTGGAATTATTAGACCACATTAGAGAGAGAGGAAAAAAGTGAGGCTGGCATATGGTGAGTGTCCTACATATGGTATGTTGTTTATATGTGTTTTTTCCGTTAGCATTTCTCTTTCCTTTGTTGCTCCACCTCCTCCCGCAGTCTCTCCCAACAACAAAGTTAATTCAAAAACTTCTGCGGTCGAAGGAAAGTTTTCGGACCTGCACGGCTCTCAAAAGAACAAATGCCAGGCAAAATGAGTTAGCTCTCTTTCCCATACTCTGCCTTGCTTAAGCAGTGCACCATGTGTAATCTTCTATTTCCTTTTATTTCTTTGGAGCCGACAAGGTGTGCATATGTGTTAAAATCACTTATCATAAAATTTCCCATAATTCACCTCCCAAGACTGTGTTTTATACTCACTCAAATACCAGTGTTTTTTGCAAAACCTAGAAAGGATAGGCGCCAATATGATAGACACACGCTCTTCATACCGTATTAATTCCTTTGGTCCAGTCAAATCCTGGTCTTATCCACTGTTGCTTCAGGGGGAAGCTCCCTTGTGCTGCAAAAAGCAGGCTCCACCTGGTTCCGATTAAGTTTGCACTGGTTGGATCTGCCCAGTGATGGCGTAAGAAAATATGAAGCAGAGAAGCCTGCAATTGAAGCTGTAGATTCATGGCCTATAAAACTAAAAGGCCATTATGGTCATCAGTCTGCCCCCACTGTGAAGGGGGCACCAGAACTTTTCTGAATTACTTTTTTTTGTGTATGCGTGTGTGTGTGATTTTAACAGAAAAAAACCCGTACATCCTGATTTAAGCCTTCCAGTGTGTGTCTCCAACTACATCTTCTTACCACTGGCTTCTGTAACACCTTTGTCACCAGACTGAAAACTCTAGTGTTATCAGATTTCTGTTTCTCACAGAGTTATTTATAAGCTGTGATCAAGTAGCCTTTTAAACATCTCTCTGATAACCTAAATAGATTGAGCTCCTTGCGTCTTTCATTACAAGGAATGTTTTCCACTCCTTTCATCATTCTTGTTGCTTTCCTCTGAACCTCTTCCAATTTTTCAACAACCTCTCTTGAATTGTGGGCACAGTGTTTCCAGAGCAGGTTGCATCTGTGCCAAGGACAGAGGTAACACAACCATGTTATACGTTTCTCTGGTGATGTGCTCTTCGGTTGTTTCAGATTCGTGTCTACCCTCTTGAGCTCAGAGCTCCTGGCACCGTTTATCTGCTCTCCAGGCTTTTTCTGGCTGCCTTCAGTCTATGGGCAGGGTCTTTTACCTTGTAGCAGTGGCACAGCCTTTACTAATAGAGCAGGATCTTACATTTCCCTGGATTAAAATTTACCATTTGTTTAAACGTGGCCAGTTTCCTGAGCAATCTGACTTTACAGTGACTTGGCTTACTCTTTATTTACTAATCCTCCAATAATTTAAAATGGAATAAATAAAAAAAATACATTTTTTTAATAACTTATAGAAGAATCACCAATAGGAAAAAAAAAGATAGGGTCATGCATCTGTGGATCATCATTAAAATAACCACCACTGATCACTTTTCCCGACTTGCTACATGCTTGAAACTGAGATTTCATTCTATTTAATAAGTACAATGTTGATTTTAATATTTTTATCAAAATACTGTTTTTAAAAACTAAAAAACTTTCTAATATTCTTCTCCATATTTAATAGTACTAAAATTAACTTTATCCTACCAAAATTATACTCCTATTAAATGATATCAAGTTCATTTTGGCAAGATGATTTTCCATAAAATTCTGTTCTCACTGCTTTGTTTAAAATGAACTAATATTCCTAGAAACTGTTCCTTGTTTTGCTTGAGATCAATATGTGGTTGAAATGCTTACAGACATTTAGGTCATCACATTTATTCTATCTAACTATTCACAAATTTTTTTATATAGTTCTCTTGAACCTCCCTATTTCTCCAAGACATGGTAAAAATCCTCACTAACCATGCAGACTTCTCTGCCAAATGTATTAAAATACCTCCACGAATATTATTCAGGTCTACTGATTTTAAGAATGTCTAGTTTTATTAGCTGCTATTTAACATTCTCCTGTGCAACTACTAAAACAGAGCATCATACTCATCTGATATGAATACATCATTTGACTTTTTCCCAAAATACAGAAGAAAAGTATTAGAGAAGGCTTTTATTTTTTAAATGTTCTTACAAAAAGTCACAGTAATTTCCACTTAGTAATGGAGCAAAACAATTTTTAAGGTTTTTTGTGCAGAATAAAATTTAAAAATGTCTTTATATTCTCCTTGTCTCTGTTTTCTCTCTGTAACATTTGACTTAAAATGCCTTGTACTTCCCAGCTCCTAATTCATATTAATTGCTACATTTCCCCTACACCTCCCTTTTGTTTTGTTTTGGTTTTTTTTTTTTTTTTAGTAGCTGCATTCAAATGCAATGTTGTTTAATTATTTTCAGCTAAAGAGTAGAAGGTTGTGACTCTTTATGATATGTCTTTTACAATGCATTTAGCAGACTGAAGTTGTCAGTCAAGTATTTCCTTCAATACCTTCTTCAAATAACTGTTTCATCCTCACTGTCAAATTTGTAAAAGCCAATTGTCTTATATGAACAAATATAAATATTAGACTTTAATTCATTTTCTCATAACAAATATAATCAAGTTTTAGATATGTTCACATAAGCAATTAATTTTTTTTATTCTCTGTTTCCTCTGTCACTAGACTGAGGTCTAATAGAGAATTCCTCTGGATGCAGTTAGAGAAATTGTCATTTTTGATTTGTTTAATGTAGCTAGTATTCTGTTATGGACACTCTGAGGTTTCCGGTTTATGTTAATACAATTCCATACCTCATAAGCATTTTTCCTTACCAAGATATTTCATGACCGCTATGAAAGAAACCCAGACTTTTAAAATTTTTTATTTAATTTTGACAGCAATGAGAATCTTTAAAATAAGGCATGTAAAGTGAGATATAAAATGTCAGCCTGATTTAACTACAATTTGGATCATTGTTTCAAAATAAGTGTGGTTTTAAAAATATTGAAATATTGACACACTTTCTGAGAGGTGTGAAAGATTTAGCGCACAGAAGCCATTTGGGTTTTTTTTTTGTTGGGAGTAAAATGTTAACTTGGAGTCACGGCATTCTCTCATAGCCTCTGTTTATTTGCAGTAACATATGCAGATTGCTCACTTCAACGCTTTAAGCAGAAATACAAAACATACTGAAAATGCAGCTATAATTATAACAAATTATAAAATCCTGGAAATCGGGTCTGAGGTTCCTGGCTCTTTGAAGTCAGTAGCGCTCAAACTGTTAGACTTCCAGTAGTTTTCTTCATAAAACTCTGTTCCATATTACAATGATTTAACTTGCCACTAGCCGCATGCTAAAGTTTGTTAACTGGACCATAACACCCAATTACCTCACCCTGATTTAATCCTATTCTTAAAGAGGGTGAAACCTATTAAAAATGGTATTATTACATAAGAATGCTTTCAGGGAATCCATCTCCTAATTCTTTTTACGTGATTCTGCAGAAAAATTTTAAAAAAGAAATACTGCATTTCTATTTGTGTCACAAGCATGCTATTTGTAACAGACCTGAAGTAAATGTCTGCAGTAGACATTTCTAATTTTAGTTATAGCTGCCTTGTAATTATCTTATTTAATTTCTTTGGCCCTTTATCTTGCTTATTTAGATGGAAAGCTCTCCTGTTCAGTGCACAGAACCTGACACAAAAGGGCAAAGATCTCTACAGAAATCGTATTAAAATGTTACTGCTAATTCAACCAGTCACCATCTAAACTTATTTGGTGAGGTTTTATATATTTTATCAGCAAGAAAGCAATATATTACCTGTTCTCAGCAATTTTTTGCCAGTACCTTATGAATGTACAATACTGACTTTTTCAGTCACGATATGTCAGTTCAGAAAGGAAACATCAAACATATTTGGATAATAAAATCAGTATTAAATGGATTAACAATAGATTTGGCTTCAATGCAATAAATCCAGAGAGTCTCTGCAAACACAGGAACTAGCTACATTTTCTACACAGATTTATTTCCTTCGATTTAATGTACATAAAACACATGAATTTAATTTGTTATTGGTATTCTTTACTATGAGGAGAGTCAAGGAAAAATCCATGTAACCATGCATGAGTGTAATGTTAAATATGAGAAAATAGTGTACTGTACCAACCAGACAAGAACTCACACCAAAGGAGTTATTAGGGTATGTTCAGGCTGATTAGGGGAGGTCTAGGGGCTAATACACCCTACCACCAGTAAAGAATAGTCCTTGAGGCTATATATCTGGGAAACTGGACTTTCTCTGCTCATGCTCTTTCTGATCAGACTTGTCTTTTTCTGGCAGCTTTTGCCAGCAATCAGATTCACTGAAAACATAAAAGAGAAAATGATTGCTGGAGTTCTGCTGAACAAGCTCAGTGTTATCTTTCTTCTAGCTCTGTTTGCCCATATGCACAATGAAAGGAAGCTGGCAGAGGTCCTGGTCCAGGAAAAGAATTAGGGGCTTTATCATCAGACAATAAGTTGAGCAAATTGCAGACCACAAACTACTTCTCTTCAGAGTACCCCTGAAGGACTCGTGGCTGAACTCGGTGCCTTAGAGCTAAAAGGAGGAAGTACAGGGAGGCTGTAAAGATGAGTAGCCAGACAATGAGGGATGATTGTGCAATGTCTACTGTTGAGCACTGGGCAAAGAACACATGAAAAAGTCTAAAATTCTTGAGCCTTAAAGTCCTGGTAATTTTAAATTAGTTTCAAAAGCTGCAAAAACCCGTCATACTTTTTATTCCAAAATTTTTGGGTTTTCACATAATAGTACCCCAAGGGGTTCACATGGACTATCAAAGATATATAATGAAGCTGTTAACCAAGAAGAGGACTATTTGTCTAATAGTGGTTCCATTCAATTGGAATCAATGAAAGAGGATTTTAAAACCAAGGAGCTAAAAATCAAAAATGCTTGCACACCCAGTGAAATAAAACCTTTCTGCCCTTTGTTACCTTACCATCCTTTCTCAGATTCTGATTTAAGATGTACAGGGGATAGATTTTAACGCTGTATACTGTAAAATTAAAGATCACAAAGCAGGACTTCAACAGAGTGACTGAATTCCTTTGAGCTTTTGAGATTATTTTGGAAACTTGGAAAGAGTCCAGGTTTTTGCTAAGTCTTTGTTTTCAATCCAAAATAATCTGGAAATAATACCTGTAACATGAATGATATTAATGTATACCTGTAAAAAGTACATAAACTTGTGGAAATATGTCTGCTTAGTCTTCTCAAATAGCAATATGAACTTCATCTTAACATGATCACCTCACGCAAATCCTTTCAAACATTTGAGTGTTATTTGAAGGTATTTTTTCCTCATTATAAATTGACATGCACACAGAAAGAGACATGAAAAATATTGAGCAGAAATCAAATCCACGAAATATCTTTATGGATAAACTGTTCCCCTAGTAATCCCTCAATCTATAAACACCTCAATAAGACATCTAGAGAAAATTGTTTGAAATTATTATAGACTCAGTTCCTCTGAAGATGCTGCAAAGCTGGTCTACTAACCCTGGTTAACTAGTTACATAAGGAACCTGGGAGTCATAAGCACTGCTCAATTTGCTGAAATGAGAGGCTTTCTTCTTTTCATTGCCTCTAGCTTGAGGATCAAATTTTCCATACAAATTGGCATGGTGTGGTAGATTTTCCCTCTGCTATTCCATATCCTTGATATTCTCTGCGTAGGGAGCTGCCACTAATGCCAAAGGGATGCTTGGCTCGTTGTGCTCTCCCGATAGCTACTTCAGAAATGCTGTCAGATGAAATAGCGAGGGACAGCAGCGTTTCAGTCGTGATCCATCAGGCGGATCTGAGGGGAGCCGTTTGCCCTGAGAGAGGATAGACTTTCGAGACATATGGTGCTATAATGGGGGGGTGGGGATTTTTCAATTCCAATCCACCCATTCCGGATGAGAGAGACTGAGCTAATACCCTCGTGTACGGTGCACTGCATCTAGCTACGGAAGTAGCGTTAGGGTGGAATTTATGGACTCTCTAAATTGTTTGCCAGGAAATGTTTACTAGCTATGCACAATAAACGACTGTGAAAGCGTATTCCTGTGTTTAATACGATATGGGGGTTTTTCCCTTATATTTGGGTCATACTATTATGATACCAATAAAGGAAACTTAAAAAAAAAAAAGAGAGAAAAGAAAACAAATGAGCAATGTATGTTGATATTTATGGAACTTCATTTTGGAAAGTCTGATTGACTACAAATTGTACAGTATAAACTTATTGCCAGGACCTCTGGATACACACCATGCCTTCCATATTAGAAGTTATATATATTTTTATTTTTAGATCCAAATATGCTTAGACTTATTTTTAGATCCAAATATGCTCATCATCAAGTCAAGGTATGTTTTTAAAAAGGGCTAATTACCACAGCTGCAGGGGGGTCATACATAATGAAATTAGTGTACATGTATAAGAGAAGTTTATCTACCAACTTACCAAAATGGATACGTAGCTTCACAATTTAGAAATTAAACAGGCAGTTTTGGATCACAGGAATCTTGGAATTTTGCTCTGGAATGTGACTGTATTCCATGTAGCTCACTGTTGTAGCAGGGACTACTGTACAGTTTTATAGGGTGTGTTAGATTAGATACATTCCCAAACATTTTTTGTCTGCTAGGAAGCAAAGTCAGAACTTTCTCTGGTAATCTGTGCAGAGTTTTTTCTGCTCCTTCATTTGATTTTATGTGAAGTTTTTATTTTAATATAATGCATCTAAGAATTCTCCCTGTTATTAAAGGACAATGGGCACTAACCTGATTTGTTCTAATCGTACAGTAAGGGTTTGAGCCTGGAGGTAAGCTTGCACTTTTGCACAGCTGAACACCCTCTTTCAGCATTCACATATGTGTATTTATACATTCAGCATGCTGTTCATCATGCTTTGTAACAACAGTATGCAGTTTCTTCTTGTATTTTCTGCAAATAAGAGTAACTACAATAGACAGACATACCTTCTCCCTTGCTTACTATGAATATATCAGAGGAGCTGATAAAAAATCCAAGGGAAGAACACTTACAATTAGACATCTCAACTTCTGTAGCAGATCATTTAACAGTTTCAGTGCAATAAAATTTGAAAATCAGTTCGTGAAATGATTTCTCCACCAGGCTTGTTTCAAAATAAAATTTTCAGTAGTGTTGATTGTTTAAATGTTTTTTTTTTTTTTTTTTTGTAATTACAAAGAATAGTATCTAAGTATCTAAGTTTCCCTCCACTTTTAAAAATTGCTATTACAGTCTAACAAAGAAATTGATCCTGTGAGGTTGCTGGGGAGAAGAAAAGACTCAGCACTTCCTCAAAGTCAAGTATGAAGAAGACAGTTCTTTTTGTAAAGCAGTTTAAGGGTGAGTCATTTATTTAAAATGTTTTCAGAGTCTCTACCAAGCTGATCACAATAGTAAAAGTATATGAAGGATACATTATCTCTAATATTACTAAGGGTAAAAATGCAGTAATAATAAAGAGGCACTTCAAGCCATCTTAGTAACAGCAAAACTTGCTTCTACAAATGGGAACGTGTACATTTGGATGCACTAAGAACACATGATTCATAGTGTGGGATATTAGTTTTGATTCAAACTTCATTGTTTCAAGCAAAAGAGGTTTATGTAAGAGGTTTTTTCTTTTATATAATAAATATCTCAGGTTAAAGCTATTGCCTACAATTAGCAAGACAAAAAAGGCAAAATGCTTCAAAAGGCACTTTACCTGGACAGTGTCTGTTTTATTAGTTTTAATCGGAGTTGCATTGGGTACCGAGAGGGAAAAGGCATGACTTTTAGAGTAACACAGCCAAGAAGCTGACATGTCTCGTGCCTTTCTCTTCCATTAGAGACATGCTATGCCTCCAGATGCTGCAGTCAGGATTTAGGGGCATATACCGCTCTTGCACAAGTAAGAGTTGCATATGTTATGAGTTAATTTCGTTTTGTTGTGTTCTTTTGCACATGGCTTTTTTTGAAACAGTGAAACGGAAAATATTTTTAGTTTACCATCTTGTATTGAAATATACTTGGGTTATTAAATACAATCTAAATCCCTAAGTGATACGTTCTACAGCTCAAATGTACAAATGCTTAAAGTTCATGGACAAATTACCTATGAGGGAATTGCACAAATCCAGACTGTCCCCACGTGCTGTACATTGCATGTGTCTCAGTCAGCTGAAAAGTGTGCCAAATAATACACCTCTTTTTACAGCTGACCTTCACTGAGCCCACAGTGCTAGACATTTTTCATTAGAAAAAATAGGATACAAATAAATGGACTTCACGCTTTTATTATGGGCATCTAATTTAAATAAAATACATGAAAATCCATCAAAGAAGAAAGGAAGGTGGCTACTTAAAGTGATTCGGTGCACCAGAGTACAATATGTAAACTTAGTTGGTGTGAAAGTGCCTGAGTCTCTTTCTGGAATACTTTATTGAACCCAACCTAAGATCTATCACATTGTATCAAAGGACATGCAAGCGGGATGCTTAATAAAGCATGACAAGCACAAATATCTTGGAAGGGTTTATTTCAACAAGTAGTATCATATATTCACAGCTCATCAGTAGAGCTGCATTCTGTTTTGGGGAAATAAAATTAAAAATTAGTTCATGCAAACACGGCCTTGGAAGGTGTAATTCTCAAGGTATGAAACTTGGACGCTTCTTCATGACATTTAAGAACTTACCAATGTTTTCTTAGTGTCACTGATGCCTTACAATAGTTTCCTGAATCTTTGAGACTTTATCTGCAAGTTAAGCACTTCTTGGCATATGTTTTTTAGAGAAGTCTAGCTTTGTATTTTTTTAAATTCTTTTCATTATTTCACAAGACCAAATATCTGCATCTTAGAAATGCCCTGAGTTTAGTCTAAAATAATAATTCCAAACAAATTTTATTTTGTAATTAATTTCTCCTATCAAGTGTCTGTTGTTAGCATTATCTGATGGCAGATTTTGGGGTGCATGATGCTGCTATACATGAGCAATTTTTAGGTCTTTGTTTCCTACACCTATTATTAATTTATGTTGCAATCCTGAAAATGTTTCCTGTCAAGCAAATCACCATGAAGACAAATAGGACTCTTCAAAAACACAGGATTACTCCATGTGAAACGGGCAGAATGAATAGACCCCGAGCTCTGCGGGGCAGTGAATATCTTTCTGTTCCGAACACTAGCTAGTTAGGGGTTTCTGCTCCAAGTCTAGAGCTCATCACACTATAAATCATAGCAAACACACCTGCAAAGTAAATAACATAATCCCAGCAGCTATTAAAACCTAGAGATTTTGTAATTATTTATTCTTGCTGCATAGATACACGCCCATGTGTCTTTTTCTCCCTCCAGAGCAAGGAAAATCAGGAACTACTACAAAGACACACTGTAGTATTATTATACTCTTAATGGGTAAAAGAGATGACAAAAATTAGTGACTTATCACTCTCCCAGCGATGGAGGCAGAATTATGAAATGTGCCCCCTGCTGCTGGTCCTGCAAGGGCTTGGAAATGTCAGCCAGGAGACAATAAATATTTCAGATATGGGGTATGATTTTGTCTCTATTTCAGTCTTTATTTACCCAGTTAATGGATGTAAGTCATAGCTTAAATCTTCTGATGCACAAAGTTTTCAATCATCCGTATTTTTATTCTGAGTGACTCAGACTTGAAGTATAATCAGCACGATATTAATTTTGCAGCACAGTTAGAAGCAAGCACTGTTAAAAATACAGAATGATAAAAATGCCCTTCACCTTTTTTCCGTGCACAACAGTGTCTGTATTTTCAATGGGAGCTCCAGTGAAATGTCTTTTAAATACATATACAGTTCAAAATCCACAATGTGAATTGTATCAAACAATAAAATTATTAAAGTGTAAAATACATGCTTTTTTTCCCCCTCTGTGATTAGTATTTTTATGAGGAAAATGGACTATGTGTAGCGTGTAATTGTCAAGATGGAAAACATATTTTTCAGGCATTATTGACTTGCCTGCATATGCATATTGAGTACATTTCTAAATATAAATGAAATGTATGTATTATTAAAGTGCCCTACAAAGCTAGTCATAGCTGTTTTCTAGTCCAAGTATTCTTAAGTGGAGATAATACTAGAAAGAATAAAAAAATATTAAATTGCAAAGCAACTTGCAGAGTGGGAAACAAATAGTATTGTGCAAGAGGGTTCACTTTTCAAATAAATTACTTATTTTAAACAAACACACCCCAAAGTTTTGAATATGACTGCTGGGATTTTTGGGTATCTAATGTGAAATGCAAGTTTCCCATAGCGTACGAAATGCAGAGTTTCCCAAATTCTAAAAGCATTCCTGAAACATCATAGTTCAGGTGTGAAGCCTCAAGTGCATTCAGAATTTTAATATTTCATCAGTTTATTTAAATTAAGTAGGAAGCATAAGATATTTTACTGGTTACAGTGGGCTGGCAGTTCGAATAACTTTTATTGATGTAATGCAAACTTGTAAATCATTTTCAGTGAGGGCCTCATGGCTCAGCACAACTTTTCTGTAGTATACTAAATTGCTGGCATAACTTTAAAATTTGTAATGCTTGGAGATCATGAAAATAAGAACAGAAGCCATATGTATGTGGGAGAAGTAGCTGAAAATATGAATTCAGGCTTCAAAGTTTTTACAGATCTCTAGTTGTCTTTAAAGCAAAAATTGTGTCTGATAAGTGTTAAACCATGGCACATGTAAGTGCTATAGAGAGTGAAATGGAAGTACACCACAGAAATGCAGTATTAAAATTATGAGGTACCCATTGTGGTAGTGCAATTTCTCCGAAAAAAAATGGTTTTATGACAAAGTATTGTAAAGATACTGGTACACCATAGGTTTAGAATAATAAATGTGATTATTGTCAATTTTAACTAATCAGAGATTCAGTATTTTTGACTAGTCAGTGAACAATTATTCATTTTCTTTGCTAGGATTTTCAGTTAAGGCATTCAAGCATCTCTGAAATGATGCATAATCCCCAGACTTTATTACTGCTTATATCTGTGGGTTTATGTTGCAGCACAGGTACCAAGAGAAACGAATTATATTGCTTCAGAGGGAGTTAAACTGGAAAAATTTGGGAAAAAAGAAAAGGCTGAAAATAAATATACATCTGTTGTGAATCTGGATTGACTCTAAGGTTAAATGATGCCTGCATTGACCAAATTGCCATGGAAAAATAGGAACTGATCATAATTACAGTAGAATAAAACTTTGTCCTCTTGTTTGGTAGGCTCTTGGGTACAATAAAAACTTTGGCAAAAAGAAACTGAATTCATATTTGTAAGCTTTCCCTTTGACAGTAAGGAAAATATTCTTAAATGGTGTAAATTGCCATCCTTTTGCTGACTTCAGCAAAGTTATGACAATTTATATCACTCAAATGGTGGTCCCCAAGTATGACTTATCTATCTGATTTTTCTGTAATACGCATATTGCAAATATGCAAACCACACACTAGAAAGAACTGACAAGAATCCTACTTACATTCTGATAAATATTCGAGAAGGTGGTTCTTTCAGTCTCCAACGTAAAAAATCAGAAAGACTACAAAAGTCCTGAAGAGGAGGAATTGTACACTGGTTCATCCAGGTCAATTTTACACGATCTCCTTCCCCATAAATGGTAAGCTAAAAACCCAAAAATGACCCACCAGCAAAACCAAGAAACACAAAGTGAATGCAAATAGTAGCCCATACATGAAAATATAAAGGATGTTCCAAACTGTGTTGGCTCCAGATGTTTTTATGAGTTAAACAGTTTACTGTTTTCACATATTTAAAACATTCTATTTTTTTCACTTGATGTTTATAAGCTTTGGGCAAACTTGCTGGCATTGATTTAAGTTATGCTTTTGTACCACATGTAGGTTAAACACACTTTCTGAAAAGGTACAATGCGAACAAGAATTCAGTCATTAACATTGAGAGGCAGCAACTGCTTACAATTTTTTCCAGTAATTATTCTGCTGTTACTGAGAAGCTTTGCACTGAAGCTTTAACTAAAAAGTTATAATTTTTTTACAAAGGATGCTATCGTATAGCCATAGGTATTTGGTAACTGCACAAAAACTTTCTGAACTATTTCAGAAAGTGTTTGAAGTTGTTTGTTTGCCTTAACATTAGTTGCCTATATTTGCATTCTCCTTACATAGTTTAAAAGGAAAGCATAAAGCTCTGCAGTGAACTGCATTTCCAGTTCATGCGTGCTGAAAAGTGATTTTTAAAGAAGTAATAAGAACACTTGGTGTAGGACTTGTGAACTTATTTGGGAACTCGGAAGCCCAGGGAAGCACATTCCTGAATAGTCAGATTTGGGTATGAAACTATTGAAAACACAGAGCTGTGCCATTATAGCTTTGCTATTGCATTCTTCTTCTTCTTCTCTTTAGGAACCTCTCCTACCTCTCCCTAAAATGTCCTGTTTGGCTTGTCTCTTATTTCTCTTGGAAACCTTATCTTTTCTTTCTCTGTCTTCCTTGCACCCTCTCACTTTCTTCATTGTGCTTCACTTATTTAACTTTTTTTTTCTTGTTATGTGCGAGAAATCCTGCATGGCCATCCCCTAGAATTAAGAAAAGGCATTTTTACACCGCCTTTGGCTTCGGGACTTCCCCGACTTCTTCCCAGCTGTGGCGGTGTGAGGGCTGCAGCCACGGCGGCCCTGGAAGGAGGGATGATGCTGCCATTCCTGCCCCTCCGGCCCCGGCCCCCCCGACGGCGGCAGACCCCGCTGCCGGGGCGGGCAGCAGCAGGTTGGAGAGCGGCGGAGGGCAGCGCAGCGGTGCGGTGAGATGCGGAGCGGTGAGATGCGGAGAGGAGCGGAGCGCAGCGCAGGGGCCGCTCCCCCGCCGCTCCCCTCCCGCACCTGGGGCCGCCGGCGCCGCCCGCCCGCCCCCGCTGCCCTCGGGCCGCCGCTCCGCGCCTGCCGCTGTCCCGCGCTCATTGCCCCGTGGCAGCGCCTGTCCGTGCGGGACAGCAGCACCCCTGCGCTGGCAGCCCGGCGTGCTCCCGAACTCCAGAGGGGTTCAGCCATCGAGATTTCTTTGTATCCCTCTCTTCTAATATTAGAACACATATTGAAACGATAAACACAATGAAAAGCACAAAATATTTCATCAGTGTTGTAACTGTATATTTCCTTTATTCTGAAGAAATATCAAGTTTTGAACGGTGCACAGAGGCAGCAACTTCTGCTTTGGACGCCGCTCTCTTTGTAAAGACCGCGTTGCTACAGTTAAATCTAAAGGCAGTTGTTAAAAAGAGTTAGATGTCAGAAAAGGGGGGAAATCTTACCGTCGAAAGACTGCTGCAGGTTCCAGCTCAGTCTGAAACTGCAGTGAAAAGCGGAGCAGCTGCTGAACAAAAGTTTTAGATTTTTTTTAAAGAAAGTCTGCAAAACTAATTTCCCACAAAATAGGACTCAATTTCCGTTTAAGAAACTAGCTCTTGCAAAAGTCATACAATTGCTGATTTTTTCCACTAGCAATTGAAATTCATTTTATCTTTAGCACATGGACCCAAGAATTTAGACTTGAGAGAAATGGTTTTCCTTTTCTTTTTTTTTCTTTTTTTTTCTTTTTTTTTTAGTTTTGTTTTGGGGGGGAGGAGGAGCAAGGTACATGGAGCAGGAAGAGCTGAAGAATAAAACCTCTGCGCAGTGGGCACCTCTTTGGTCATTGATCGCTAAATGCATTATCCTGATTTAAACCAGTTAAGATCCGCCTTGGTGGCTACTGTAATTCCACTACATGGATGTCAAAAATCATTTTTAAAAATAAAAACAACAGAAAAAAAAGACAGGCCCAGACTTTCCAGGTTGTGCCCCAATCCACTAAAGACATTTGCAACGAAGCAAATGAAGATAAAGCAAATAAACATTATGCGACTTGTTGTTTTGAAGGGGCAGAGAGCAAGAGGGGAAACTTTTCTCTGTACAGCCAGCGTTGCTGGCACGGTGGGGGCCGGTGGGTTCATTGCAGAAGCGGCCGCCGATGCTGGGGCACAGCGTGAGGGCAGCCGGGGCAGCGCCGCGGCCCACGGCGAGTGCCGGGGCGGTGGGCGCGGACGGAGCGGGTGCAGGACCCGCACCGGGACCCTCGGAGGGGGCAGCGCGGCCCCGGCCCCGGCCCGTGCGGCCCCGCACGCCGCCGCCCTCGCACCTGGGCCCGCAGGTGAGGCTCTGGCGAGAGCGCTTCAGCCCCCGGGGAGCCGGGGCGGCGGTGCCCCCCGCGCCCCCCGCCCCAGAGTCACCCCCGCACGTCGCCTCACGACTTTACCGCGCTGCCCCGCCCGCTGCCCCCGAGGGGCGGCAGGACCCCGAGCGGTCGCTCAGCCCCGACGGGGCGGGGATGGCCCTGCGGGGCCGCCCGGGGCGGGGGGCTCGGGGCAGCCGGCGGGGGGCGCGGCCCCGGGCCCGGGAGGAGCCGCTGCGCCCCCGCGGAGCCGCCCCCCATCCCCCCCTCGCTCCGCGGGCCGCGGGCGCCCGGGGCGCGGGTGCGCGGCGCTGCCGCCCGCTGACGGAGCCGCTCGGCGCGGGGACGGCGCTGGCGTTTTGGAGGGAGTTTGCATGTGGTCAGTGCTGTGCTGCTGAGCCAGCCCCCAGCTCACATTACACACTACTGTATTTATAACCTCTCGAAGCTGTTTCCCCCTTCAAGCAGTTCTCTGGGACCACCTTCTATTGGCTTCAACCTCTCCCACTTCTTGACATCTGAGCAGCTCTGAGAACGGCTTATCTAGGTCCGAGTGTTTATGCAGCGGAGACTGGCCACTAGGGCTAAAGACCTGGATTATCTGAGCTCAGCTGCCTGCTGCAGAGTCTGTCGGTGCCGTTTTGGAAAAAAAAATCCCAGCCCCGATCTGTTTACAGTGAAAGTTGACAAACGGTGGTGAAGTTGGATCTTTCCTAAACTCTCCTGCCTGGAACCTGAGACTTGCATGCCATGGATCACACACTCTTTGGCTGCCTGCGCAGCCCCCATGCCACTGCGCAGAGCTTGCACCCTTTCTCCCAGTCTTCTCTTGCCCTGCATGGAAGATCTGACCACATGTCCTACCCTGATCTGTCTTCTTCTTCTTCCTCTTGCATAATAGCGGGATACCCCAATGAGGAGGGCATGTTTGCCAGCCAGCATCATAGGGGGCACCATCACCATCACCACCACCACCATCACCACCACCAGCAACAGCAGCACCAAGCTTTGCAGACGAACTGGCACATTCCTCAGATGTCGTCTCCTCCCGCCGCGGCCAGGCACAGCCTCTGCCTTCAGCCTGACTCAGGAGGACCCCCGGAGCTGGGCAGCAGCCCCCCTGTCCTGTGCTCGAACTCTTCCAGCCTGGGCACCAACACCCCCACGGGGGCAGCGTGCGCGCCAGGGGACTATGGCAGGCAGGCTCTGTCCCCGGTGGAAACAGAGAAGAGGTCCGGCAAAAGGAAAAGCGACAGCTCAGGTAAAGGTTCGCGCGTTCCCCAGCGGGGCGGGATCCCCGGGCGGCGGGGCTCGGGGAAGCGGCTCGGTCGGACCTGCTGCCGCTCGGCTGGGCTGGTTTAGCTCGGCTCCTTTGGCCCGGCTCGGCTCGGCCCGGCTCGGCTCGGCTCGGCTCGGCTGGCCCGGCCACGGCCGCAGCTGCGCTCTCGGCGCCGGCTGACACCGGGCTGCCGGGCAGTTCCTTCCCACCAACGCGCTCTCGGGATCTCCATCACTAACGCAAGCTTCATTAAGGCTACGGGGGGAGAAATAGAAGGAAAAAATTCAGCACGTGATAGAGTATGAAATCAAGGTGGCGGTGGGGGAGAGTTTCCTACAGCCAAGGAGAGAAACGTTTGTAGTTTTGGTGCGGTTTTCAGCATCTGGTCCCGCGGCCCCCTCCCCCTGCCCGATACGACACCTCTGCTTCAAAATTCAGAATCCAGCGCGCTCCTTCCCCTCCGCCCCTTCGCCGTGGAGCTGACTGCGGCTCCGAGGCGATTGCACAACGCTTGGAAGCTCTGCCTTGGAAGCGGGGATTCGGGAGAGGAGCTGATGCCTTGCTACCCTGTAGGATCTGAGTGAGCCTGCATCAAATCCTCAGCGTGAAGGGGCAAAATTTGTGAAGCAAACGGGTGAATGGGAGTTTCAGAAAGCTGCTTCATTTCAGTTTTCTGGTGGCGGGGAAAGAGGAAAGGAAGGAGCTGTATGCCTTTTAAAATCACAGTAATTCTTACTTAAAGGCAAGCATAAAAACATGTACACCCGCAGTCATTCCAGAGCAATGATTTGGCATCAATGAATGGGCAAAAAACCTTGACATTATCTCTGCTTTCTAAAATAGCAAAGCCTGTCAAAGTCCTGATCTGACAAAAGCCACTCGGCGAAGGCAACACAAGTGATGGGACTTCCGTTAAGGCACACATGAGCCGGGGGGGTCACCAAAAATATAGAGACACAGGCAGGAGGCACTTGAAAGAGAGGGGGCTCAACAGATTGAAAACTCGAGAGCTGGCGTAGCAAATTATTTGTTATCACAGAAGAGAAAGTGAAAGGCTTTTCCAGATACGTATGAAGTTCGCAACTGAAACCATAACATCTTTCACTCAAAATGCTGTAAGCTTGGTAGAGAGCAAGCAACGCAAAGGATTTTAAAAAAATGATCCTCAAGAATACCATCACTTCCTTCATTGTCCATTTTATTAGCAAATATTTACAGTTACAGTAACTCAGAACGTATTTATCTGAATTGCGTCTTACAGAGCTGATATAGTTGCTGAAAAGTCTTCTTGCGTTTAAAGCTGTATTTAGTTCAATCACTGCCGGTAAAATCTTTTGTTTTGTCTTCTTTACTTTCAATGAGAAAAAGAATTATCTGATTTTTTGAGGTGTATGGACAGTCCCTGTTACAACTGGGAAAATAACAGGATGCCTGATGGTGTAAGGATTTATTGTATTTGTCGGTCTATTTAAAGCTAAAGGAAAAAAGGAAATTGGTCCCTTTCACTGTCAGGGAAGTATCTGAATCACTTTCTGTTTATTTCATTCTACAATGCAAACCTAAAAGACACCAGTGAGGAATGTCCTAAACCTTACCCTGAAGTGACTGGACTCTTCCACTGGATTAGTGGACAAGAGTTTGAGCCTTTAGCCACGGTCATGTTTATCTTGCAATGCACTTCGATCCTCACTTTCTAAGACTTTCTGAAGATCAAGGCAGGTAACTATTTCCTCTTCCCTTCCGCTAAGAAAAAAAATACAACCGTTCACACAATTGTGAATCTCTCAAACTGAAAATAGATGTCTTTTGATAACAACTGCATAGCTGCTGTATGTTTGGTTTTTCTTCGGGAAAAGCCTACATTTTGGACTGAATATTTAACCCCACCCCTTTATTAGTCCTGAACTCTGGTGCTAGATATTTAATGCTATTCTCATATATGGCAGCAAGAATTATTTTAATTTGCTGTGTTTCTATATTTGTCAACCATAATTGCCCCTCATCTGATTAAACATCATCGCCTTTATTTCTCATTAATCTTTTTTTTTAAACAAATGACTGTGCTTGAAAGAATTTCTTCCATGCCTTCATCAGACTTGGAACTACTTCAATAGACATTTGTAAAAGATCCTAATAGTAAATAACTAAGAGGTGAAGAGAGAGGGAGACTGCTTTAAGTTTCAGTGCCAGCATTCTGAGACAACTATTAATGCTCTTGCTTATTTACACATATATTTCCTCTTCTTAAGCATATCACTTAAAACCACAGAATGCTCAGCGTTTTCTTGAGCACTGAATCTGTTCCACATTTCAGAGCTGAATTAACCTTAGGCTACCCATTTCTTCCACTACTTAGCTTTTGTTTCTGTGTGTTTAAGATCACAAAGCTGAGTTTGTAGATAGTTTAAAGAATGTAAAACATGATCATTCCTTGTATCATTTACCTTCCAAACAAGTAACTGTTTCTTAGCCATATAGCTGCTCTGAAAATTTACCAGAAGGGACACCCCATTTTACTTATTTGTATGATGATGGGAGTGCAATGTTTTAAAATTATAAACAAAAATCCAGAGGGCAAACAGAATTTGGTATAATGGACTGTGTGTTTTTTGCCCAAAATTCACATATTGCAAGGGAAGGGGAAGACATAGAAACATTCTTCTCTAATCTGTTTCAGTTTCATTTGGGATTGAGCAAAGTGAAATGTGCTCTCACGATAGTTATATTAACTGATTTACAGTTTTCTTTAGCCCTAACCCAGATTTTAAGCATTTTGGGAAGTTCCCTTTGAAGATATTGAAAAGACTGCTACAGAACAGGGTGAAATTTTCAGCTGTTCTCATTGCAAAGGACTGGGAAATACTGCTTTTGTAGTCATCAACCCCTGCTTGCTGCAGCTGTCAGTGTCTCCAGGTTTTGTAGCTGCTCTCTCATAATCTGCAGAATATTCCTTCCAACCTGCCCAGGCCCAGGAGTGGGTCGGTAAAGCTGCCTGTGGGTTGAGGAGTGGTGCTTACAAATCTTTCCATGTTAACGTTTTGCAGTGAATAATGGCATCTGCATCCTCACCTTTGTAACTCAGCTCTTCGGATGTCAAGGCTGTACGAGTAGAGAGACAATACTAAGTCTGAGGGTTGGTTGCAAATGAAATAGCTTATTTTAAAGCGCCCTAATGGTCAGAATTATCTGTGTGCTAATGAGGTGCGGATGAAAACCATGCTGAGTGTATAGAAAACATGTTCTTGGAGTGCTTTGTTGCTTTGTGGTATGAGTTGTTCTGTATGGAATATTTTGGATTTTTCTAATGCCTCCCCTTCTTTTTACTTGCCTGTGAATTTCAGGGCCATTTTATTTCTGTTTATTATAAAGTAGGTTTTGATTCTCAGATGATGCAAAACACATAAGATGCAAAGTTACTTCTGTGATTTCCTAAGTTACGTTACTTAGGTCCAAGTTTTCTTAAGACTTCAGTCGGGAAAAAAAGCATGTTAATGCCTATATGGGAAGTGCTATCTAGATTTACTGAGAAATATGAAAAAAGAGTGAATCTGGTAGCCTTAAGGAAGTCTAAAATGCTATGGTGAAAAAAACATCTGTACTATGCTGAAAAGACCAGGGGGAGGCTGAGTACAGTTGAAGGAGTTCTTCTAAGCAATACAGCTATTCAAACATTAAATTGCAAGAGATAAATATATAAGGAAATTGCATTCCTGTTAAAGTCTAATGTAATTAAATGCCCTCAGGCATGAAAAGCCTTTTTTAAAAAAAAAAAAAAAGGAAACCGAATTTTGCCATGGGAAAATGCTTTCTGTGTGGCACAGGTTTTCAAGAAAAGGCTAGCAGGTAATAAAAATTCTTCATATTTTTTAATGTATTTACAATAGTAGCATTTAGAAAAGCATTTCAGGAATACACTGTTTCAACAGTTCAGCCAAGTGTGTTCTGGTGGGCTTTGTTCATTCACAAATCACATGAATAAAAACAATACTTTTTCCCCCTGAGTTTTAATATTTTATAATCTACCTATTCTCAAGATGCAAGCAGCAAAAAGTTATATCTCCAGGGAATTTATTTTAGACACATCTAAATATCATAAATCATATGTACTTGTTTGAAATGGTCTCTAAAAAGCAGGTCATTTTGATAAATGATTATAAATACTGTGAAATCATGAGTTTTGAGGACTTTTGATTGGTTTCTGAAACATGTCAGAAAAATGACATGTAAGAAAAATGAGCCGCACGCTTGTAGTCAAAAGGCACTGTGTAACTGATTCATCAATATGTCTGCTTTTCAGTGTGGTTGTAAAGGGAAACAAGAAAAAATACATAATAAAGCATAGTTTTTCTGGAAAGAGTTAATTTGTTTGGTATCTTGTATAAAAGCATCACTTACCCATAATAAAACAACAACATCAAAAGCTCTGTAGATTTTATAAATGAAACAATTTCAAAATCCGACGAATAACACATACAGTTTTAGGAGAAAACCTTCAAGACTGATCACTTATCAAATGATGGGCTTACCAGTGAGCTACTTGCTGAATTGTTTTAATAGACGAAAACTTGCAAGAAATTCACTTTCGTTCTCAGGAAATATAATCAGGAACTTTTCTAAGGCTAAAATTTTGGAAGACTCTTTTGCTGATACATTTTCAAAATTCTTTGCCCCTAGCCAAAGAAGAACTTTGTGCGGACAAAAAGAAAAAAAAAAAGAACTATGTGTGGCTCCTAGTTATGCATTTCTATCTGTTTGTATAAATGATTCAGGAGGATTTACACTTCTCCTTCTCCCCCTCCTCGTCAACCCACCCTTTCAGAAACACTGGAAGGCCGATCCAGACCTTCACGGGATCACAAAGGGTTTTGTGAGAAGGTCCATTGACTCCAGTGAAACCACTGAAGTGCTCAAGGTTTTATAAGCAATCAGAGCTTAATTCTTTTACATGGGCATTGAAGAAAAATGCTTTGTAATTCTTGTAGATATTTATTGATAAAATGTTTGGATTGCCTGACTGTTTGAAAATTGCCAATTGAGCATTTTATATACACATTGAATTTTAACTACATTGGTTTTAACATCCTAGGATAAACTTTGTCCTAACATATCTAGTGTGACTTCTGTAGTATTTACTAATGTAAGTAATCAGATTGAGTGGGTTTTATTTGTGCTTTTGCTATTTTTAGACTTGCCAACTGTTTAATAAATGTTTTTTAATTGAGCCTGGTAATCTGCATATTGTTTGCTGTGTGGAAATACTCGTTCTTTAGTGATGCAATGACTTCATATGCTCTATCTCAATTCTTCAAGAGTAGGATTGAGCTCTGTGTCTTGAAGTTCAAGGGCAGGTAACATTTTCTTTGCTTCTGTCTGTTGGTGCCCTAATATTGCTCACTGGATTATTGCTAAAGACACTGTTACTTGGCAGTATGAATAGTCGCCGTAGCATGTTTTCTCTCAGTAGCAAAATGTACTTTACCAAGCCGTTTTGTAAGTCTCCAGAAAGGAAGCAAAATAAATCTGGTTTCATCTGCTAGACTGAGCAAAGTTTAAACCCATCAGTAAAATGTAGTTATGGTGGGGTAGGATTCAATCCTCACTTTTGCAATGCTACCCTGTGTCCTTGTTCTAATATACTTAAGAATGCAACTTGAAAGGATGCGAAAGGAAAGTCATATTTTTTAAATATAAATACTTGCATATGTCGCTAATAAGGTTTCTAACTGAAATAGTGTGGTGTTAGAGAATTTTGATAAACAGTGCTGGAGGCTACTTCATTACATCAGTGCACAGCTGGGCACTGAACCCCGTCCTATGATCTGTCTCGAGCCTGTGCCCTGTCCTTTTATGACTGTTTGCCCAACTTATATAATGGCCATACCAGTGCTTTCCGTCCATTTGGAAAGTAAACTTTTATGAAACGAAAAGCTTTGTGTGCGTGTGTGTGCGTACATGCTTTTTATTTTTAGTAGGCTTTAAAGACTTACAGATCTGCATCACAATTTCTCCAGTACTGCTAGTTGCAGAGCCCGAGCAAGATGGTGCACAGCCACCCTGCAGAAAAAACCTTCCTCCTGCTACTCAGCAGGGCAATTGCATCACCTTTACCAGCATGAGCTGTGTGACTGCACGCACGGCCAGAAGTCATTTGACTTCTGCGGTGAGTGTCTGGGGTCTTCCATGAGCACGTAGATGCTTTTCTATTGTGCTTAATGAAAACCTGAATTCAAAAATAGCCTGATGTAATTGTGCTGGGGACATGCAGTCTAGTCCTAGGTTTTAAGAATTTGAATCAGTAAAAAGAAAGTTACTGAAATAAATGGTTCACCAACAGACATGCTAGGGGAAATTCCACCAGGAAGTTCAGGATGACAAAACTCCTACTGATTTTTGTTAGGACTACCAGATTTTAAGTTGTGAGTTCTTACTCTAAACATAGCCAAGCTTGGGAGAAGGAGACAGACCAGTTAGCCACAGTAGTGATTAAGTTTTTTTGTTATACGCTGTCTTGAATTCTTCCAACAGCAAATACGGCGGAGGAATGCTTGTTTGAAATACCACTGCTGCCATTGGTCTTGCCTTTCTAGCATGTGTTGTCTTTGTTATTTATTAATACATATTACAAAATCTATGTCCCTTGATAAGTTTACCCACACCATATCCATTAAAAATAATATTTTATAGACAATAGTATAAATCACAATGATGTTTGTTTTACTCTGCAAATTTTATACATCCATCTGTAACTTCACTAGTGCAGAGTTGCATCACTGCATCCTAACATTCAATGAATGATGCAAAGTGAAAAAACCCACATTAAGAAAACGGGATATAGTAGTAGACAGTGCACTGTAATGCATGAAAGTTTTCTTCTGAGGTGTTCTATTAAACACTATAAATAGACTACTTAGGTTGTCAAAATTCTACTTGCTAAGATCAGTAATATTAAAGATGTAATGCTCACTGTAGATTAGAAAGGATATATTTTTTTCAAGATCTTGGACCTACAGAAGATACTAAGGCACCCCCTATTCAGAATGTAGATTGATTTTCTATATGGAATTGTAAATTTTTACAAATAGTTTTGGGGATAGGTCACTTGATTGGAATTTGTACATATTAATAAATAGACATATGATTTTATGCCAAAAGCGAAATATATAATAATATTTGGAAATTTGCTACTGAATATTTTATTGTTTAATGATGGATGTAATCAGTGACTGACGTGCATTCTGAAATTACAGACTACTCTTTTCCATTGCATTGAGCTTCTTACTCCATGCAATGGAAAAAAGGAGTCTGAACTTTGTATTGAAAATTACCTGTGCTGAACAAACCTCACAATAAAACATCTATGAGAAGTTAATGGTCATGTGAAAGAAAGTCATATTGCACTCAATTCTATTTTCTTTTGTTTTTCTTTAACAAATGAAACAAAATAATTGATGAAACCAGGGCAGCAATTCTCGAAGCAATTCTCAAAGCAAAGAGTCAAATCTTTAATTTATGATAGAAGAGAACAGTTTTACTAAACAAATAAAATCCAGTGGAATATAAAAATCCAGTGCATTTTTCTTTTCCTTCTTTCTCTCTTTTTCTTTCTCTCTCTCTTTTTCTTTCTCTCTCTCTTTTTCTCTTTCTCTCTCTATTGTGCTCTTTCTCTTGCTTTATCACCCTCTCCTCTCCTCTCCTCTCCTCTCCTCTCCTCTCCTCTCCTCTCCTCTCCTCTCCTCTCCTCTCCTCTCCTCTCCTCTCCTCTCCTCTCCTCTCCTCTCCTCTCCTCTCCTCTCCTCTCCTCTCCTCTCCTCTCCTCTCCTCTCCTCTCCTCTCCTCTCCTCTCCTCTCCTCTCCTCTCCTCTCCTCTCCTCTCCTCTCCTCTCCTCTCCTCTCCTCTCCTCTCCTCTCCTCTCCTCTCCTCTCCTCTCCTCTCCTCTCCTCTCCTCTCCTCTCCTCTCCTCTCCTCTCCTCTCCTCTCCTCTCCTCTCCTCTCCTCTCCTCTCCTCTCCTCTCCTCTCCTCTCCTCTCCTCTCCTCTCCTCTCCTCTCCTCTCCTCTCCTCTCCTCTCCTCTCCTCTCCTCTCTTTTTCTTTCCTTCTCTTCTTCTGCTTTCCTCTCCTTTGATGCTTCTTGGACTACAGAAAAACTAGTTGATTGAATATTATTTTATAGCAAACAGGATATGAAAAACTAAAACTGAAACAGAATACTGCAATCTTTTAAAAGTCCTTCTTCTGCATTCTCTCAGATCTCTAATAGCTATTTCTTATTTTTAGCAAGTAAGTCTGGACAAATGCTGCCTTACATAAACTGTTAGATGCACTTCAGTATCCTCTGCCACTATTGTGAGTTTTAATTCTTAGACTGTGATCTTACGCTGATTGTAGTATGCATTTAATTTTGTATGTTGGGAGATGAATGAAACCTCGGGAAGCTGAAGTCAAAACTAGCTATTGAGTGGAGCCAGGACTTCACAGCTGAAGTAGTCATGAAGTAGTACTTTGATATGAGCACTGCTGAAGTTAAGTGTATGTTTACACATTTTGGTGAATTGAGGGCATTAGTCACTTAAATTTACCAAGCGGAAAAAACTGTTTCCCACTTTGGTCCTCCTAAAAATAGATACTAAAAAAATCTGTTGGACATATGTGGGCTGACAATATAGCTCTGAAGAGAGTTGAATGAACTGTGGGGTTTTCTACCTGCCAAGCAAAAAATGGCATATTCTAGATGCATAAAATATATCCTGAGTGTGCATGGGGGGCTCTTTGGCAGGGGGTATTTTGACACAGTGGGTGAGGCTCCTCAGGCACATTAGTCTCAATAACTTTTCAAGCCTTTCATTTTCTTTCACCTGGTGGAGAATACCAGAACGCTGTAGGCCCCATAGAATATGTGGACAAGGGAAAACTACTCATTAAAATGTGCTTATTACTGTAGATAGAAAGGTAGGAACAGCGACTAGATGTCTCCCAAATTTGTGAAAATATCAGTTTGGTTTACAGAAGAAAAAAGAATTTAAGTCAGATGTGTTGATAAACTAAACGACAACATATTTTGCGAGGCTTTGGTACGCTGAATTGCTAAAAATGGTGTGAATAGAAGTCTAGGCAGCTACGGCGATGTTGACCACTCAAAGATTTCTTGTAAAACTGTGCTTAGAATGCCAAATAGTGATTTCTGCCAGAAGAAAGCAGCAGTATAATTAGAGCTTAAGCACATTCACGCCTTTCAAAGCTATATTTTCAGAACTAGACATTAAACCTAGTAAAAGTCTGCAATTCATACCCGCCTTATGTAGGGTTTAGGAAGAGCTGAGAACGTTACAAGTTCTTTGCAGTTTGGTTTGATTGACCCAGAATTGACATAGTAATATTAAGCTCTTTTTCCCCGCCTCGTTTCGATATTCTTATTTTGGGAGTACCACAATGGCCTCAAGCTGCAGATGTGTCTAAAGTCTTTGCGTTCCTGAGGACATTAGAACAATACACACTAATGGTCTCACTCCTGGCTCCCTCTCCCTCCCTCTCTCTCTGCCTATTTCTTTTTTTACACAAGTCTATTTCTGAAGAACTGTGTGACTTTATAGCCTTTCAATTTCCATTCATCCATGCAAAATGAGCACTCTCCTAATTTCAAAACAAAAAATACGACCCTCTACCTTAATCAGATTTCTATTAGATGTAACCTACAATAACCTAAGAACTGCAGTGACCTGCTAAACAAGGTAATGTTAGCTCTATTAGGCAATACAAGATGAAACAATTGTGAGTCAGATAAAAATAGAAGGCTTCATTAGCAGTTGTTCATGGCACATCTTGAATCTGCAGAATTATCTCTTTTTTTTTATTATTAGCACTTTAATTTACATGATTTTTTAATAGCTTATTGGGTCAATAAATGGAGTGACAATTCCGTCTGTATTATTTTTTTTATGAAATAATATATTGGTATTAAATTATATTGGCAAATGCAACATCTTAAATTCTAAATGTAAAAAAATGATTTGAACATGCACAGAAGAAAAAGCTGGAGAGAAGTGCAAACAATTTTGATTGTCCATATTATAAAAAAATATTCTGCTGAACTTTCTTGTAGTTTGGCTTAGTTTTGCAGTTTAATTTTTACTTCACTCATTCTGACTCCTTTGCTTTTACACTTCAATACATTGCTACAACTTTATGAGGCAAACATCTTTATTACTTTAATATGAGGGTATGTACAGAAATCTAACAGTATCCAAACCTATAAAGCTAATTTATTTCACTGGTTCCAAACTGAAATGTAGACAAAGACAGAAGGCGTCAATTGGGTGTGGAGTCTGCTTGCATGAGAAATTCGGAGATTTCAGATTTTTGCATTTACAAACATATTGGGAATGCTTTGCCAGACATAACACCCAAACAAACCCTTTTTTTTGGGATGGAGATTGTATGTTTCAAGTACAGTGGCTAAAAATGTTCAGCCATTTTAAAGTATGTTTGGTGAAATATAACTTAGAGAATGATCCAGTCCTTCACAGTTCTTGGGAAAGCCACTTCCTTTCCTCCTGCAGTAGTCACAGCTTTGCCCGTCTGTTACTCTAATTCTGACACAGCTTGGGTTACTGTATAATTTTTCTGGAATTAACAGAATAATGTTGACAAAGTTAACCAGAAGCATGTGAGTTACTACCCTCTTGTTGATTCCTTCAGCTCGATGCTGTGCAGCTAAGAAATGTTTGTAGTTCCACCACGTATGGGTAGATACCCTGAAACTATTATTTATGGAGGCTCCAGCTTATCTTGTGTATTTCAAGCATGTTTCCACAGCTAATTGATAGTCTTAATTCACACACAAACTGAAAGATGCATCCATGTTAACTGGGAAACATTTGGCTGGGTTTCTTATGTAGAGAACTGGAAAGCTCGGTGTTACCCATGTACTGGAGTTTGGCTGCATCTTCCCACTGGCCTCTTAATTAAAAGGACTTTGTTAACCTAACAGCAGAGTCTTACTACAAAAAGCAGATCTGAAATCTACAATGAGGTGGAAATGCAAGAAGTATTGCTCCTATCTGAGATGTTAATACAAACCCACATGGAGCCTTTCTAGTTCAGAAGATATTTGGAGGGGAGTACATATTCTTTAAATACCTCTGGAAGAGTATTCCTGTGAGTTTTGGAACAGAAATAAGTCCAGGGAATATGTGTATCCTCTTGGACAACAAGCACAAAAAAGGAGGTCTCTCTCACTAGTCAGCCTTTGCACCTTCCCTGCCATGTGATTTAATGGCTCGTATATCTCTGCTCTCCATAAAGCCGAACTTTATGTGGTAAAGTTTGGTTTCTTTACAAAAGCAGACAGCATTTCCTTTCCTTCCTGGGAAAGAATGCACAGATGTAGGAAAAAAATGCTCACAAAAGAGACCTAGGGTGAGCGCAAAGCATCTTTTACAGGCATAGAAAACCCTTTGTCCTTGGTTTCCCCAGTGCAAGGCCACAGGCTACTGCTTTTTCTGACCAGGTTGAGAGCTATGATTTAGAACTTATTTTGCTGTGAGACTTTGCAAGTTGTTTTTTTTTGTCTTCTCTCTTTCTGAAAACATGATTTCAGATTGTTCTGCAAATGACTTTTACACCACTTAGCAGAAATTAAATCCTGTTTTTTCTGCCCTAGTCCTCTCCTGACTCTTATTTTAAGCCTGCCAAAACCAAAGCTGATGAAATGATCATACATTTCAATCACATCCTTTTGAAATTTCCTTCCTAGAATCATTCTTCTGGTTCTACCTTATATTCTCAGAGTTAAACTAATTTCACTGCAAGATGTTGCCCAGTGCCTCAGTCAATATTTCAGATCCTGTTTCTTACCTACTTCAACATTTTCTCCATGCTGTCTTAACTGTGTTCTTCCTTTTTCCATTCACACTTTTCTCTGTCTTCAGTATGGCTCAAATACATGCAAGAAATATCTAAAAAAAATTCTGTCATTACCCATTGTCACAAAGCTATCATCTCTTTTACCATGAACTTCTTTTTAGTAACTGTAGGTCCGTCACAGCTCTTCTGTGGACTTATGGTCTGTAAGAAAAGTGTGCAAGATAGGAAGTGAACACAAGAAAATAAAAAATAAAGAACAAAAAAAAATCTTTAATATGCCCTCTCTTCTCTAGAGGTTTTGACTCCAAAAGGAGTTGTGTACCACAGAGAAGATTCTGTAAATAGCTATAGCAAAAATCAAACATGACCCAGACCTGACCATACTGACATTTAGTATCAAATAACAGTGATGTACCCAGTGTTGAGCAGAGCTGTGTGTAAAAACAAAGTACTTGAAACTAAGCCAAATGTGTGAAAAAAAAATTAACTTTCTTAAAATGCACTCTTTTAACTTCAAGAATTTAAGTAATTACTTGTGGCAGAAGGAATGTGGTTCAAAGACAGTAAAGTCTCATTTTGAAGGGGCCTGTAAAATCTTTAAATAGCATTGGCAAATTGTTCTTTTACTCCAGTTTTCTGTAAGAAGAATTTTGAAAACAGTAAAATATTTTTATGTGATTCCATTTCACTGATATAATAGACCTGGGGGGTGTGTGTGTATGCATATATATATATATATATATACATATATATATGTATATATATAAATATATATATAAAATCTAAAATAAAAATAGATAGGGATCTGAATAGTCCATGTGATTTGACTGGTTCAGCATTTGGCTATACTGTGTTATTTTATTTCTAAACATGTTTTAAAACCAGTTTGGGAAGGAGGAGGAAGCTTCAGGAAGGGAGAGAAAAGAAGAGTGCTGATGGTACCTTTTGAATGTTTGGGTTTGGTAATTTTTCAGTTATTTTCAGTGTCTAGAGTTTTCAGCGTAATATCAGCAAATAGAACCCGTGGTGAAATTACAGAATGTCAAATCTAAACTCTAGAGACATAAATTTACATGAGGATCAGTTCACAAGATTGACTGCTTTAGGGCCAGTCTCCAGTGGGCTTTTTTCCATATCAAAAAAATCACCATACAGTTTGGCACAACCTTCAGGCTCAGTGAAAAGGGTTTTATTCCAGGACCAAAGTAGACAAAACGAGTAGTTACCAGAATTGAGGTGCATTTGCCGAGTAGGACAGAGACAGTTTTACAGCTTTTGTCTCAACTCTTCTCTTCCCTTGCTAGGAGTATATCTCTTTGGGATTTTGGTAAAAGCTCTATCAACTTTTTAGAGGAGGAAGGGAGGACATGCTAACAAATCTATAAGTGTGTTTTTTCAGTAACTCACATTTCTGGAGCACTCATAAGAATCTACCTATTTGAGAAGACTTTAAAAAAAAAAAAAAGACAAATGATCTTCTGGTCAAAATTTAGGAAAAAAAATAGAAAAGTTATAGGCTTCTGACAGTGATGGAGTCCTTCTCCCTTCCCCCACCTCTCATCAGCAAGCTGATGTTTCCAGCAACTTCAAAAACAGAAGACCTCTCTGTAATCCTAAATGTGCATAAGGAACAGATTAAAGTCCTGATTTTTGTGAAAAAAATTGAGCATATGCTTAAGAGCCATTGACTTCAATGAGAGTTAAATACATCCTCACACACGCTTCTTGAACTAGAGACTAATAAGGATATTAAAAAGGATCAAGAGGCAGCTCCTCTTCAGGAAATGCAGCAAAACGGCCATAGCTGAAAAGTATTAGGGTCATAATCATACTGACTCTCATCACCCCTCACCTCACTTCCAATCTACACAGAAGAGTAAAAACCCTTCTCTCCATCTCTTCCCCTCTCTTTTCCTCTTTTCTCCATGCTGGTCTATGCCAGAATAAGCTTACTCTGGTTCCAAAGAAGAATTACAGAGTCTGCAGTGTCCATTAGTGATGACAATATTTCCAGTGTAATGAATGTGGATGATGGTCAGATAATACAGTGGACAGTGGTTGAACAACTCCCCTGAGAGAATTAATTATAAGATAATTAATTACATTTCTGTTTAGCTGATTTATCTAGAGGAATCTTATGTATAGGGAAAAAGGTACCCCCTGCCAAGCAGCAATCCATATTAATATTCTTTTATTAGACGAATGACAGATAGAGTGAAATAGTGATGACTAAAATGCTTGAGTGTGGGTTGATTCCTTTCAATTCAGTATGACAAAATGGGTTATATATATGGCTTTTGAGTGTGGTACTCATTTATTAAATGCTCATTTGGATTTTAAAAAATAGCTTGCCTTCATTAGCCATCTTGGGAATCAGACTCCATGGTGTAATAAATCTCAGTTGCAGGAATTTTGGCCTGCTACTCATCTTAAAAAACTCTGAATTTTCTTTTTCTGTGCCTTGTCTCAGACTCTACTGCAGTCCTCAGTAACTTATCCCTTCTCTTTGATATCCAGATTTAAAAGGCAGTTCTCATACACTCTTATAGACAGGAGTAGCCAGTTTGGGGATTATTTGTTTTCTTCAAGTCACTCATTCGAAATTTTTTTGTTTATTTTTCTTAATCAAAACTCTTTCTATGACTGAAGTTCAGAGTTAACTTTGGCACAATGGCCATTTAGGATAGTATCATTTAGAGGACATAATTTTTGTAAGAATTATAGAGCAGCAGAAACTTTGAACCAAGTTTGGAAAAGAAAAACTGATGGGAAGGGTTCTTATTCAGTAAAGGAAAAGCTGAAAGTCGACTGTATGGTTTTTTCTGCACATTATATTTTATTAAATTAACTCATGTAAATTAGCAAAGATGCTTTCTCCTAACTCTGTTTATGTGCTTCTTGAAGAAAAGTTCCTCTTGCTTCAAGTCAGAAGAAAACCCATATTTCTATTCACATTTTTGTGTGTTGGCTAGTTGCTCTGTCCTTTGCTGCTGTATGTGCTGTAAAAATAAAGTGAGATACTCAGGTGTTATTTCCTTTTGTCCAGGCATGAACTTGCTTGAAAGTGCTCAATATTTCAGTATTCTCTGTAACAGGCCTGCAAAATTTCTTTTTTTTAATAATAGATTTTCTTAATATGTTTGAATTCATACTTTTCTGCAGACCAGGTTTCCCACATGGGGAAGAGGACTGGAAATGGACTATTATTCCCCCTGGGTTACATCAGGCAGTGCTGTGCATTTCCTGTGTGATCTGTTCGAGTTGCAGAGGTGTGCAATAATGCCTGTCTGTCTTAATAGTTCCCCTCTAACATTTAAATACATTCTTATGATTATTTAGTACAGATTTTAAACATCCTAGGAGGTATCAGGGTCCAGGCACAATGATGTGTCCTGCACTCTTGCAGAGCATTGGAGCTCCTGTATCAGGATCCATGCCACTGTAGGTTGGACGTAGTTGTCTGGAGCAGCAGGAATTCTGTACGTTTAAAACTTCCCTTAGCAGGGTGTGCTGATGCACACATTGACTTATATTCTATTTCCACACCATGATGTGATCTCTTTTTTGTTTTCTTGTATAATTAACTTGGGGTTTTTTATTGTTTCTGCTGCTATGTTTTGCTTTAGGCTGATTTTTCAGTCTGTTGCATCTTCAAATCCGTGCGTTAACATTTGACCACCTTTGGATAGTCAAGTAAGATGGATTAATGTATTAAACATTAAGTGTATTAAACAAACAGATTTTGTTATAAAAGATATTGTTTTGAAAGATACAGTTTTACAATGACTCTATACAGAATTTATGCCAGCTACAAAAAAAAATAAAATACGGTATATAGTCCCTAACTGGGTATTCTGCAAAGTTAGTGTTTTATTCATCTAACTATGCCTAAGAATTTAAAAACTGGAAAAGCTGGCATTAAACTTAAAGGGTAATGGAAAGTTAGTAGCCTAAACATTTGTTTTGATTCATATGGAGGGAAAGAATTTGGACCAGATGCTTGAAAGAGCTCAGAACCCAGAAGCCCCCATTGTTCTTCATTTAGGTGCCTAAATGGTAACAGTTGGGTGTGCAGATTTCTTGAAAGCTGATCCTTTTGTGTTGAGGCAGCTTTTAGGTTTTAGCCTATCTCTTCTTGGCTATGGAACTTAACTGTAAACATTATATTCCAGAATTGTCCCACATCTATATCCTTTAAGCATTTGCTTATTGTTAGGAGGTCTATTGTGAATATTGCAAGGCTGCAACCCCTTCAGCATGTTCTGAATTTTAAAAATACATGTCCCTCATGTTGCTTTCATCCTGGAGACATTCATTCTCTGCATCTAATGCTTTGGTAACAGTTTTGCAAGGAGTTCAAGCAGAGTGTGGACTCTTAAAATCCTGTAAATTCATATGCTTTTGTTTGCTTTAGACTGGCTATCCTGTAAAATACAAAATATTTTAGAAGAAGCAGGGCTTTGCCCTTTCTTCCATGATGTGAACTTCCAGTCCTAGGAAACTTTTCATCTGAGCCTAGTGTGTAGATGGTTGTATATCAGTGTGCTTATACTTCAGGGTTGATAAGATATAGAGGATCATGAAATACATAATAGCAGGATTGGGTTAAATCAAGATCAAGTAAAATATCTTCTTATAGTTAAGAAAACAATAATAAAGATTAGCTCTTATTTTCACCTAAGTTCTGTGTGAACACATGCGTGCACATGCACACACACACTCACATACAATACAAGTACCATTTGAAATTTTTCTGTGCTGCAGGGTGTTTAAGATGTTCTCTACAATTCAAAAGCATCTTTGGGCTTCATTCTTATAAATGTTAAAAATTTAGAAAGAATTACTAAAAGGGTGAGGCTAGTAGTAGGCTTAAAAGATGAAGACTCAATTTTAATAAAAGCAGCCCTTGTAATACCCTGCAACCCCAAAGCAGAGGAGATAGGTTCCTTTGAACTAAGACAGTGTCAGGAAATCAAGGAGAAGTTTAGTTTCCAAAAATTTAGCATTATGATTTTGCCAGGCAAACTGCCTCTGCAGAGAAGCAAGTACAGTACTTTGGGCAAATCTCCATGACTCTGCTCCCTACAGGAATCCCTGTGTAGATCTTCTAGTTTCATTTCCTTCAATAATCTTGACACAGTGCTGTAGTTACTCCATACTTCAGGTCTTCAGTCTATATAGAGGACAAAACCAGCTTACATTTCCTTATGTATAAACAGAAATAAAACATTCAGGATGTCAAACTAGACTGGGAAATAGGAGGACTCAAAATGCAATGACAATGCCAGTTAGTAAAAGCTGAGTAATTTACCTATCAAGATATTTTTGAGAAGGTATGTGTCTCCAAAGAATAAATAACACTTTATTTTACTATCTTAAATAGAGGCATTTTTAACATTTTGATGAATTTTTGAGCCAATTATTGGCAGATGTGCTTTAGTGAACCATATGTCTTGAGGTGATGTACAGATATATTTCTCTGCCTCAACAAATATTCCAGCTTCTTTCCAAATGATATGTTTGTTTGGCTGATGCACGACCTCAGCCAGCTATTTTTCTGAAATTGAATCCAGATCAAGTGGAATGCCCTGCTGGTTGTATCTCAGTGCTTGCTTTGACCAGTGTTCTTCACCCTAACAGAGAACCAGCAGTTGTCTGGGTATTTGGGAGTTTTGAAACAAGCTCCTGTATGTTATTCATAAATCTGTTTTACCTTCTTTGACAGATGCAATTATCACAACCAGTTATCATTTGAAGACTATAGCAACATAAGTCTGGTAGTATCTTTCTCTACAATATTTTATTTTTTTTTCACATTGAAATTATGCAATCCTTAGCATAATCCTTCATGCATTGCAAACCTACCAACTGCTGAAACTCCTTTCCCTCTTGTATGTGTTTGATCAACTATATTGTACAACTTAATATTGAGTCTCAATAACTTCCATATCAAGTTTCATATTTAATTGCTCCAATGTAAATTTCTCACCTAATAGGAGCTATTATGAATTGCCAAATTGTAAATTGTCTCTCCAGAAATAAGAAATTCTCTTCTATCTTGAGATGTAATAGGAAGAAGTTGGGCACCCATTTTTTTCCTGCCTGTCACTGTCTGACTCGTTGCCAGGAGATATTCAACAGTCTGGTTCCTTTTGCTGCATTGTAAAGCCTAAATGTAGGCCATCAACATACCTGGATATGTTTCACTACAGTGGTTATTACATTTCTGTACAGAGCTCTCGGAAATTGTGTGAAAGGTGTAATATAAATGTACGGATTAGAGTGGAGTGGATTAAATAGGACTGGACTCCTGGAATGCACATCACCCCTTACTATGAGTTCTCACAGTGTGGTTAGAGCCAGCCTGTGCTTCATGAAATTTTTTTTGTGATGTCCATTTAACCAATAAATCTGTCATCACTGACTGGTCTCCATTTCCTCTGAAATAAACAAATCACTATAAGGTTCTTTGAAGCAGCAGACTGCCAGGAAACACAAGAGTCACTTTTGCTTCATCCACGGAGATAAAGTAGTTAGAAAGTGGAAATGAGCTGCAACTGAAGGAGCCTCAGCGTTCTCACACCTGCTAGAAAGTACAGTAGATTTCCACAGAGCAGGAATTCAAACAAACCTCAGATCACTGTGTTCAGTGAAAGTAAGCCTGCCTAGCCAAGAAATGAATTGCAGGCCCTTGGAAACTACTTAAAGCAAGCCAGTTTCACAGGGACAGAGGAAATTTGAAAGAGTCCAGGAAACTCTTCTAGGCTTGTGATATCCATTGCATTAGCTGTTGTTCTCCTGGCCCGTATTTCTGACTTCCACACTTCTCAGGCTCCATTTTTCTACTAGATGGTCCTCTGCTTGCTGCACTTCGTGTTTCATTCCACAGGTCACTCCTCTGGGCCTTGACTGCCTTCAGTGCCAAGTATGCTCATGTGTAAGTTTGCATCTGCTTTTTCTTTACTCTTGAGCTGGAATTTATTTCATTGCAGTCTGTGTTCCCAACAACCTATGGCTTAAGTGTTATCTTTAACCTCTTTTCAATGTGAAAAATTAGTCTTGGAAAGCTAGTAAAGTCTTTAAATTGATCCAGTTGTTAGCTGGTGGTCTATTTCTGCTAAAAAAGGTTGTGGAAATTAGGTTCTGATAGACAAGTATGTTCATTGTGAAGGGAAAAAAAGTATTGATTTTTGCTTCTGTAACTCATTTTTAGGTAAACTTAACTTGCACAGTTTACTTTTCTATAAAATTGAAGAAAAAAGCTGTTGTTAAATGTTTGCAGTTACTTTCAGCAAAGTAGCTTAAAGCTTTCTTGCCAATAAAAAAACTGACTCTTGTGCAAATGTCTGTGACTATAAAAAATACAAGAAACTTCTAATTGAAGGTGAAATCATGGAAGGAAAAATCACTAATAGAAGAAAGCCAACATTTTCAGGAAAATCTAATGAATCTTTGTTAGGAGTGGACCCCTGGCATAAGCAGAAGCTGAGAATTTTTAAATGGGACAGTTTTACAATGTAGTTTATAAATAGCATTGAAAAACCTTTCACATTTCTTTATCCATTCCATTTTTCTAAGTAATTTAAATCTTGTTAAGAGTTTTGACATCAGTATTTCCTATGATTTTTTTTCTTTGTTGGAATACTGTTATTGTTGGAAAGCAGTGTTACTATGTGCTCAGTAAAAGTACTATCTTGGATTTGGATTCACAGCCAGTATTTTGTATTTTGCTGTTAGTCCCATAAATAAAATATTAAATTTGCTCTTATACTAACAAATCCTTTTAAACTAATTATTTTCCTTTTAAACTACTTATTTTTCCACTCTACTTTTTATTGCTGGCAAACTTAATACCTCACATTTTGAACTCACAGTACAGTAGAAAATATTATTGTAATTACTTCAAGTGTAACCACAGGCTTCAGTTCTACATTGTCCAAAGCTTTTTCTAACCCTTGTGTTCAGATTGTCTTCTGATGTTCTTAGTTTATAGTGATTTTTATAAGTTAATATGGCCTTTAAAAAAAAAGTTACAAAAAAGTGACTTAAGGGGCCATTCCAGAATCAGTCCCTTTCCTGCCATGGACCAAGTGTTTGCAAGGTCTCAGTACAGTGCTGAAGTGCCTCTATTTTCCTTAGTGGTAATATACTGAAGTATTGGAAGGAATTGAAGATAAAATGCTGTGTGGAACCAGTGAGATGTGTAGTACCACACCTGACCCAGGATCTTACCCCATCACAAAACCTCATGTGATAATGGGATGGGGCTTCCCTTCTTCTTTTCTTTCTTTTTGTCTGTATTAATAATGGATTGCATTACTGATGGGGAGATAAAAACCAGACCCATAGTAAAATGGTGTAAACTTACACCAAAAGGAGTATGGCACTTGCTGTAGTGGGAGATACTAAATCTAATTTTGGAAAAAAACTGGGGCTCCAATTGATCGTATATATTTTCTAGCTCATTTTTAATCCTGTGGGTATTTTTGTCAGTAACAGAACAAAAGCAAGGAAAAGAAAGGCATGTATATGTCTGCCATTTGCATGACAGTTCAATTCCTTCAAAATATACTACTTGTTTTAAAAAATGGAATTGCTTTCCAAGTTGCAATTGCCAAAATATTCTGAAATGAATCCATGTGCAAACTGAAAATGTGCTTACAGATGATTTTTCCGAAGTGATTTTGGTAACCCCCATGATATAAAATGAACTCAGGTATAGCTAAAGGAGATATAAATAAAATTGCATAAGGATTCTTTGATTATGTCCTTAGATGATTTATTTGTATTACTGCTAAAGCACTTTGTTACAGGATGAAAGAAAATTTGAAGGCCACTAAACAGTTAGCTCTATGTTACAGGCACTTCAAGGAATACTAGTTATATGACAACTGTAAAGAATGTTTCTGCATTTTACTGAGCAAGGAAGGGATCATTTTTTCTATCGATTTGTTTAAAGTCTCTGAAATTGTAATGAATGCAGTGAAGAAGGAGATTTTTTCCAGATCAAAAATAGTTGGGATGAAGTAGCACTAAAATTGGATCTTCAAGCCATTTTAAGTAATACTGAGCTCATAAGTTTGAAACTTCTGTTTTTATTTTGATAGCTAGTTTTGTAACAGTTAAATGTTGTGAATTTCCTGTTTACTTTGTCTTCCAGAAAAAATTGACCTGAAAAAAACTATTGTGCAGACAGCATAAATCCAGTCAAAAAGACACATCCATTTAAGAGTTGGACCTTGTGGGTCCCTTCCACTTCAGACTATTCTGTTATTATTTTCTAAGAATTACTCAAGACACAGAACATAAGTTTGGAATGATTGAACGAGCTCCATGTAAACATCAAAAATGTTCAGGTGTTCAGAACAAAAACTGCAGTTGTTTTTTCAAGGCTGGTTCACTGTTTATATTTATGCTGGTTGAGTACCTTTAGAATGAGATGAACTGAAATAGTAAAGTTTTTAAAATGCTTTATGAGAACTGAAAGGTGTCATGTTCATGAATTGTATATAGTAATATGGCAAAAAAAGAATTAGCTTCTTCCTGTGTGTAACACATAGACTTTTTTTTTGTGCTGTGTATATGTGCATAATTTACTAAATCAGAGTTAAGAGAGCTTATGGTCTGCTGCTATAAACTATGAATTCTGAAGCCTCACTTTTATGGGAATGGAGATTCAGTGTTGGCAGGAAAAAAGACCTGGCTCTGCATTTATGAACCTCTCACACTCCTAAGTTTTAGAATTGTTTCAGTAGAACACAGTTGTCTTGGAAAAGTCTTATCTTGGAGAGAAAAAGCTGCCAGGTTGCTTATTCTATTTCTGCTGGGGTCTTTAAACAGCTGGAGTGAGACCTTGAGGCAGACTCCTTACTTCAAAGGGGAGCTGGTGTGCAGAGCAGGAAAGGAAAGTGGTCATGTGAATCTTCACGCTAAGCAGACTACTTGAGTGTTTATGGAGCAACTCAAATTTTTTTTGAGGATGCGTGACTTAATACCTGCATATGCATTACATCAGTTAGCAAAGTCTGCTCATTGGTGCCTGCTTTGTTTCGGGCAGGACAAGGCATAATCTTCATCATCTGGAGAGAGAGTTAGGCACGGTGAGCATCAATCCGAGCAAATGCACAGGGGCTAGACAGTGACAAGGACATCTGCCTGCACGTCCTAGCATCAGGAGGAGGGGGAGTGAGGCAGAAGGCATCCAGAGAGAAGGATGTGTTTCAGACAAGTACTGTGGTCCTGTCTAGAGTCAGCTGTGCCTTGTCCAAGTGATGGCTTGCACTGGATAGAACGTTGCCATTTCCTACATTTCTCTTAATATCGATTTAGAGCAAACGAGGAGCTGAACATAACTTTTGACATTTCAACATTATTGCCTTACTGCTTCTTAACTGCTTTTTTAGAAATATTGAATAGAAATATTGAATACTGAATGAGAAAGGAATGGTACAGATAGTCCAGGACATTGTACTCATAATGATTCACAAGGTTCTGTATCTGAGAGAAAATTCTGTAATTACCAGTAAAAATGGGATAGGTACATTTTATGAATAATAGCAGCAGAAGATCTAGAGAAATTACTAAAATGGAACAGCATTTTGTTTCATCAAAAGTAATTTTCCTTAGAAAAATGGGTACAAAAGGCAATGTACTTTTCTGAGCACTTTCTACTACTTTCCTTTCTTACACACTGGGAGTTGTGGAACAACTTATTGTTCATAGCCTACATTTGTGCTCCGTGGGATTGTGACTTGTAAACAGGTTTTCAGAAATGGATTTGAGGTAATGAATCTCGTACACTATGTGTGTTCTTTTGTCAAGTTTAAAAATTATTTTGATTGTCTTAAACATCTCCTGTGTGCAAAGGGAATTTCAAAATAGCTGTCTTCTCAATATACTTAGGAAGATGAAAATTTAAAACTTGATCAGTGATCTTACTCCTTGGCAACTTGACATATGAATTGCCTAAAAAAAAATGTATTATTTTCCTAGTTATCTTACTGACAAAAGGTTATCTTGCATTTGCAATGACACCTGTATAATTTCAGAAATTTCTGCCACCCTGGAACCATCTTTGGATAATTGTAATTTCTGCTTCCTAAATATATTTCTGGTATATTAAGTCAGATTTCAGGCTATAATGATCTCTTCATCTGTTTAAATTCTTAGAGTTCATGAAAGGAATAGATCATACTGACATTGCATAGTAGCAATTTGTCATGTAGAAGATACTCTGATTATACCTAAAAAAACTGGTGCTTTCAGCTGTTAAATTACTGTGTAGCTCAGCAGATCTGGGTGATCTGATCAGCAGATCTATTGGCAGAGCTCTCACAAAAGGTTTGCACACCTTCTTGGAGATGTCTAAAAAGGTTTGCTTTGGACTATGTATTGTATTCATGTTGATTTCACCCTCTTTTATTCTTGATTTAGACCCTAGCATGTTTCCTTTCCTTAGGCTTTTGCTGAACCTAAATCTGAGGATCCTGCATATTTTGACCTTTTCCTATGATTCTTTAATTTCCCTCAACTTTTGAGAAAAATACACTCTATGCTTTATAAGTCATAAGCATAATGTAGGAAATTTCAGAATCAGACTACTTAAGAAAACCATGTTGACTTGCAGAAACAGACCGTGCTGCTGTTGCTTCTGTAGTTGTGCCTCAGTGGGATGGGACATGAACATCATTTTACACCCTGTTGATACATCTTGACTACATCACGCACAATCTGAATCCTCTTTGCCCTTTTTTCCCCCGAACTATTATTTAAAATGTGAATTTTGTCCAATGGTATTTGGACAAAATGTTAAACAGTCTGTAATTATAAAAAATTGGTCAGTATTGCCACACCTTTCTTGAACAAGGATCAAAGTCCTTTCCAAGATGGGAGCTGTTGTTGATGAATTGTGAGACTAAGTTGAAGGAGGCTGTGAGGTTTTTCCATCTCTCCCTAAAACCTTCTCTGGTACAATGCCCAGGAGGATAACAGCTAGGATACACTGATGAACGTTTTCATGTGTTTGTTACCACCATGAGGAAGTGGGGTGCAGCATAGGATAAATGCACTGTCAGCTCTTGGGAGCATGGCCTTTCCTTAGCGTGCAGTGTCCAGTACAATGAGGAAGCCCTTTAAGCACCACTGCTGCACTAATGCAAAAAAATAATATATTTGGAACTTTCTTTGTCTCATGCATGGGCATACATGTCTTTATTCAAAAATAGAGCTTCTGGGTTCTTTCTACAGTTTTTGAAACAAAAAATGTCTTCCTATCTAGGGAACTAGCATTTCTATCTTCACTCTTTGATTGACTTGCTGTCTTTTCCATGTCATAGTATAAGAAAAATATTTATTAATTTACTTCCCTTTAGGTCTTGGTAGGGTTATGCATAAGGGTCCTGATAATGCCTTTCTCTAAGAATTAATGATGAATACTTTCAAGTAGTAACAGACTGTCTGAAATGAGCTCCCATTACCTGTAGTGTGGGTCTATTCAGTACTTTGCGAGGGGCAGGTTCCATTTACAAACAGGACCCCATCCACACAAATAATCACATTTGGCCTGCATGATAAATTATGGGTGAATTAATGTCCTGAAGGATATTTAATTTGAGCTTCTTAGCTGGTCATTATTGGTGCAATCCAAGAAGGAATGACTGGTGGTTTTTTGATGTTCTCAGCCTTGTCTACATAGATGTCTTCTCATTTTGTCCTTGAAACTGAAGATTAGCTTGCATGGCAGTTGACTCAAGAAAACTTTTATTATGTCAAGGCTTTACTGGGCTGACATCATGAAAATGAGTGAAGAAAGAGAGAAGTTGATACTGAATTTTTTAAAAAGGACTAGATCAGTTTTAAAGAGGTGAACTAGGAATGGAGGCCATCATTGAAAAACGGGTTCATTTTTGAGCAACATCAAATAAGTAAGCAGTCTGAACTCCAAAGCAGAGTAACTCAAAAATTAGAGAAAATCACTTTAAAGTAGAACTACAGTTCTAGAATCAATGAACATAGTTTTTCTGGTGGGTTAGTTGACACAAAATTACACATAATACAAAAATAATTTTTTTTTTGTTTGTCTATATTTCAAGGCATGAGAAAACACAGATTTCCTGCTTTCAAAAAGAAAGTGAAAATATATGAGAGTAGGAAGTCACCAAATTGTGTTTAGAAAAAGCTTAATGTTCAGCTAAATGCACAGATGCATAAACTAAACACTTTTTATGCTTATACCACTGTTTATATAGTAATGAGGATTTTCCATCAGTTTTCATCAGTTAAACAGTAGCTGCCCTTTTGCTGTTTAATGGAAACAAGGCAGTCTTGCATAAAAACATCAGATGTATCAGCATGTTATGGTATTTGATTTTTCATATGAGTTCAGCATAGTTATAACCATAACAGACCAACATTTTAGCTTCCTTTCCTTTTGATTTTTGACTCAGATTTGTGAACTGAACTGGATCCAATTTTGCTTAAGGAGAAGGCTGGATTTTTGGATGATGGAGAAAGTCAATATCCACTTTTTCTTTCTGTTTTGAAAGACGGAGAATTCTTGTTTATGACTATGAACATCTGCCAAATGCTCTAACACCAGCAAAAATTAACTATTTACTCAAACCAATGTTTATATCTGTGAGAGTAGACATTGCTCCATGTTTTCAGTGCCCTAGAGGCCTATAAATACCCTGGAAAACATCACAACAATGTGAAACAACCAGTGCAGTTATTCAACAAAAAACATTTTTGTGGCATGTTCAGTTCAGCCTCTATGATAACTAAGCCTTAGTGACATTTGTTCTACTGACTGGAGTCACTGGGGAATGCAGAAAGGAAGGGAGATGCAAGTCATGCTAGTTGAACCCTTTAAACAGCCAAACAGCAAGCACATGAATCCTGAATGTGCTGTGCTGCTGAGGAGCTCTAAGCAGAACAGTGGGTAAGAGAGGGAATGAAGTTCAACACTTCACAGCTGCCTTTTGACACTTTGTCACGCAACAGACAGTTGAGATCAGATGGTTCAGGTTTTGTTTGGCATCAATAGAAACTCTCAGCCAGCACATTGCAGGGGTGGTTATGAGAAGCAAACGGTCCCTTGTCCCTAGGTGTCCCCTTCGCCTCCAGACCCTGAGCAGCAAAAGCAAGAGGCCCGCATTCAGGGTGGTTGTCAATGCCTAAAAAAAGATTGGAAATGGTCTTTCAAAGATGTGCAATTTTAAAATAAGATACCCTAGATAAAAATAGAGTAATATATAATAATTTTATTCAGTTGGGTGGAATTTCCTTGACTGAGTAGTTTAAAAGCAGATGAAATAAAGTTTTATGTTGAAAGGAGTAACACCCCAGGGCTTGTGCCTAACTGCTATAACTCTTTTTTTTCCCCTAAACCTTCAGACCTTTATTCTACTTCTATAGATGCCTCTTGAATTTGAAAGCTGCTACATACTCTTTTTCAAAGCTGCCAGAGCAGAGCTCAGGAGGTATTTTTTGAAGTTTAGAGGCAGATTTATCTATCACCCTTCCTCACCCTGTTAGCACAGGGAAATGCAGAATGCATTACTGTTGCATGAAGCCCAGCCCTGGAGTTGGTGGTTACCAGCAACCAGGAATCCCATACTGGGATTTCATTGCTGCTTTGAGCCTCTTCTTTTTAATGTGTACTCCCACATCCTTCAAGTAGGTATGCTAATACATTTATTGACATTTTTTCCCCTGTTTCTGGGATCTGATAATCTCAAGTATTGTGTCTACTCTTACTGCAGAGATCCAACCCTGGCTGGGGTTGGAAGAGAAGCAAAGAAATGTAGCACCAATTTTAATTTCCTAGAAAGATGAAGTTCAATAGTTATCAAAGTCAAAAAGTGGGACAATGTGTTACCTCCAGCTGCCAATTGTTACTGGAGGTGACAACTGATCACATTAAAGAATGTGGGTACTGATTTGAAATGTTTTAATTGTACAATTAAATAACCTCTTAATTTGTTTTTGGTGTTATAACTTCTAGGATGAAGAAAAAACATTATACCTATCCAACTTTTATGTTCAATATTTATGAATGTTTCTAAATTTTCTTATCCCAGTAGAGGTAGGTATTTAAAATGAGCTTTTTTAAGAAGAGTAAAACATATACTGTACAGGATTGTAGAAAATAGATAGGATTTACTAGGCTTTGACATGCACAGTCAGAATATTTCATTAGCACAGTACTTTACCAAGAAGGCCTTTATTTTCCAACTTGTAGGCAGCAAGCTGTGGGAAGTGAGTGATGGAAGAGACAGGCCCTATTATTTAACATTTTTTTGCCAAATGGTCTCCCTGATTGGAGAAAACAAAAGTTTTAGAAGTTTTTACTTTTGTGTGAGTTTAGTGATCACAAAAAGACTTTGCATTACTGACAAGGAGATGTAAAGCTGGAGAAAATTATTACTTTTTAATTTGACTAAAATACTGAGGACATGGGGTTTAATTATTGGGTGCTTTTGGGTTGTGGGGTTTTTTTTCTTTTTTATTTTAGCATATTTTTCAATGGGCTCACCTGAGACCAGAACTTTACATACACACTGACGTGTTTGCACAATCAGTCTCCTGTTACTGTATTTTCTAAATAAAGAATTAAGACTTTGTAGGGAATATTAACTAATTTGGAAGTAGCAGTCCATTTTAAAAGTTAAAAGAAGGTTTATAATTTTAATTTACTGTAACTATAGTCTCACTAGATAATATAAAAAGGAGCAGTACAAGTACAGCATTAAAATTCTGCCATTTCAAAAGCTGTACTTGAACCCATACTTGAAGTAACTTCCTCTTTTGCATATATAGTATTCTCTTGTACACTAATCTTAAAATACAGGAAGGCCTCCAGAAATTATACTACATCTTTTTGCCCACATGGAAGTTGAAGGATTTTTTTAGTTGTACTCTGCCAGAGCTTCCATTTATGAATCACAGGCTTTAACTATGTAAGTTGATTCTTAACAATCAAGAAAAATTAGCCATCAAAAAGACCTCCCAGACTGTAAAATATTTAGTAAAATATATCTAGAAGAAAATTTAAACCTGAATTATTAGCTAGATTTTCTTTTTAATAGATTTATTTCCTTCACCCAAAATTCTATCTAGAGAAGTATTTTGGGTTTTCAGTTTAATTATTGTGAGCATTTTTCAATTCTTAGCTATAACTAACCTGTACTCTAGGTTGAAAATGAAATTGTGTTAGCATCAAACATGACAAATTCTTTGGGTGCTTTTAATGGATTCTGCCATTTACGATATTCATTCGAGAAAACAAAAAAAAGGAAAATGTGGCATGGTGCTAAATAGGGGAACTTTTAGGGTAAGTCAAAACCAGCTGATATTCAGAACTTCCAAAGCAGTCATTAGTAATAGTTTTAAGTGAAAAATGAACCTTTCATGGTTGGCCTGAAAGCCAATGGTATAAATAGGTAAAACATCTGAAAAATTTTATTTTACAATGCTTTTTATTTTGGCTTTCCCTGAAAGACAGGTAATTCCATTTAATTGTATGTGGGAAAATACTTTTCACTGTTTTTCCAGTTTTATAGTTAGTGTTATACCTCAGCACAGTACTGTAAAGTAAACAGTGAATGAAATAATAGAAGATACCCGGAAAATCCACCCTATTGGGTATGAGGGAGTGTGTGTGTGTGTGTGTCTGTGTGTGTCTGTGTGTGTCTGTGTGTGTGTTTTCTGTTTTGAAAAAAGTCTGGATATCTGCTCAGGTAGGTTATGAGCACAGCTGGGCCTGTTGGTTTCATTTTAATGCTTTCTGAGGGATAATAAGATTTACAAAACATGTCACTAAAACATATGCAGGCAAATACATTTGCACAGAAATCTATATTTCTTAGAGGCCCAGACAGAGATTACATTTGTGCCTCATGCTGAAAGCTGTAATGCCACACTAGCTGAGCCATGTCCACTAGGGACAGCCACTAAGGCAGAGGATGACCACATGGAATTGTGTGTGGGGGTTGTGACACTCATCAAGCCTGGGAAATGGAAGGTGATTTGTGATCCTGCAGCTCTGCAAGGTGCTACACACACTTTAGAGGCCAGTTATGGGTGTTTGAAAAGGACAGGTTTTAGAAAGAGTAAAAACATTTCAAGCAGACTGAATTAAAAAAAAAAAAAAGAGAAAGGGCACACTAACATAGGATTAAACAGAAGTATTGGATGTTAGATTTGCTCCAGACACTGCTTTTTTTCTGTCATTTGCTCAACATATATAAAATTTTCACTACATCACTAAGGGGTCCCAAATAAATCTGTTTCATGATGAATGGAAAAAAAATTAGCTAGTGTAACACACGTGGAAGAATTACATTAAAAATACCACTGTGAAATGGCTTCCTGTTTCCTGTAGCAGCAAAATAATTCTTAGAAAGAGTTAAAGTGGAATTGTTGGTACCCATTAATATTTTCCTTTGAGTAACTGTATCCTGAATCTTTGAAAGAAGAGTGAGTTAGGCAATATGGAGCCCTCAAGAAACAGTATTAAACTGCTGTAAAGTGTTTCAACTTTTATTGCTAAGTATGAAAAACTAAAATCCTATATTCTTTGGCTTATATGCAAAGTATGTATTGCTTTGTTCAGACAGGAGGTTATGCAATTGCAATAAACTTTTTTTAAAAAGCAAACTTAGAAGTCAGCATAATTTTGACTGCAAGATCTGCCTGTATATTTTGAAAAAATATATATGAAGGAGCCTAAGGAAATGCTCTTCTTTATGAAAAATCATTTCAACTCAAGATTTCAAATGATGCTTTGGAAGAAAGAGGTCTAGGCTATACACTTGGTGAAGTCTGTAATCAAATTACACCTTGATTTCTGCAAACTATGGATAATGTGAATAATGTGTAAAAAAAAATGAAACCTATTTGCTTATAGGTAAAACAGAATTGCTTATTAGAAGTATATTTGGAATTTCACAATGCAGATTTAGTATAGTGGTAGCAGAAAATGAAATAATTGACAGCTTTCCATAAAGTAACTATGTAACCACATTAAAAATGTTTTACTCACTGATTCAAAGAATAGTATCCACAAGGTCTGCACTTTCCAAGCAACAGAATTATTATCAAGTGCTGGCTGCCATTTGGGAAGCAAACATGGCTAGTTTTGCATTGGAATGTACTGCTGCTTAAATATAAAGGACTTTTAATGCCAATGTGAAAGCACATAAAACTAATGGCCATTTATATAAAGAAGTTACTATATGAAAAAAGGTTTGTAAAATGCATCACTTGACATATGTTCCCATCCCACTGTGATTTGGATTCTAGTACACCAACAGTGGCAGTCTGGCTTTTCAGAGAAAAAAGTAATATTTCTGTTTTCATGATGTTTAAATTCTAGGTAGCACATGCAGAAAGCATACTAGTATATTTTGGTATATTACTGGTGACTTTCTTAGCAGCAAATCACTGCAACATTTTTTTTATTCCTTACCCACATCTCAATTTTTGCTGGCAATATCTTAAGCTAGATGTATAGCATTTTATGTCATAGAAAGTGGAGCAACCTCAACCTAATTTTGCCTAAAGAGGCAAATCTACATGTACCTGAGAGAAAGCATTTTTTCAAACAGTTTAATGGTCAAAGGATTAAATGATCCATAATCCATTTTTTACCACTTAAGTATTTAAGTATTTTTCCTTTAAAAAGATTTTATTTTTTTTTTTAGATGTGAGTTATATATGGCTTTCTGTTTTACCTGAGTCCCATGACACTGCTTAGTATTTTTGGCAGGACAAGGGTCTCTGATTTGCAAAGCTAAATCAAAAACTACAACCTATGATTTTAGAGTGATAAGACTTATTGAGAGGGTATTATCTAAGTAAATTCTGTGTGTCTTACACTCATTTCCCTTCTCAAGCAACCACTTCCCTACAGTTTGTAGTGCTTTGCATCTTTCAAATACCATCATGGCAAAGATCTATTTTCCCAAGTATCATTTTTATAAAATAATGTAGTGCCAAAAGGAATCTTTTAATGCCTCCTTGGAGTTCTGATACAGCCCCTCTCCAGGGAAGAATTTTCATCAAAATGATGAGAACGATGATGACTGAGGTATGCACAGCGTTTGGCCTGGGTTTGGTTGTTCTTCACTTTTATTCTCTTCCTCTTGGTTGGAAAGAGAAGTTATATAAACTTATATCTCAACTAGATGCTTTCTTCACTTCTTGATCTTTGTTCTAAGAAGCTCCTGTACAGAAAAATCTGTTGGTTTAATTTTATAGGTTAGCTTTTACTCTGGAAGATTCACTCCTAATTATTGGGGAGATGGTCCTGACATCATTTAATGAAGCTTCTCTGCATGAAAGCAAGTTATAAAACTCATTTGGTAAACAGGCAAAAAACCCAGCATGTGTTATTTGTTGCTGCATGTAGGAGATGTATCTGCAGAATGTACTTGCAAATGGGAATTGTCAATCCCAGTGGATAAAATGTCATATTAAAATGCAGTCTGAGAAGTTATTTTCAGGGAAAGCTTGTGTCTCCTTTCCTATGATAAACTGTGATTATACACAGACTTTGGACAGAGATTAGTGAAGATCTACTCACTAGATCACTACTATTCTCACTCATATGAGAGAATACATATGTTGTCCTCCCTCTCTGCACAGTTTGAAGAAGCAGTGACCTGTACATGCTATGTAGTTAGAAGGTAAAAGGATATCTTTTCAAGCAGAGGTGTCTTCCAGAACCTGCAGCATTAGCTGCTACAGTGTTATGAATCAATGTTTCCGATACTGCAGTATAATTCCTAGACTTTTACTTTCAGAAGGCAATAATAACAAAATGTTGGCAGCAGCAGCCAGTAGGTAATGGTTTAGGACAGTATATAGTGTGTTTCAGAATACCCACAGGTTTTGCTGTGCCAGGTCAGTGTTTTTTTTGGGTGCGGATATGAGGCTGTTTTAAATTGTTAATTGTCACAGACTGTTAGAAAGCATTAACTCAATAAGCAAACAAAAGTTTGCTTTCATTAGACTGAAAAGAAGGATTCATGTAGTTTTGACACCGTACTTGTGCTACTGTGCAGTTTTGCCCACTTGCACATGCAGAGTTGTGAATTATGGAAATGATGATGTTGTCTGTTCCAATATTTAGTGAATTGCAGCTCCAGAAATACTTTTAATGACATTCTCAAAAGAGGCACTCAGACTGAAGATTTCAGTGATTTGGAAGTACACTTTTTCACTAGGCAAAGTCTTTTAAGAACATTATTTAAATGACTGTGAAGAGAAGGAAAATTATGAAACAAAAATAGATTAATAAAGCCTGCAACATTTGGTGCAAATAACAGAAGGTGCATCAAAGTAACCATAGATACGTGGACTTATTTTTTCTTTTGTACAAAGATTTTACACAAAAACAGGGAGTAAGGGTTTAACTTATGAACCTGCAAAGTAAAGAGCAGTGTTTTGGATACGGGGTAAATTTTCATATTAATTCTAAGCAACTTTGAATTGAAAATTTAGAAAATAAAAGTAATACAAAAACTTCATAATATTCTGTATCAAATGTCAAAAATGTCTGAAGGCAACTGTTTCTGGGTAAATCTTGCTCTCACACGTAGTTTCTGGTAAAAAAATAGGAACCATATGGAGACCTTTGCACCATCTCTTTGCTACTTTTTCCTTAGTTCATATTGTTCATATCTCAAAAGAAAAAAGAAAAGTAAGCAAGCATTTTGAATTGAATCACATATCATTATTGTGTTTTTTGATTTCTAGAAGGTTTTGTTACATACCAGTTATTTAAACAAATGTCAAAGATTTATGTTTGAAAAAAATATTGTTTCATAAAACATTAAAATAGTCAGAAGTAGCAAGATTTTTGCTTTTAATACTAGCTTCATTTCAAAGTAGATGCCTATGTTGTAGTTGTTTTATTGATCATCATTTATAGGAAGATACACAATTAAGGACATAATTTATCCAACTTCACTATAAATTAATAGTGAAATAAATTTAGAAATTGTTTGCTAGTGCTGGGGGCTTTTCATGGGTAAGTGTTGCAAACTGTTAGTGAAAGTTGAAAACCTGAATATTGAGCAATAAAGGTGAAATTCTTATGGCCTTTTTTTCAAAAATCATTACTAGTTATTGTCACTATTCACTCTCAGTGTGCATATCAGGATCTGAAAACCTTCTGTAACTACCAATAGAACACTAGCAATCTGATAAATTTTTGAAAATATTTGTCTGGGGATTTACATTCCTGGTATTAACTGAATGTTCATTTCTGTCTGAGAAATGAAGGTATGCCAGCTGTTGAACTAATCCAAGAAAAAAATAGGTGTTTCTTGCACATTTGACCTTTGATTCTGACCCTACCTGGTTGCTAGCAGATCTTTGTACCATAGATACCTCCTCCAGTCTCTTTCAATGTTCTGTGATCAGTCTTTCTTTTCCTTAGGCGGGTATCAGAAGTAAAAACATCAAAATTATCACTGTATAGGGATTTGATCCTGTGTTTGCTTGGCATGCTTCAGCTCTTGATGTAGAGAGAAGAAAATAGGAACTCTGATGGGATAATACAAATGTTGGGATTAAGAACAAACCATTCCTTAAAGTAAAGCAGAAGTAACTTTTGAGGGTGGGGAATAGTGTGATTGGGAATGATTTTTTTAAAAATAAATCTTGAGCTCTTATTAAACTTGGCAAAAATCTTAGTCTTCAAAGATTTGTGGAACAGCCATTTATGACTCTGAATGTCTTTCCAAACAGTACTTTCTTACATCAGTTACCAACAAGTATTTTTGTCTAACAGGAGATAATAAAGATGATGCCTGGAGTTTTTAAAAAGTGATAAAAACAGTTCTAAGAAAAGGCATGACCTGCATCCCTCAAAGCAGTGTTTAACTGCCTACATTACTTGACATCTAAAGAACAAAGGTTTCCAGAAGAGAGACTGATAAGGTACAAATACCTGCATGTAGGCTACATCTTCTGAAAGCGTGCCAGAATTGGTCTGGCAGAAGGCAGAAGACAGACAATATAGATTACTGTATTTTTCATCAAGTGGTTAGTACCATCTGTATGTATTTTATGTGTGCCTTTTGAGAGGCAAGTAGTCTAACTGAGTTCCCCCTAGGCTTTGTTCTCTGCCTCTACACCTACCACTTGGCATAAGATGTAGCCAGTAGAAGAAAACTAAGGTTCTTGGGACCTTTTTCTTGCCTTAGTTGCAACAGCTGCAAAACAGATGTAGGCTGACGTGAGTTCTGCCAAGAATCTCTTCCAAGTCTCCCACCCATTTTCCACCAAAGAGAAGCTAGTCAGGTGATATGAACAGAGTCCTGAAGGTCAGAAAGAGATGGGAGTTCCCAATCTTGGCTTTATAGAGACTGCTAAAAAAACAACAGCCGATTAGAAAACCTAGATTCTTTCTCCTTGGAAAAACAACCCCAAATTTTAAAACTAAAATTCCAAGCAGTACAACATCAATAGGACATAAAAGGCAGCCTGCACATGAACCACAGTGACACTGCAGCAAGCAGGATGACAGCAAGAGACTTATGATTACCTAACTAGTACCCATTTCAGTCTCTTTTTAAATATATTTTCAATATCTCAAATGCATTAAGCAAAATGCTATTGTCTTGCTGGCTGTATTTTTTTTGAAACAGATTTCCTGGGATTCCAGTTGCTCTGTTACATTACCTCAGTATTGAGAGCGAGTCAGCTCTCTGACCTGTCCCAGGTTTCTGTGTACCTCTCCAGTTTCTGCTTTCAGTAGTGTTTGAATATACCGTGTGGTTTTTACACTATTACAAATCCAATCAATAATATTCTCAAAAATAAATAAAACCCTGCAACTTTTCCACTGTGTCAGTCTGGTCGTGGAATCTTACTGCTAATAAAACTATGGCTGTCAGGCATTTAGAATCCAGCATTGAATTAAAGGTAGTATCCAGCAATGGAAGAAATGTCTAAGTAACCAATAGTCCAAGAATGCTTATATTTCCACGGGATCTGTAGGGGGTAACACTGATAGCAGTTCTGAATCCTGTCTGTTGGCAAAGATGATGGACGTAGGCTACTAATGCACTTATATTCCCCTTTCCTTATCCCAGTATTCCTCCCCTTCCCTTTTCAGTATCCCAAGAACCATTGGCTCTGAATGTTACAAAAAACCATTTGCTGCTGAACAGCAAAGCCATTTTCCTCATGGAATCATCTGCTTGCCAAAATTGCTCATGTTACAAGTCTCAGTCACTTACAGAGATCAGTGTCTTCCTGGGAGACATTTGGATGGGTACTCCTTAAGTTTTTCCCTTCAAATATTCACAATAGAAGTAGCTACCAAGGTTTTATAGCCTTGATCCCTCTTTCTGTTGTGTATCCAGACTTATGTCTTAATTTCTAGTATTTAATTTTTGATAAGGTATCAGTGTCATATGTAGTTACATTACTTTTATTTAAGGACACAGCCTCTAGTCTGGGAAGCAGTGAGCCATGGATCTCTCTTACAGCAAGTACTGACATGGGAAGACTTCTTGGCTCATGGCCTCACACAGGCACAGGATGACCAGGACAGTTATAGGAGGACTTTAGAAATTATTTGTATAAAATTAATTTCTGCATCATGCAGCACATAATGACTATGCACACCCATCTGCTTTCAAGCCTGTATGAAACACATCTGGCAGTATAGGAATGGTTAGCCAAAATGGTAAAAATAATGATTTAGGTGTGTCTCTTCAGTGATTCAATGGAATGGAGATTTAGGGGTTTAAGTATTTAAATTCAGGTGATCTACTAGTATTTGGACCTTATAATGGGATAGCAGACAGAGAAATTTAAAGGAAAAAACCCAACGTGCATGTTCCTGAAACAGAAAAACATGGAGAGAAGTTACAGTGACTCTACTTTGCCTATTAGTATAAAGGAAGAAATGTTAATTTCTAGGTGTAAAGTGATTTTGAAACATCAAGTTTTCTATGTCGAGTTTGGAAATAGACCTTGGCCCCACACTATTGTCAATGGGCCTGCCATCTAATGTCCTAAAATCTCTGCTGTACTTGTGGCTGAACAACTCCCAGATACACTCAACAACTTTGATGGACACTCTAAGTCATACAGCCAGTACTACATTTCACATTTGAAGCAAAGTTCTGTGTGTTATGTCAGCAAAAGCAGAGGTTTGGTGCTATGCAGCCATTAGCTTTAAAACATTTTAAATTATTGACTATAGCACTGAGTCAAGAATCAACAGTTCTCATTGAAAAAAACCAACTCAAAACTCCCCAAAGTTCCCTTCAAAGTAACAGAGTGACTGACAAAAAGTGAAAATATTCTTATACCTTTATAAAATGTAGATTTGAAACCAGACTCATTGGCCAGTTGGACAGGCTCAGGCATGCTGATGATTCATCTGACACAGAGTCCCAGGGAGGGATTTTTTTGTGAGCCAGTTCATTTGGATGTTGATGCACGTTTCTATTTAAATCAACAGCTGAAGTGTGAATTAATCTGTGACATTTTTAAGATGGTTCGTGAGGCCAGAATTTGACTAATGATACTTGTACTGATCTCCTGCTAATTTTGGATTTATAGGTGTTGTATCATACCAAAACTTACAAATGTCTGGTCTTTTTTTTTCTTCTTCTTCTTTCCTTTTTTTTTTTTTTTTTTTTGCTTTCCACTATCTTTTTTTTCCTTATGGTTTGTACATTCATTTATTTAAGCTGACTTCACTGGCTGCAATAGAATGACTGTCACTGAGTTACTGAGTTCAGTAGTTTGGGTCAGGACCAAATATATCTGTTTCTGAGAGTAAAAGGAATTGTGAGGGTGATAATGAAACTTTCAGCAAAGCTCCTCTTATTGTGGCCAAAGTATCCCTTAGGTAATGAGCATCAGTGGTAGCAAATTTCCTATACTGATACCAGCTGTGCCAAAAAGCTCCTACCTGCACTATAGCGTGAGTAGGAGATCCCATGGGACATGGGACCAACTTCCTTTAGACGTGTGTTCAGTTTCCTGTGCTTTGTCTGTTGCTTTCCCTGGAAGTGTAACTGCACTAAACCTTAAAGTGTCTGCTGTAAAACAGCTTTGGCTTAAGGTATCAGTGAAATGATAGGGGAGAGAGATTCTTGAGGTATTACTCATTATACAGTAATCAAATGATACACATCCTGTACTGGTTGGATGCACTGAGAGTTGCCAGCAGTGGGAAGGAATTGAAGCTTTGCAGAAATTCTTCAGAGAATTGTTAGAAAATGAAACAATGCAAGGTTTTAAGCTAAAGTTTGATGTGTTTCAATGGAAGCAGCAGATCAAGTCTGCCAGAATTACTTCTGCTTTCCTGATTTACAGCAAAGGATCCATAGGAATGAAAGCAAGGGTGTGTTTCAGAGAGAAGAAAGTTTGAAAGATGTAACTTTAGCTTGTTGTTGTCGTCGTCTTTGGGCTTATTTTCTATTTAGCTGTACACTTGTCATTACATTACATCACATCACTTTTTGCCTTTTTTTTTTTTTTTTTCAGATTCCCAAGAAGGTAACTACAAGACAGAGGTCAACAGTAAACCCAGGAAGGAAAGGACAGCTTTCACCAAGGAGCAAATCAGAGAGCTAGAAGCAGAATTTGCTCATCATAACTATTTGACCAGGCTGAGAAGATATGAGATAGCAGTAAATCTTGACCTCACTGAAAGACAGGTACTGATGAAAAATAATGGACTTTAAATGCCTGCCCAATATGTACCAGGAATGAGTAGCTCCTCACAGTAAAGCTCCTGTTTATCATGATAATATTTATGTTGATACATCAGATTGAATGTTTTTAGCAAAATTATATACATTTATTATCTCTTTGCTGTGAAAGTAATTTATACTTTCATATGTACCACTTACAGATTAATTTCATCTATTAGGCAGAGATGGAAGATAAAAGCGCGAGTGATAGATCTGTTAGATGGGTGCATATCTTTTCTAATCTGTCCACACTGATGTCATTGAAGAGGGGATAGGTCCCAAACACTGTATGCACAAGGAGTTGGTTTGCCTGCATGCAACAAATACGAGCAACTTGGTTCAGCCTATTAAGTATATGCAGTGGCATATATTAATGCAGAGTTTCTGAACATCCTGTTTCCAGATGGCAGCAAAAATGGGAACGCCAGCAAAACTGGGATACAGGCATTTTAAACCCCTTTATCTCACCCTGCTCTGTAAAAGCAGCGGAGATGATGGAATTTCTTATCACTGTTATTGGTTTCCTGCTCACCAAACCCTGGTCCAGGAAACACTTCTGCATGTGCTTAAGTTTCATCATGCATGTTGTCACATTGATTTCTAATGGAAATATCCATGTTACACATGTATTAAAGTGTTTCAGGATCTCATCTCTATACACTAAATAGGTAGTGAAGTCACATTTCAAATAATAATTACATCAATGTACACATTTTGAAAATGTGTTTTAGTAAAGAATTTTAGAATACTGGCCTCAAATACACAAAATCTCATTAAATATTTCCTACAGTTTTAATATTAAAATGGAAAGCTTTTTGCCCACTGATAGACAGTCATTCTTTTTTCAGGAATTAATATGAGATTGAGGGATTGCTTTAGATGCAATCAGTAAGGTGATGATATAGTCAAAAGTAGGTATCAAAATAGCATAATGATTTGTGAAGTCTACATATAAGAAGATTTGCAATTTTCTTGAGCACCTGCCATAGGTATATATATATCAAATCCAGCAAATAAATGAAACAATAAATAATTTTTAAAATGAACACATTTTTACTCACAAAAGCAAATCCAACAGCTTTTTGGTTTGAAAGCTTCTAGAAAATGGCTGTGCCTTTGAGCTTTTCAAGAAAAACACAGCAATTTCTTGTTTGATTTGACCACAGTACCAGGTTTCACTGGGGTAATTTGCAGTTACTTATGTATGGTAGTTACGTTTTTGAAGTACATTATTTTGTATCAAATAATTGATAAAATTTTGCCTGTTTTTCATTTCCACTGTCTATGCTTTTTAGACTCACACCTGATTTTGACAGCTAAGGGGAGAAAGAATGAATTCTTGTCTTGGTGACAAAGGTAGAGTCGGCATGAAACTGAACAATGATAAATAAATTTTAAAAAATATCTGATGGCAAATTTGACAGGAATCAGTCAGCTGGATATAGCTCTACATTTAAAAATGGTGAATTTGGCCTAGAATTAAGTGTTTCCCCAAATAAATTCTATGTGCTTTTCTTCAAAGATCATGTTGAGTAGTAAACTAAATGAAGAGACAGTTTATTATCCTGAAGGGAATAGTTAATCTAAAAGCATTAACATAGTGAAAATAAGATAAATATTAAATATTGTTTTCGGAGGAGAAAAGACAGTCCAGCTATATAAGTACAGAGAATTTATTTAAGTCATGGTAGTAGTTTCTGTTTTCCAGCTATCACAAAGCATCAGTTTTAAGCATTCTGCAGATTATTGTGGTAATTTCTATAGCATTGTCATTAGTCTTTTTATTTATGTAATCTAATCCTTCTCTGCTTCCCCAGATTATCACAGAGTGACAACTGAGCTCCTAGAGATAACTCCCTTCCCTTCTTCCTTCCTTCCTGCCTTCCTGCTTAACACCACCTTAGAAAAGGAAAGCATTAAGATTTTTAGTTTGATAGAATTCAGTTCTGTATCTTCCCACAGTAAAATGGTCTGAGAAAAGGAGAAGAAACAACAACACCAAAAAACATAAAAACTGTATTGTTAATCAAAAAGTGAACACTGAGGGGAAATTCTGGACATATTTTTCAGTTTCTGAATCATATGGTTATGTATGTTATAGCCAAGTAATGTTATAAAGTAAAAATGTCTCTTTTAAACCAAATCTATTGCTTTGATAGAAAAATGGTGTAAATAGCATGGATATGGGTATGGGTTTCTATGGTATATGGCACACTTCAGAAGCTGAATGCCCTAAATCAAAAGACTTGCTCTTCTTGTATATACTTGTTTTATATCAGCATTCCTCCAGTGACTTAAAAATGTACTTTAGGGTGAGCGTGGTGTGACATTAATACTTCTTTTCTCTCCAGTTAAGAGAGGGAAGTCTCCTCAGGACCTGCCTTTCCATCATTACCAAAATGAATCATTACCCTTGAGCAAGATAACAGCACTTATTTTCATTCTTACTACTGTTATGACTTTTTTTCAACTAGCCATGCCTACAGAGGAGATCATATTTGATACCTACCTTAAACAGGTGCAAAAAAAAGATCTAAAATATATTGATGACATTATCAGCCATGCCCCCCCTTTCCCATGAGATAGCACTTTTAGAAGATTGCTGTTTGCAGATCTGTTTTTTTTACTATTTTCCCCAAAGCTGCATTGCAGAGAGTGCAATAGCTGATAGCTCCTTTGTTTGAAAGTAGTGAACACACAAGTGATAGCCTTGATCTCATGCTGTAGACCCCTTGGTGTTGGGAGATTTCTTCATCTTTCATGAAACACTGAATTTGCATACAGAGAATTGAAACTTCCTTGAGATAGTACAATGGCAAAATAGTAGCATTGGCTATTGGGTGAAATAATGCATCTGCTTGGAAGATAGGTTTGAGAGCAGACCTGATGGAATTATTTGTTTAGCATTACTTTTTAGTTAGGATTTTTAAAAAAAGACAAGTGTATTATTCAGATAAAGAAGAACAACAAAATAATCTGGGGAAAGTATTGTTGGGTCATCTTAAAGCTACAACTTTCAGTTATTCCCCAAGATGTGAGATAAATCATGTAGCCTATTAACTTAAAAAAATCTCTATCTTCCTCATGACTATAGTGATAATTTCTACCATATGCCACAGATTAAAAGAGGCACTGACCAACTAACACTTCATAATTACCTTTCTAGCATTTAAATAAGCTGTAGAAAAAAGCATATGTCTAACCATATTTAAAAAGCTATATAAGAGTATTAAAGTTTTCTGCAGTCATCAAAGTAAGGCTTCATTTGACTTTTGAAATAACTTACAAGATCAATTCAAACATAAATGACTCATGGAAGGCTATTTCACAGAAAAAACCCCCAAAAAACCAAAAAAAAAACCCAAGAAAAAAACCCCTACATATGGCTCAGGAGAAGAAAATAATCCTATCACTCCCTAAAAAGGAAACCTGAGTTACAAGACAGGAGGATGACATTAAATAAGTGCCTCAATTGCCTAGATATAAAGAGTACACTTTGAGAGCATTATAAGCACATCTGGTGGTAGGATGGCTCTATTATGGTATTGTAAGAACTCCAGAAATATAGGTACATATAATGCTTGCTCCCTCTCCTGTAGAGTGCACTCACAATTCCAGATCAGGCAGCAGTTAATAATTTTCAGCTGGCAGGCCTCTATTATATTTTGAAGAGCTAGTTAGACTAAAAACTATCTGAGTTCCCTAGATATTTGTAACCTTGGCAAACGCATTCTTGGCTTTTTTGTACCTCCAGATAAACTTGGAGATGGTTCCATGCAGACTTTTTAATATCTCACCGTGGGATGAGGGGAGGAAGCAGCTGCAGCGGGGTATCAGAGGAGTGGCAAAATGGACATTTTTACGGAGTTGATCCTGCCAAATATAGAAAGAGTAGGAGATCTTTCCATCTCACAAGATCTTTTTGCATGGAGCTAATCAAAAGAGTAATGTTGCAGTTCTTCAGGCTAGCTAAGGTTACCGGAATAAACAGTCCAAATATGTAATGCTTCAGTTTGCCAACACAAACGGAAAATCCCACCTAGTCAGATTAAATTCTGCTGATGGCAACAACAGCTTTATTTCTTCTCAACTTTAATTTCCAATATCTGCCTAGAAGATATCAATCATTTATAAAAACCCTAAAGCCATTGATTTTGCATAGGCAAAGGACAAAATTTTTTCCAAGTGAAGAATGCTTTCGTACCAAGCATTTGACTTCCATGCATGTGGTACCAACATGGAATGAGTCACAAAGAAAGAAGCTTTGTGATGCCTTTTTCCTGCCAGAAATGGAAACAAGCAGCCCTATTATTTATATTATACTTTGGTATAGTACCATAACCCACACTGTAGCACTGTATTGTTAAGATCATGCAAATACTACATGAAGCTTACCATTAGAAAATTTTTCTCCAGACCTGGTTACCTCAAAATTTCATCGCAAGTGACTTGATTAAAATACTTCTCAGCATTACAAAGGTAAATGAAGGTTAATCACTGCATTTTTTAGACTTCACTGATAAGGTAAGAGTAGCTTTATTTGGTCACCCAGGCAAGAAAACAGGAATTCAACATTCCTCCATCATGTGTTTGTTCTGCACAACTGCTGGAAGTGTAAATATCTCTTCATGCATTAAATGGCATAACTAATTTTCTACTTTAGGAAGCTAGTTTTCTGAGGCTAGGTGGTGAATATTTTCAAACAAAAATCAAACTGTATTGATAGGACAGGCTTGACCACATCAGTCTGTCATGCTGTCACATCTTTGAAAGGCAGCTGCTCATTCCACACTTCCATGTGTTAAGCACACTCTATCCACACTATAATAATGAGTCTGCGTGGCTTGAAATCCTTTAGATTTTTTGTTTATTTAAAGTAACACTGTTAATAAAATAAAACTTTGATATTTGTCTTGAGCAATATAAATACCAACACTAAGAGTCACTGTGCTACCTCTGTTCTTTCTCAGGAAAGAATTCAGCTAGAAAACTTAGACATAATTAGTGCATAATTTTGATTTGTGCACTAATTATTTTAAAAAATAATTACATGGCAAAAATTCATCAGCATATTTAATTTGCAGTATTGGTTGAATTTAAACAAGCAATTCATATGCAAAGATCCAAGAACTTCAAGCTGTTAGTTGTGAATGGACCCTACACCTGCAGAGAAACCCCATGAGGTTCTGGGTGGGGAGAAACCTCTGCTGTGCCAAGAAGCATATGTGATATAGACAGGAATATTAGCAGCTCATACAGCTGCTTTTACCAAGTGTTTGAGGCATGGCTATTACCTACCCCTGCTCTTTCTTAAGCTCAAGTTGAGAAAGATGTGGCTTCTTCTGTTATCTCTTTTGGGAAAGAGGAGCTTTTAAATTTGTCATTTATAGTCATTTTAAGAAATAGAAGAAATCAGTGGAGAACAACTTATTTTGTAGAGTCAAAAATGAATATGTTGAATAAAGGAGATTTTTTTTTTCTTTTGGAGGCCATTGAGAAATGTTGATCTGTGCAAAATGGGTGCAAAGTGATGAACATTACAATTTTTTTTTTATCATGAAGTAAAATACTCTACATATGAGTAATTCATGGAGGTAAATGTCTACACAAAGAAGAGGAAAGTTGAGCTTAAGGTAATTAGTTTTCCACCATTTGTTTATTTTGTAGGTTTGGATCACACGATCATAGAATCATGGAATTGTTTGGGTTAGAGTACCTTAAAGATCATTTAGTTCCAACTGCCCATGGGCAGGGAACATTTCACTAGACAAAGTGGCTCAGATCCTCATCCACTCCAATCTAAAACACTTGCAAGGATGGAAAGTTCACAACCTCTTTGGGCAACCTCAGCCTCACAGTAGAGAACTTCTTCGTAATATCTAATATAAACCTACCCTCCTTCATCTTAAAACCATTCCCCCTTGTCCTACGAGTGACTTATCAAAGTCACTCTCCATCCCTGTAAGCCCTTTTAGGTCCTATACATAGTAAAGGAATGGATGAAAGTATGCTCTTAAAAGAGGTATTACAGGAGAATAAGGTAGAGGGAGTTCAAGCAGCAGCCCCACAGATTGCCTTTCTTTGCCTAGAACCAAAAAAAGGAAAGACTAATTTTACAAAAAAATATCACCTTAGATTATGTAAAACAAGTCACTAGGAGCAAGGTGCCTGAAATAGTGTTTTTCTTTGTGATTAAGATATATTAACTGCAAAATCTACTTTAGAGAGGTTTTGATTCAGGAAGATTAGCTGTTTGATCATGAAAGCAATTTTGAAGACCATTGGTAGAGAAGGCAACTGTTCTTTGGAGGGAGTAGAGGAAGGTAAACTGAGTGCTCCCAAAGACTTCTGAAACTGGAATGAAGAACTGCTATCACTGCTGTCCTCTGAAATATAATGGCTATTCCATCCCTGTTTAAACGTGGGAGGTAGAAAGGAGAATGTATCATCTAAACAGTACCAAAATCTCAACCGACTTTCATGTAACGATACACCAGAACTCACTCCTACACCTTCCTGGGTGCCAAAAGCTCCAGCTGTCCTTTGTGCACCTGCCAAAACCTCCCCTTTCTCTCAACAGCTGCTGCAAAGTACTTGTACACATTCAGTGTAAAGTTCTGTAATGTAACATGAAGCAGATCATTTTAAATAAGTGAGCAGGTGACTTAAATAATTTTAATCACAAGGCTCTAGTACCACTCCTTAATTTCCAAAGATAAGTCCATTTTCTTCAAGTGATGGATTTTGGAAATATTTTATATTAACTAAGAAAACATTTAATAATAAAATTTATTTAAATTAGTTTTAATCTCTAAAATACGTTTGAGATTTTTATGAGATTTTCTTTGGAATAGAAAATTGAATTCCTTTGTTATATTCTATGAGCAATTATATTTATTCATAGGTTGTACACTTCTATTTTACTTCTATAAGTTTCTGAATAAACTATCATGAAAATATTATCTGTATGCATGCAAAAAAGGCAAGCTTCAGCTGTATAACACCAGAGATTTCTGTAAATTTCAGGAGTTTGACTCTCCTTAAAACTTGGCAGCATAAATGTACTATCTAAAAATAACAGGAATGTTTTCAAGGCCTAAGAAAGTTTAGAAGTAAACCTATTTTTTTTTCTAATTTTGAAAACTTAGTGTTATTTTTTATTATTCATATGTTTGTCTGTATCAGAGGAAAGTAAATTGAAAGATTTAAAAATAATGAATGTAAATGGATAACGGCTGACTGAGGCAGAATACTTTAAAGGCTTGATACTTTGGTCTTCATGACATATCATTTAGGTATATTAAAACATGGAATTTAGGATACTGACTGCAAAGACTCTTGCTTAGAAATATGGATCCCCTAAAGCAAAAGAATAACTACAAGTGGCACAGCACTCTTGTTTCTAATTTTTAAGGCTCTCTAGATATCAGGCCTCAAATTTTAATCTTGTTTAGGACTCATGCCACTAAAACCTGGAATAGAAAACTGGATTTTAGGAAAGAATTTTTCATTTCCAGAAAATAGCTTTTATAAAGAGAAAGTATTTTTTCTTAAAAGAAGAAAAGGAGCTGATAGTAGAACTAAGATAATTTGAATTCAGTCATTACTTTTTCATTCAATCATTCTCAAAGTTAACATGACTGAAAGACTCTGCTGAAGAAGGAGCACTAAACCAGACATTTAGGAAATATTTACATTTTGAATCAAAAGTAGTTGTTGATGTCCACATAAGGAAGTTATATTAAAGATACGCATCCAACACAGCCCATCATGTGGTCCTTAAGACTGCTAAGGACCTATATATCATAAGTATGTAATAATTATTTTGGCAATGTAGACACTAACAATGTCAACCTCATTGTTTTAACTCCCCTCCTATGATTCCTACAGAGCAGACCTAAAATAAATTGGTCACAGCAAAACATTTATCTTGTAGATCAGGAGATATGCGATGAGAAATAATTTACTCGTATCTAAAGTAACAGTCTAATCATCAGATGTGGGGATGCAGATGCTAAACAACTTGTTGACTAAGGGAAAAGAAACAGGGCTTTCGTGCCAGTAAGCAGATGTGCTCAATAGACTGCCTCATAAGTGCTGATTTAGAAACAGCTGTTAATGCTACCATCATCTTTAATACAGCTCATTTCCCGCCACTTCCTTTGTTTTCTGTGCATACACATGCTTGCTCCATACAGTCAAGTTGTGCTAGTCAAAGGGTGGAGACGAGGGAGTGCATTTCCATAAACAGTAGGCAATCAAGACTTGATTCTCAGAGGTGGTGAGCACGCTCAGACCCTGCTGGAGCTAACAGGCTTGAAAAATAGCATTAAAAGCTCTGTAAATCTTATTAAGTTTGTCACAGTAGATCTTTAAACTTTCTTAAAGGATATATTTTTTGCAAAAGTTGTGAATGTCACTACTAGTTCTTTCACTGGGGGAAATTTCAAAAATTTTTAAAGTTCATTTCAGCAAGGATTTTTTCTCTCTATTTTTATTTCAATTTTTCTTTATTTTTCTTTCAGTCATTCAGTCACTCTCTATCACTCTTGATCTATTCTATTCTATTCTATTCTATTCTATTCTATTCTATTCTACTCTGTTCTCTTCTACTTCTTTTATTTTCTATCTTCTTTCTTTATGCTCTCTCCTATATGTTTTTCAGGGTTTTTTGTTTTGACTCATGTTATATGCATGAAAATTTAAATGAGTTGTGTGTTTGAAAAGCATTCTTTTCCATGAACTAAGATAAACTGATGCTCTGAATTACTTCACACAAAGTTTGCTTCACTTCCTTTCCATTACTAAAATATCGATGGATCACATATCAGTAACAATTATACCCTCTATAACTGTCCTTCAGCTCCAAAGGAAGTTCAGAATTCCAATATCTAAATTTGATCTCTAGAGGAAATAACAAGTGAAGTACCTGTCTCATATTATTAGCAAATGAGCATTAAGGTCTTCATTTAGAGTCTATTGAGGTGTATGAAAAAAAACTCACATTGACATTAGTGTACTTTGGATCAGATCAAAAGTGCACTTCAATACTTCATAATGGAGGACATAAAGAAATATATAGTAAAAAATATTTTGTGTGTGTATAATGCATTCCCTTATATAAGAACCCTGCAGTACATTAGCACAGCAAATGGCATCAAAATAAACTCACAAAATTTTCAATTATAAACTTGACTATAAATGATTTCTAGCTTTCGAGAATAGACTATAAATGATTTCAAGCTTTTGAGAATAATCTTTGACATACCAAAAAAGCAATTGATTATTTTATATTCTGTCAGTAAATCATATGCAGTTTATTTAAAGTAATGAACAGAAAAGCTTTCCCCCCCCCTCCCCCCCTTTTTAACATTGTTACCATTTTCTCTTTATGGGAAGGCTATATGTTCGTAATATTCAGTAGTATATTTCCTCCTAAGAGATTGCCAGTGTTACTTTCTTCCTTCTACACTCTAGAGAGTTCATGCAGAGGGAGCTGGAGTCATTTCAGCCCAACTTTCCCAAAATGCCATGTTTCCCATACAATGGGTCACCTGCAGACATAGCATTACATGCTGGATCCTTGGAGGAATATGCAAATGTATCTTATGCTCATCCTTGAAAAGGGAAGTCATCATCCCTTACCTGATTTATATCAACTAATATGCAGATGCTGACCTCTACTAATCCCTGGTGGAGGCACTTTAAAGGCATAATTTTATGAGCTGATCTGAAGGCTGGTGATCTGAATGAAGAAGTACTCCCCAGCCTGGATTCAGTTACTCATTACCTGGACCTGGGGTCAATCTTTTGGGTTTAATGCTCAAGGACACAGACTCATCTCAACTCTGCTGTTGTCAAAATGGCCCGAATTATAACAAGCAGAACCAAAATGTATCATAAAAATGAAAACCAGAATAAGTTAATTAATTGCAGTAGAAAACAGTCAAAAAATGTCAGTTTAGCAGATGTGAGAATTAGTTTTTTCTGTGAGAGAAAGAAATGAGCACCTGTAACAGAAGCCAGGCATTAATCATCCTGTTCACTCCTGTCCCATCCAGGACAGTGTCTGACTGGTCACAGGAGTATTAGCTTCAGTTTCTCAAGTACTCACAAATGAACTGACCACATCCAGAAGGCCTGGATGTCTCTTATTCCATTAAGTTAAAGTAGGTTGCATCCAGGCTGTGCACTGAAACCTTTACTTCAAATGCATTATTGTCATGTTTCTTGAAACCATGTTTTCTATAAATTATTATTACTCTCTTCTAGGCTTTGAGTAATGTGAATTTTTCTGTGAATGTTCAAGGACATAAAAATATCCAGAGAATTGCTCGGACCTTTTAATAATTACTCCAATCCTGTAATTTTTTCTTACCAAAGAAAAATGGCTTGGCCCTTATTTCGTAAGAAGTGGGATAATATCCTGTGATAATGGGTCCAATCCAAAGTGTATTATTTTTAATGTTCAGATAATGATTGCAGTTGTGTCTACTGCACTACCTGGCACAGTAGAGCAGTGCCTTTTGCAAGGGAAACTTCACTGTTAAAAAACCCCCCAAAAATGAAACAAAATATTATCACTTCTCCCAGAAAGCTGCCAAGGCTACACCCTTTTGAAAATGTTGTTTCCAGGGACACTTCTGATATCAGTTCTGAGTATGGTAATATCCAACATCACAGCAGCCACTAATAAATACCTTCCCTTTTACACTTTTTCACTTGGCAAGCTAGATTTCTTTGGCTCTGATGAGCTGACTAGAGGAAAAGATGTGCTCTGCTTAAAGGCTCTTAACTAACCTGGAATAATTTTTCTCTGTTCCCAAGTGATTTTGCTTTAACAGCTCACTTTGTCTTTAACGGGAAGATAGAGTATTAAAAAAATAAATAAGCTCTCTTCCTTCCTATATACATCTACAAAGAGCGTGACACTATCTATCAGTTCAACTGTAGTAAAATTTTAATGCAAAATTCAAAGTAATAGTAAAGGTTAAAAACTGTGAGGTTTCCTGGATGTGTAAGACAGATTCAGCAAAACAGCATTTTTGTGGCTCTATTACTCATGTTGAACAATATGTCCTGCTGTGCCTGTTGCTTGCTGATTCTTTTAAAACTCTGAAACACATTCTGCTAAACACAGCAGAGGATATACTAGCATTGCAAGCTTTCTTGCTTTTTTTCCAAGTTAAATGTTGCAGGCATTGTTTATTTTTCTGTGGAACCTTCATCTGAAGAGCTGCACACATACACACACACACACACACACACACACACACACGAGATTTTTCAGCAACATTAACTCTAAATGAATCAAACTGAACAATATTCTATTCATACTGTTCTCAGTGACAGTACTTGAAGCTGATCTGAAATCAGCCTTTAATCTGCTCTAATATATTTGACAGCTGCTATGCACATCTTTTTTTTCCTTTACTTTTCTTTTGGCTATTGAAAAATATTGTGGTTTGCAGTGCAAATAATTTAGGTTTACTTTTCCCTCATATATTTCCATACAGAGATGGGGAGGAGCGGAAATGAGTTTCAGCTGGCGTAAAATCTTGGGGTTTAATATGACTTAAACACAGATACATTTTTAGTCTTCCATGTTATGAATTTCTTTTTCATTCTTATCTGAAATTATTTGCTAATTTTGACTCAATTTATAAATGTCTTGCCTTCTGACTCTGGGAGTATTTATTTGTCTAAAAAATTTGATCAGGGTCTATGGTTAAATGCAGCAGAATAAAGGATCAGTTGACTACAATAATTTGAATACATTTGTGAAATAGACAGGGAAGTCTTAAGCTCTTATAGTAAGAAATGGTCTTTCAGATACTTCAGCAAGTTTAAATAAAAAGGCACCTTTAAAGTGGTGCACCTGAAACTCATCACCAGCTTACAGAAACAAAGAAGAAAGCAATGCCAAATTTCAGGCAAGTTGTTTTGTAGAGTAACTACCCTCTGATGAAGGGTTCTCTGTTACTCAAATTGTATGTTCTTTTGCACAGTCCCTTGATGGGAAATATTTTGACTTTGTTTCTCTCTCTGACAAATGGCATTAATATATTTTTCAAGAGTATGTGATCTTTTGAATGTTTTTTAAAGGGCTTGGAGATGTTCCTACAGAACTGTCTGTAGCAGATAGCCCAACTGTCTTCTTAAGAGTAGCTCCTTTTCCTCCCTTGCTGTCACTATCCCCAGTGTTCACATCCTACCCAAAACTGAATTGCCTGGTCTTCAGGGAAATCTTGCTAAGCTCTTTACCATCCAGACAGAAAGGCACATTAGGAAAATACAATCCCCAAGAGCTGCGCTACAGGTAGAAAGTTGACTTTTACCTTCAGTGACCCCATCTTTATTTTCTTGTTTTGTCTTTCTTCTGCGAAGGTAAAAGTTTGGTTCCAGAACAGACGGATGAAGTGGAAGCGCGTAAAAGGGGGCCAGCAAGGGGCAGCAGCCCGGGAGAAGGAACTGGTGAATGTGAAAAAGGGCACGCTGCTCCCCTCCGAGCTCTCCGGCATCGGCGCCGCCGGGCTGCAGCACACGGGGGACTCTCTAGCCAACGACGACAGCCACGACAGCGACCACAGCTCCGAGCACGCACACTTATGATGCACACAGAGGGCCCCAGCTCCGTTCTCAGGAAAGATGCTTTGCTGGCAAACCTTACACAGGCATCGTTTACTTAATGCAAGTGACTCTGGCAGTGATCTTTAAAGTTGTTATGGAAAATTCAGGCTTATTGTGTCTGCTTTTCTCGATTCTTAGATGGTTTACAGTAAGTGCCATGTCTTAAAGGTGCCTCAAGAGTGGAGAAGTGGAAGACAAACTTACTTTGAACATTCCAGATTTGTTTGTCGTTTTTATGACAGCGGGCAGGTATTTTTGCTTAAGCTTGCACTGAAAATTACATTGCTCTCAAAGACGTTATATTCTGAAAACCACAGTGCCACAAAATCACTATCTAGTGGATAAGAATTGTATTTTAACTCTGTATATATTTACCTTACAGCATTTTCCTGTCTTCACTAATTTTTAGCAATGCATTCATATTAGCTGATGGCAATAGTCACTCATGACAATAAACGGCTTTTTGTCTCTATATCTTTGTTTTGTTTTACCAAAGACATACAATAAATGCAGATACTTTTGTTCAAGTAGAGAACAATACAATAGTGTCTGCTAGGACACATCCTTGTATGACAGACAAAACAAACCTTATGTTGCATTTACTATCAACTGCTGCTAATAGGGTATTATTAAATTTACCTAGCTCCTCAAATCTTCTTATCTTATAACTGCAAAAAGTGATTTTAACAATCATAAGGATAGTCCAGTAACCTGCCAAAAATGTCATGTTCCACTCATGCTCAGTGGAAACTTTCCAAAGGATTGATAAATGCTGAAACTCTGCAGAAATGTTGTTGCTTCATGTTCAGTTTGAAAAAACAGCACCTAACTGAAAGCTATTATCAACTGCTTATGTTGGCAGAAATCAAAATATGAAGGTAACTCTGTATTGTGTCCCATGTGTAAAATCAAGACATATTTTCTGTTATAAGCTTTTGTGTACATACAGGCAAATACCAAACCCCAAAATTTAATGCAAACCATTGATTGTACTTTGTAAAGAAATATGTTTAATAAATAATCCTTTTTAAATAACTCTGGTCTCTCTACAGTGATTTCATAGGACTCTAAAAGTGATTTTTGCCTAAGCAGCTCTGTCTCTTTTTGTGTCTTTTGGAATTTCGTCTGGGGACAACACAAAGCTGTTTTCAAATTTAGGCTTTTAATCCTGGACAAACCTTCTTCCTTGATCCATTTGGGAAACTCTTTCCTTTAGCAGGAAAAATTTAACTAGCAGCTAATGATGTCTTCGGCCAAAACCAACAAGACTTTGTTCCATCATTTTTCCATATTTAAAGCAAATGTAAAGGGTTATTTTGTAGAACTTGTTGAAATGGATGAAAGGGAATAAATTTAAGGAAGGGATTCATACTTATATTAATCATGCCTTTGTTCAATAAAGTTGTTTAATATAAAAACTCAAAGCATCTCCTCAAAAATTCAGAGATGAATTGCACTGGGTAGTGCGATAGAAGGAAGTGGGTGAAAAAAAGAGGGAGCAAGAAATATGCACATCCTAGCAGGTACTTGTGAGCATTCACTGAAACTCTGCTATGTGGAGCAGTAGGGCATCATGAAAATTAAATGCAATCAAGAAATCTGTGTCTATTTTCCAAATCCTTTCCACTGTAAGTTTGATCTTTCTTGCACATTATTCTTGCCTTGACCAGTTTAGTTTAAAATATCCAAGCAATGGGTAATTAATTTCTTAAAAGGCTTCAGAGAATTTTATTGATTGCAGCTTAAGGGGCTTTGCATTTTTTTCTCAGCTCTTTTTTAAATGTCCTTGTCATACAAAAGTGCTGAGAACAGGAATGAAATAAGAGAAGTAAGCTAACTATTGTGAATACTTATATTTTTGATTTTATGTCTGGGTGGGAAAGGTTTTTGGGTTTTGTAGGAATTATGAGAACAGAAAAAACTTACAGTGATTCATACTAAAGCTTTTACTCTTGGCTATATTTTCCTTCCCCTTAAATGAAATATAACTACATTTCAAAATGAAAAATTACAATGGAAAGTTGAAAATAATTATCGTTAATTTTCAAATAACACTTCTTAACCACAGAGATTTAGTCAAATATAAAGTGACTTGTTTTGCTAGTAAAGGCGAGAGAAGATGTCTTCCAAGTACTGTTGCCCAAAACCACATTTCATGTTTTGCAGAATTGTTTCTTGCTGCCATTCATGAAAAAATTACAACTGCATCTGAAAACAGATCAACCAAGTTTGAGCTGACATTTTACAAAACAAATGGAAGTCCTTTATTTACATTATGTGAAATGCACCAATGTGTTCCTAGCCCGAGGCATTCTGTGAGGTGTGTTACTCTGTTAGTGGCACAGGGATTGGACTGGGTTACTTGCTGTGGGGGGAGCAGCCAGCTTTTCCTATTGAGAAAGATAGTATTTTTCCATTTTCCTAGTTTTAACTGAATCTGCTGAGATTTAGAGCAGGTTGAAGAGAGAGAAAGGTGCAAGTTGATTTACAGCGCTAGGAGGTGTTGTTTTTTTTTTTCTTTAGGTAAGTGAATAAACTTGAAACAAAAGACCAAATAATGTAACTATATTTCAGAACAAAAAGACAACTAAAAAAAATTTAACATTTCCTATGCTTTAAAAGCAGTTCAGACTTTGAAAATGGCTGTGAGGTGCTAACTCTCAGACTTTGAAAATGGCTGTAAGGTGCTAACTCTCATTTCTCAGACTACCTAAAGACCCCTCTCGGCTTTTAACCACGGTTTGTTGGTGCACCATTGGTGCTCACACCATGGTGCAGAGATCCTGCACTGACAGCAGCTGGACCTAGGAAGGCACAGTGATTGCCACCATGTTCTTGAAGTGTTGTAATGTGTTGTTAAGTTTTTTGTATTGCTCCCCCATTTTATGTATTGTTTCCCCCCTTTCCAATGTAAGATGGTTCTGTCCTCCCCAGTTTTCCCGCCACAGCCCTCCTGACAGTTTTGTTGCTATGGTTACCCCTGCCCCTGGGTTTGTCAGTCAGTTATGTGATTTCTCCTCCCTTATTTCTCCTTATAAGTAAACTTTTTCTCCTCCCTGGGCCCAGTCAATCACCCCCCACTCCTCCTAGTCTTCGAGAACCTTCTTCTCTCTGGGGGTTGTGGTTGGCTGTGGTCCCGGGGCCCCTCCTTTACTTTGTATTTATTGGATATTTCTGTATGCCCATTATGTTAAGTTCCTCCCTATACCTTTCCCTATTGGTCTGCTGTGAATCCCTCCCTTATCCACCCCCTATCTTTAAAACCCTACTTCTCCCGCTCCTCGGGGCCATTTTGCTGGTTGGCTGTTCCTCGGTTGGTGCCCCTGTGTCATCGAATAAACCGACCTTCGCCCCCAGCAAGGTGTGCGGCTCCTTCTTCTCATCCTTAAGCAGTGAGTCCAGTCCGCAATCCAGCCCAGCCTGAGGCCAGGACGCCAAAGGGGGTTGGCACTTTATGCAGTTGGGGTGTCGGCCACCTCAGCTAGCCGGACTTCGCCTTAGTGGCCACATACACACCGCTGCATTGAAGGAACTTCCTTGCATGCTCAGCCCCACAGAAATACAGCCATGCTTCTTCCAGATTTCAGCTAGCTCCTATTCAAGCCACGTAGAGCAGCAAGAAATGCCCCACGCTTTGTAAGCCCCTCTTTGCAGGTCAGCAGGTCTGCTCAGGACTCATCAATGCAGATGGTGTCTCATTTTCTTCTGAATACACCAATTACACAAAAACGCTCTTAGGGAAGCTCCTGGGATCAACTATGTGCAGTAAGATGCCACGAGTTTGTATCAAAGTTGTAGCACAATTTTGTTACTGAAAACAGATATGGTTAAAGACTTTTGAACTATAAACTTAAGGGTTTGTTTTATCTTTGCTGTTTTGTATCTGTCTGCAGACTGTTAAGTCTTCTACCAGTCTAGCCATGTGGTATAGCTAAGACTTTACTATTTAACACATGGACAAAATCAACCCCTAAGATTGTGACTTGCCCAAAGTTGTGCAAGCACTTGGTTATAGAGTGAAATGTAACTGTAATGAAACATAGTCAGGTTGGTCTATCTTTATTATTTACTGTTATTAAATAGTGGATAATCACTTTTCATGAGTTGTTGTCAAATAATCTGGCTTCTGATGAATCATGAGGATTTTGAGCAACCATTGTTTCAACATCGTATTTCTCCAGAGTCAATCTCTGATTTTATGTTGGTGTGTCTCTGAGCCAGACATAAAAATGTACTCAGAAAATATACACATAAAATACAATTGACTGTAAAATGACAGTGATGCTTAACAGTTTAATTTTCAGCATGATGGAAGATAAGAATTCTTTTTTCTCAGGTACAAAGCTATATACCAACTGCAGGGTTTCTTTCTCTTCCTTTATAACTGCTGTTTTTTTATTTCATTATTTTGTTTATTTTAGCTTCATTATTTTAGATATTGAGATATTGTTAAAATAATACTATTGCAAGGTGGCTGAATTTATTTAACTACACAAAAAGTAGTACCTTTTGTGCAAAAGTACAAATTAGAATCTTTTCTTGACTTTTCATTGATCAAAAAGTAGTCAGAAAAAAAGGGAGCACAAGAAGAGACTCTACACCTATATCTTTCTACCATAGGCCAAGTTTCAAGGTAGTTTATGTTTCCTGCTTTAAGTGGAAGTTCTGACTGCTGCAATAATATTATTTATACAAATAAAAAAAGAAGCACTATTAGGACATGCATTCTTAGCAGCTATAAGTTAGAGACATATAAATTAGGAACAAAATGTCAGCTTGAGCCCTCATTTATAATTTCCTGACTTCAGTCATTTGGTGTCTCTTGGGTGAGCTTGTATTGAAGAAAGTACATGCAGTATTTAAGATAAACTACAAGATTCAAGAAATTTTAAAGAATAACATTTAACTATTTCTGAACTGTAATTTAATATTATTATGTAATGTGTGTGGATTAAAAAGGAGAATTTGGCATACAACCTGATGTCTATGTTCATTTAAAAAAGACAATGTAACAGATAACTGGCAGTAACTGGCATAGGGCTTCAGTAGTGATGGACACTATAACCTCAGATTAATAATGACTCGCTGTAGCTCATTTGCTTTTATATATTTCTTTCCATTTTAATTTTAAGCCCATGGTCTTTTGGCATCATTTACGGCTGAGAGCTATGGTGTAGGAATCAGTTTCAATGTAATTTAAGGCCCCTGGCTGTTATTCAGGGCCTCCATATGGCATAATAAGAGGTTATCACATTCATCTCTAAAAACTGAAAATGTTTTAGCAGTTTCTCAGTCCCTTATTACCTCTGTCCAAGTTGTGCACGCATCACCTGAACAGTAGATTTGGTTGAGATCAGTAAACAGAGAAGATCCCACAAAGCATTGTAAATGAAGAGTTTGCTAAATCATTTTTCTTTAGGAAAACCCCAAAGATTTTAAAAGTGCACTCAAGAAATTCGTACTGGCCAACTTGACAGGCCAAGTAAGCCTTGTGGGATTAGATTCAGGTCTCTAGTAAATGTCCTGTGATGGTTCTTTTTAAATATTATTTGCCCCTTGAATGCCTTCTATGACAACTTATTCCAACTCTTGCAACCCTCACTCCTTCCCTTAACTGGATTCACAAAAAAAGAACAGTATGTCACTCTTCAAAGAAGAATTGAACAATATAATTAAGATAAGGTGTAAGAATGTGATTCAGGATATTAAATAATTATTAAAATGTTACTGGTTGTGTTCAGAGGACTAATTAACAGGAATAAAATGTGTTGCCATATTCCCGTTCTTTCCATAAATTATTTTTTCTATTCTTGTTTGGAATTTGTGTACTAAAAACTTTAAAAATCTTTGTGTGTTATGTTTATTAAGGTTATATACTTGAACTCAAATATTTAATTCTGTTGTCTAATAGAATAAGATTGCTAGCTCACAGATTGACATTTCTCAAGAAAGAAAAATTTTGGACACAAGTACTCTTCTGCTAATATTTCAATTATTTTTTGGAAAATTTTGAAAAGGTACTATCCATTAAGAGAAATTTTGTGAAATGTCATTTACATTGGTGAGCAACAAATTAATGAGATTCACTTATCCTTTAAGTAAACATCAAAAAATAAAGAATTATTTTCTGTAGGAATTTATTGTCTCATAACCACAAAATAATATAATGAAATTTGTATTATAAAACCATGCTCCAAAACAATATGAAGAAATTAACGTGTCAGATATCTGTAGGAATAGTTTAGTAATCAGGGATGGATTCTCATCCCTAGTGTCACCATGAACATAAAGACATGTTACTTATGTTACTTATGGTTGCTTACGGACTTCAGGGTTTTTAGAAATATGTCTATTCTGAATACTTACCACATTATTTGCCAAAAAAGTCACATGCACAGCTGAGAAAATACTGAAATGGGCATTTTCCCAAATTAAAAATGTATCTTGAAAAGTGCACTTAGAAAAATTCTATGAAATCACCACAGAAATGCATTTAAGGGACTAAAACCTAGCAGGGGAGAAAAAAAGCCCCAAAATTTGGAATTACAACACATTGTAAATAATTTTGTATACATATTTCTATAATTCTTGTGTAGATATCTATTTGCTGGAACTATGGAAATAAAATACACAACTTTTCTTCCATAAGTGGTACTAGGTACAACGTAGAGCTGTCAGTTCTCTAATTTTAGCATATTTGTGTAAGACATTTGATTCTGATGACAATTTTATTATGAGAACTCAGGATTCCTTTTATATGGAACATTTCTGCAAGAAAGAAGTAAAGGTTCTTATAAGGCAGCAAAGGACCTCATCTAAAGCCTATAGATGGCAATGGAAAGATTACGATTGATTTCACAAGGATTTGGACTTAGCCCAAAGTACACACAAAAGTTCATACAAATCAGTGAACAGTCCAGGATTAAGACATTAGCCAATAATTTCCAAAGTGACTGCTGACTTTGTGCCTCCATTATGACACACAGTATCCTGATTTCAACAAAGTTTTGAGTACACAGTGAAAATTAGGACCACTTTTTTGAAATGTGAGTTGAGAACCCCATATTATGGGGTTATGAAAATTCTGGTTTTGGTTCTAACAGGAGTCATAATGCAGGATTTGTATAGCTGGCAAATCATCACATTAAGTTATTAAATTGTAGGTTCCATAAGCAATATGAAAGAATCTTGCCATGTTGCTTTCATTCTGCAATTTGTGGTATTAGTAGATAAGAAAAATAAAGTGTATTATATAGAAAGGTAGGTTTGAACAGATGTTCCCAAATGGTGTGGGGGGTAGGGGTGGTGAGGAAGGTAAAACTTTCCTTCCATTCAGATGTCTGTCTTGAATTTCTCACAGTTTTTGCAGACAGTTTGGCTCACTTCCAACATACATCGTTGCCTGTCTGGTATGAAAAATGCCATCTGTGGTGTATGGAAGTTCTTTCTTTAAAAGTGGTCTGCTAATTATTCTTCAGGCAGGTGTTACCAAAGTGAAGTCAGGTGTCAAGCACAACATAAACTTTAAATTGACTAAAATTGCTCTGTTCTTCTGTTCTTTCCCAAAAGAATAGAATGGAATATAAGAGAGAATTGAAATGTTGGTTGATACAGCATTGAGATGACTCATGCAGCAGTATATATATTGTGGTGACACTCAAAAAGTGAAAGTTAAAGGATGTGGGTTGAATGAAGTATATAAATTTTCCAAAAGAAATGTCCTTCTGATTCTTACTGGTCCTTTATGTTTGCATTTTCATGTTGCAAAATGTTAAAAATCCTGATATTCTCAGAAATTTCAGACAGGGTAAAAGGTGTAGGAAAGAATTTCCTTCTGTGCTCTGGAAGACTGGGAAAGCTGTTTGATGAAAAGAGGGTGGAAGATGGCTGTTTTGTGTGAATGACACCTGCAAATTCTCACCTACGTTCACTCTCCAAACCACTCATGCCTTCAAGCTTTTTGAAGATTAATAGGATGGTTAATGGTCCAGAATCAACACATGAGGGCTGCAGGCAGCCATTCAGCTGATCCATGAGCCCCAGCTCCCAGGATAAGCACTGCTGCTGCCTCTCATTTGCAGCAGTTAGTGTGCTGCTCTGTTCCTTACATGACATCAGCCCTCCCAATTGAAGATGAAAACTCACCGCACTGAGCCAGATGTTACAACACTTCTCTCTCCCTAACAGATGAGTGTTGTTAGGAGGTGAGGGATTACTAGTATAAATGCAAGACTTCCCATTTTCTATGCCATTTTCAGAAGATTTTTTGAATAAACAGTCCTTTTACTATTTGTAATCTTGGTGTTCAGAATGACTGACATTGTTAGTGGTTTGAAAAATGAGGATGAGGAAAGCACAGGCACATTTACTCCTTTTGACAGTAAGACTTTGCATTGTTTGCTTTATCAGTGATGAAAGTAATCCACTTTCTCTCCTGCCTTAAGCAGACCCTTGACAAAATATTTACAATAGACTGATATGATGCTGAGATAAAGAGCAGTCCTGTAAGTAACTGAGAATGTAGTGCTGTTACATTTTTGATCAATCCTGAGACATCTGGATGATTTTGAACTACTGGTCTTCTACTATGAAGAACAGTTTTACTTCCATAAGGACTTCCTCTCGTGTTTTCAATATCAGGCTCAGCCTCTAACAGCCTTAGCATATTGTGATAATGAGTTGTACACAAAGCACTGGCATGCAGCATTACTGAGATGATTTCCTTTTTGGCTCAGCCAGATTCCTGTTAAAAGTTATAGGGACTCTTAAGAGACTAACAAAAGAAGAATTAAAGATCCAGCAATGGCACGAAGATAAGCCTAATGAAGCTAGAGTTCGGCTCTCATGAAATTAAAAGCAGACTTTGTATGAATACATTTATGAACTATACCATTGCAGTTTCATTACACAACAAAGCCACAAAGCCCTAAACCCCTTTTTTGGCCCAGGTTGAATACCTATCAAAATCCCAGTATTACTTTGTAGGGTGGGTTCTTCATTAGCATTCTTCATTGCAGAATAGAGGCTTGGATAAACACATTCCCATCAGAAAAAAAGGAAAATAAAGCTGAAAATTTGTGCTGAAATTGTTTCTGTGTTGTATTGCATTAATGGCTAAATCCCATCCTGTACCTGTTCACAATATAGATTAAATGAGGATGAAGCCATAAGTTTGTGATCAAACCCATCCTACAACAGCATTTTAAATCATTTTGAGAATAGAGCATTTGACAGTTCAATACAAAGACTTCTTTTCAATCTAGAGGGAGACTATAATCTCCTAACATATTTGCAAATATGTGAAAACACCTTCCACTGCCTCACAGTAACATAAAATCATAATAGTTTCAAAAAAGGCTTCTTCACTGAACACTCTTAAAGGAGTAAACTTTGATGAGTCTGACAAAACTCGGAGGAAGAAGGCAGATATAATTTTCTTAGAAATTTTGCCAGCAAAAGATTATATTATCATAGTGATATTTAAATTGGCATCTAAGGAATCATGTTGAAAGGTATAGGCGGCTTTAAGCAAACCATAGGCACCTCTAATCTGTGCTTTTGTCTATCACTACTGTGCAGCTTTTTCTGAGGAGAAACTTCCCAGCTGTAGAACAATTCAGAGAATGGCAATGGAATAAATGAACATGAATGATGACATATCTACCTGCAACTGCACTTTGCTAGAATGTTACTTGCATATTTCATTTTTTGCTCCAATTATGAAATTGATAAGATTTTTCTCTGCCTCCTCTCTATTGCAGTGGCTTAGGCATCCTGCATAGGTATGATTCAGAAAAACAAACTCAGATTAAGTACTTACACAAGAAATGTGGCAATTCAGAGAATTTCAGTTGCCCAAAATAGCCAAGACGAATATTGTAGACATCATTGCCCTTATATTTTGGAAAAATAAAATGAAAACTCTAGCTTCTGGCATGCCAGTTGGCATAAGCTCAAAGACATTATTAATATGATACTGTCAGTAAAATGAGATGCCTGTGGAAAAAAAACATGGAGAAAAGGGAAAGGTTCCTTTAAGAAGCCTTTATACTGGCAGTTTAATTTTCTCCCTACTTGGGAGCAAAATTTGGAATTTGTTCAGTTAAAAATGCTGAAAAATTATAAAAGAAAAAAAGTGCTGTGGACTAAATTGGAGATGCAGATTTACATGTTTCAAATTCCTTTAGCTTTGTGACAACACCTGAGCTCAAAAGGCACATCCATATTCAGTGGAACTTTCAAAATGCACCTGATGTTAATATTAACTTTCTCCTCTGAATTCTGAAGAGTTGATAGAGGTAATCCTGTATTTATTCTCAGTTTCCTGCTTCCCATTTCTTCCACTCACTGACATTCAAAGACATACCTATCCATGGCCCAAAGAAAAGGAGCAAGAAGGTTATGAAAGTTGCCAGAACGTCAACAGCAGTTTTACTGACTGAGAACCATGACCTAAAATCTTCACACATTCACAGATTGAGAGTTCTGTACATTTTTTAAAATTGAAATGTACGATCTTTAAACTGAAAAATGTATTTTAAGTATAATTTACTTAAAAGATTTTATTAATTGATCCAGTTCAATTATTCAGATTATGGTAGATTTTGTAGTCTTTTAACTATGAACACATTCCCCAGGTACCTCATGAATCCCTTAAAATCTAGAGAGTTTATTTATGTCAAAATTCTGGAATTGATTCATTGCAAACCTACTCTAAGTAGACAGAATTGACCTTGACAGTTGCATCTGCACACTTGAAGATCTTTTTCTAATTTTCCACTATTTTGTGTTCCACTATATTGAAAAACTGCCACAAAACCCCCACACATCTCTAAGTATCCCCCAAAACACTATGCATACAAATCTTACCATTGTGGTTGTGCTTTGGCTCAGATGTTGCAATAGTAAGTGTTTCAGAACAGGTAAATAGCACAGCGAGGAAAACCATACAAACATCTTGATCACAGCTGCTGTATAAGTTACTCTGCAACACAGAAAGGATTCCCTACAACTAAATATCAGGGAATACATTCCATACTTATGACATATGAATTTGAAGCCTATTTCATTCCCCAAACATAATAAGAGATTAGAAACATTCATGAATATATGGGAACCTAGAATGAAGGAGGAAAAATTAGGCATTCCCTAAGTGAATTTTGTACTGGATAGTCCTTTCTTCCCTCAAAATGATGTGCATCCAGAAATGAAATTTCATACTGCTGCTCACTTACAGTCATCATATAAAAGAGAGGACTAATAAAAGCAAGAAAAAAGCTTTTGCTATGGTAAAATGTGATATATATATTACCTGCAAGTTGATTGATCATATTAATTTCAATAATTTGTTTTTATAAATAACTTATATGGTTATTCTTGCTTTTTGTATATTAAAGTGTGCAGCATGAAATGAACTTCAGGCTTGCTAAATGAAATTCACTCAAAGATTGAATACATTTATTTGTAAGTTTAACAGACATTTCCAGCCCTTATATATAGCATATGATGACTTTAATTAAGTCATTACCTTGTACTCGGACCTCTGACTAGATTACTGGTCTCGATTTCAAATGGCCAAAAAAACTTTGAGGTATTAATGAATTTTCTCTTGCTTGCTTTCCTTTAAGTATTTTTTTTCCTTCCTTCTTTTCCTGCTAACAGTTATTTGCAGATTTTGGCGTATTTATTAATGCCCTTGTTTTAATTCTTATTCAATCCACATTTCAGCATTTAGCTCTTTCTGTCAGTTTCCAGGACCTTCTGGAGCCTTCAGCCAGTTGCTTTCTGAAATGAATCCTGTTGATTAAAAAAGAAATCCAAAAAAGGAGCCTCTGTCCTTATCTAATGGCTGATTAAGAAAGAATGTATTTAGGTCAGCAGGACTTAGTTAGCAGAGAACAGACATTAAGTTAGCAGATATTTGGGCAATTAAAGAGCCAGCCAAGCTGTGGAGAGTGTGCTGGGAATGTTTCCAGGTAGGATGCAATTGTACAATATTGCAAGGTTTAGTTCTCAACATGTAACACATAAATAACCTGGAGTATCAAAAGAACTGGAGCAGTGAAGCACATCCTGATTCAGGTTTAGGCTGCAGGGAGAACCTGATATTTCATCCTGGGGTGGTCTCACAGTGGGAGGTGGGCTTTGGCACTGGGTCAGAGGAGAAGGAGGAGGATGTGTGTGACCATGTGGCTTCAAGGATGGCAGGCAGGTGATGGGAAATGTTTTCACAGTGTCCCTGCAGCAGCATGAAACAGATCAAGGGGAGCAAGAGGGTACTTGTGGACGAGTGGTGGATGGAGACCTGAGTGGAGAAGGCTGTCAGCTTATGTCTCTGGGCAGCAGGAGAAAGGCATTTTCTTTGCCCTCAGACCTGAATTTGTGGAACTGATGCACTGACTTAAAAAGGTGAGGAGGGAGAACAGACTCTGCACAACAGGAGCACAGAGGCAGCTGGGCCAGAAGTGATTGTTTGCTTTGGAGTGGAAGGGGACAGTGGCTGGGGACTCGCTGAGCGTGGGGAGCTGGCACTGTCCATCTCCACACAGGCCTACTGGCACAGGAGGATTGTTGTCTGCCAGGGGCCCTGGTAAATTATTCCTTGGAAGTAAAGGGGATTTCCACCTTTCCATAAGTGTTCTACTGCCTTTGGTAGCTAAGCTTTGTAGTCTTTTTATTTTATTCAAACACATCAATTGCACTCAGCATTTATAAATCACTGTAATTTATTTAAAGGAGTCATCCACAGAAAACAATCTGTTTTTCAAGGACTAGGGATTTGCAGGCTAGAAAGAAGTAGAAGCTATGTGGTTTTCCTAGGAAAGAAAAATTATTCTCTGTTCCTTATAGTAAAGAAAAACAGCTGATTTAAAGCCAAATGATTCTTGAAGGTCTCAAGCTTTAAAATATTACCCAATGACGCTGATAAAGTACATCTGCTGCTGATACTAGAGTAGATTTTTAAAAAATGTCCAGTGTTAACAGACAAAAGTCTTTCTGTTGAAGTTCATGTACGCAGGCGTACTCTTCATAATTCTCGATGACTGTTCTTTTTAAAAACAAAACAGAAAAGAATCAACATTTTGGATAGCCTTGCTTGAAAAATTGTAATTTCTATGCTTCCTCAGAAATAATTCAAATGATTCCTACCTGTGCACAGGGACTAAAGTGGTAGCATGTGCTATAATCCCATGAGTGCCTCTCATGTTTTATAATTTTGGATCTACCTAGTATTGATATTCATCCGTTCCTAATTCAAAAACACAAGACTGTTTTGGTGATAACAAACAATAACAATCACTGGGCACGTGACACAAAGTGCTATTAAATAGCTTGTAACATATCTAATAAAATGATCTTGATGTATAAGATATCTGTAAGTTACATAATCCTGATTTAACACGTAGTTTGCAGCAAACAGCAGCCTGAACCCTGTTGTTCCTAAAAAATTAAACTAAGTTTTTCAAGAAATAAAAGTGCAAGAAATTGCACAGCAGAGCATGCCAGATAAAATTTGGAAACATTCACAACAGGTGGGCAGGCTGTTCTTCTAAAGTTACTTACTTGATAAGTCTGCCTTGAAGATGGAATTTTCTTTTCCAGTAACTCCCGTCCCATTCCCTCTCACACAAAAAAAACAAAACACATTTTTCCTCAGTTAGAACAAAAGGTTAAATTATTTCAAGTGCATACAATGATGGAAAATATTACAAAAATACCTCAAAATAGTGTCTGCCTTATTCTTCAGCCTGCTTGAGTATCCTGATGACTGCTCCCTGTTCTATGGCTACTAGTTCTGTGTAGAAGAAATGGAAAGTTAGCAATAAACTGCCAAATGCATGGCACAACATTGATTAATATTCAAGAACACCCCTATCTGCGGGTCTCTGGAGCCATTAGCTCTTACTAAGACTTGCACATTGATATATATATATAGCTTATAATAGAAACAAATAAACATTTGACTTTTTTTTAATGGTAGGGGTTTTTTTAATGTGATGTAGGGTTTATCAATGGAAAGGCAGCACTGAAAATATTTTATAATACCAGTTTTATAATAACACCGTTATATTTAGTGCTTCTGTGATGACATCCACTGTAAAGCATGAATGTAGGTGCTGTATACTTGGAGTGGTGATACAAAAATTCTGACATCTACTTGTGTACTCATTTAAAGTGTACTCCTTTAAAGTTCTTCTATTCACAGATACTACTACATAAACAGAGCATACTAAGCCCAGCTAGGTTCTGGATATGATTTAGTTTACTGTGAATGACTGCCAAGGCAGACTATATGGCCCATCCCAATTTCAACCTGCCCTAATTCCCTTTATGACTTTATTATTTAGTGCTGTTTTACTGCTTAGAGAGACCTAAACAGGAAGACTCCGGGCGTTCTCTGTTCAAGAAGTGGGTGGGATGAAGTTCTTTACAGAAAACAAAATATGATCCACCTACAGATCATGTTAGGCCAGCTCCCCAATTTCCTCTAAGCAGAACAGAGGCCTTTGTTGCCTTAGTTACTGGAACTATCTACTGGTCAACAGCAGGATCCCAGTCTCCATAAGGAACATCCTCCTACATTTTTGATGGCAGTGTAGGATGGGAAATATTAACTTTTCTGTTTGTTGATTTTATTGTGAAGAGGAAAATAAAGTCATTAAAAAAATTAACTCTCACAGGGACATTGTGTGGCAGAGGCTTATACCTCCAATGAAACAATATTCCTTTATTTTCCATTACTTAACATCAGAAAGAAGGAGCATTGAAAACTGCCTGCTAAGTTTCAAGGCACGAGTAGACAATTGGCAGAGCCAGACCACTGAAGCTTGCAAAACATTCATAAATGCTCCAGATAAAATTTCAAACTGTTTCCCTCACCACAAATGCAGATATTGTAGTGCTATCTCCTATTTCTTCTAGGACAGGGAAGCTGGAAAACACAATGCATTATTTTCCCATTTGAAGTATGATCAAGCCCAATTTCCATCCTTCCTGTTTGAAAACAAGAGCTTTGTTACAGTCATATTGGGGTGACAATTTACAATGACACGGGGGTCCAAAATAATCTTTAAGAAAGTAGAAAGTCCTTGATGGACTGTCTTCTTTCCCAGATTGGTGTAATATGATGTAGTGGTTCCATGGTACTTAAAATCTATCCCACTTTGTGTGGCTGTGGACTCCCTTGCCCTGCTAATCATTCTTACCCCAGAATGGTCCCCAGTTCACTGATAGGAATTTTTGTGGGATTAAGTGTAGGCCATTTTAACTCTGAAAGCTGATGATGGAGCAAGATGAACACCAGCACAAGACCAAGGAAGGGGTCTGGGTGAGATGGTATGGCTGTGGTGAGGCTGAGTTAAAGGGGCTTGAACCTGAGAGCAATGTCATAGAAATACTGAGGCTAATCTAAATGAAAAAGTAAATGTTTTCTGTAATTGCCTGCCATGAAGATCTAGTCAGAATGCTGTTGATTAGTGCGATTTTGAGTAAATTTGGAATTTTTATTTAGATTAACTCAGATTTTAGAACTTAACAACTAGAGTTTTATAAGAATTTCAGGTTATCATAAATCGCCAATGAAATTGAGAACACTAGGATACAATTCTAAAGCACTTAAATAAATTTAATATTTTTTTTACTTATAGTATTTGTAAAAATTATACATATTAAGAGAGTGTCAAACTCTATTTCATCATCAATGCCCTTTTACAATACTTCTGCTTTGTTCAGCTAAAATTCAAGCATTTTATTGGTATTTCCAGTAATTTCCTGACAGCCATTCTCTACAGTACCGCAACATTATATTGCAATATTGCAAAATATTTTATTCAAACTGCAAAATGTTTAAGTTGATCTTCCATGCTGTTGCTTAAATGGAAACTTATTTAGTACAAACATCACAAATGTGTAATACTTCAGTTTTTAAATGTCAATTTCTTTGCATTGCACTTTTCCTAAACAGAAACTTCAGCTGAAATTACCCAGCATAGTTCCTTTCCAAAACTAAAGGCTGATGCAAAGTAAAAACCTTTTTTAATGACTGTTAGAATTTAAATTGTGGTAAAATCTTTTACAACAGGATTTGCAGTTCCTTTCTTCTGCACAGACTGTTAGTGGAACTGTACATTTGAGATGAAGGGTTTGTTGAGACATTGTGTTATTTTATTGTTGGCTAATCCATTTCATCAGAAATGTTATTATTTGTACTAACACCAAATATCAAGCACGATTGACAAACATTTGACATGCTCCTGAGCTTCAGACCAAAGGTCTTGAATGCACAAAGCCTGTCCTTACTTGCATTTCTGAAAGTAATTTTCCACAAGGATCTACATGTATCTCTTTTCACCATTTCTATTTCCCTAGTTTTCATTCCTTCATAAATGAAAGCATAATCGATGGCTTCCAGAGGCTACCTTCAATGCAGTGATGTTAATGGAACCTATATAAAATGGAGCCATGACAAGTCCTAATAAAAAAATAAGAGCTTTTAATTGGAAGAATTCTGGACTAACCCATACGGCTGAACAGGAGGCTACGAGCACACCTTGTCTTGTTTCTGAAAACCCTCAACATTTTATTTTAATGAGCAATAGTTTCTATTTTTTTGTAGAGTTCTGTCTAAAATTGAGAAAGCGTGACTTGAACTCTGCGGATTTTTGAGGTTCTGAGACTTTTGAGGGTAAGGAGGGAGCTGGGGTACGCGAGAGCTTTCTCCCAGCAGCGGGGCAGGCAGCGATGACACGTGCAGAAAAAAGAGCCCCCAAACCCAAGCGAAGCTCCGAACCAGCACGATGCCGGGGAAGCAGAAATTGTGAGCTTTCTCCAAGGCAGCCCTTAAGCCCTCGGGCCCACGGGGTGGCGAGGCGAGGCCGCGGCGGGGCGGGCGGGGGCGGGCGGTGCGCGCCGGCCCGGGAGCGGAGCGCGGCGGGCGCAGCGCGGCCTGGCCATGGGCGCTGAGGCGGGCGGGCCGCGGGGCACCGCGCCGGGCCAGCAGCTCCGCGCCCTCTTCTACGCGCTGGCGCCCGGAGAGAGCTCCTTCCGAACGGTGGAGGAGGTGCCCGACTACGTGGAGAAGGTGAGAGTCTCCTCCTTTCCCACCCTGGCTGCATCCCTCGCCCTTCCCTTCGCCCACCTGCGCCTCTTTTCAAAAGCCGCGGGCGCCTCACTGAAACCATGTCCGCGAAAGGGCACCTAAATTAAGATAAAACCGTCTTTTTCTCAAGGGCTTTCTGCCTGTAAGCTGCCAGTGTAACTGTGCCTTCTATTTTCATGTATTTAAGTGATGATTTCTCCTGCTGCTAATGTTATGTGCAGCAGCACGGATGAGATGAACAGTGACAGCAAACTGAACTGAAGAAACAAGAAAATATGATACTGTGTTTGGCTGTTATGGTTCTCAAAGCAAGCAAAAAGTCAGGTCTCTCTGTGCCCTTAAGTCAAGCTCAGTCAAGGACAGAAAAATAAAAGGTTTCTAATTAAAATAAAAAATAAAGATTGTTTAAGAGAATTTAGAACAAATATTTGTGTTGGGACAGTGCTGTGTCCTAAATATCCAACGCAAGAGTACAGAGGTCGTGGGTGAGAACTCCCTTGTCAGCAGGCAGCAGCATATCCTTCCCTCCCGTCCCGCCCTGCCAGTTTATTCACTTCCAAGAAAATACCTTTGCTCCCTTCTGTCCTACCTATTGCTCATGTCTTGGTTGTCAGCTCCTTCTGAACCCAGATCGATGTCAGCTGCTCACAGAGACAGGACATAAACACTATTTTGTCCTTGTCAAGGTGAATTCAGCCCAGCTTCAGTGAAGAGCTGCACTTTTTACGTGGGTTTTGATAGTTCTGATAAGCCCCTCTGACAGATCTACCTTGGAGTGCTGTGCTGGCAGACTGCAGTGGGGGTGCCATGGGCTGTGCAGAGCAGTGCAGCACTGTCAGCAGCTTTCTGGGAATTGTAGTATGCGGCAGTCCCTCATGGAGGGGTGTTATCTGCAAAGGTAAACCCTTTTGTGTAAGGTAAGCAGAAAGCTGCTGCAAGCCCAGCCTGTGTGTGCAGTGTCTGGTCAATGGACTGCTGTCCTCAGAGGTGTTTTGCAACTAAGCTGCAGCGTCATGATTAACAAAGATCGATGGTTATACCTAGTTAGCTGATCTCTCCTTCCAGTTCTCTCTGCTATCTCAGTCCCTTTTACCATTTCTACATTTCCAATGAGCATACTTTCTTGTCTGCAACATAGCTTAACATCCTTGGGCTTTCTTCTCCCATGTGCAGTACTCAGGTCAGACGTTAGCCAAACCTGGAATTTCTTTTACTAGGCACACAGTTGTAAGTCTGTGAAAGGATTCTTAACACTTTAAATTATGAAAGCACCTGTAGGCTCCTGCTTCTGTAGAGCAGTGTTGGGATAAGCTTGTAAAGGAATATTTCTCACAAAAAAAAAATAGCATTAAAGAAAAGGTTTCCCATTACTGTTATACTTCGCTTAAATTCCTATCTGAGGTTAGCTGTGCTGGATTTCCCTTCTGACAGTGCATTTTTTGTTAGAACAGATCTTTTGATGCTTGTCTCAGTGGGTATATAAAAGTATTTTAGTGGCATAACTGTCTTTAACTCTTTGGCTTTGGTCTGAGCTTAGGCAGAGTTCATCCATCCCCTTCTGGCCGTGTTTATGGGCAAGTGGCAGCTATCTAGTCCCTCTCCAGCTGCTATTCTTGACTGTTTAGGGAGCAATTACACGAGCAGCATGTCCATTGGATTCATCAGCAATAGATTTAATAGTGACCTGATGAGGCTTTCGAGGAGGTCTGGGGAGTGCTCAGTCCTTTAGTTGGTACAGACACACAAGTGGATATCTGAACTCAATTCAACGCAGAACAGAAAAAATTTTAGTGTAGAGCTGGTAGCAAATGAAGGCCTCAGCTCAAATAATTCACTCTAAAAGACAATAATGTTGATGTATATGTGTGAAACTACAGATTACATTAGTGTCTCTAAATGGAGTAAGATTTTTTTTTTTCTGAGACACTGTAGTGGAATTTGCATCTCAGATCTGTGATCTCTTGGGTATCAGAAGGACAAAGGTATTTCTAGGACATTAGATGACATGGTTACAGCTGTGGGGATAGGCACCTTCCAACATTAGGTGGCAGGACCTCCAACGTCACCCAAATATTCATGGGTCTAGCAATCTGCAGAATTGAGCTGTTGGCTTACAAAATACAGGCACTTCACAGGAGAGGCACCTTTGAGCTAGAGTTACCTGTGCTGTTACATCTGGGTGGGAAATGACAGCAGGGGTGAAGCAGCTCTGGTTCTGAGAACAGAATACTTGGCTTAACTTGTGCAGTGTACTTTCTGTCTCTGGTCACATTGCTTCTGTTTTCAGAAGCAATGGGCCTTGCACTGTTGCTCTGTATGTTGGCAGAGCTGTGTGGAGAGGCCTCAAGTCCTGTTTAAAACATAAGCTGAGCCTCAAGTCCTGTTTAAAACATTAGCTGATCAGCTGCTGACTGTGACAAGCAGCTAAACTCTGCAGCAGAGCCCAGGGTGACAATATATATCTCAAAAATTCTGGGAAAAGGGGTGTGGGTCTTTGATAATTGTAATAGAATTAATTTTTCTAAGACTTTTTGTCATGTAGAATTCAAATCCCTTAATTTGTCTGTATTTCTGAAAAGTGTGTCAATTTCATTTATCCAGGACAGGATGTACTAATGCTTGTCTATTCATTTTAAGAGCATCCTCTTTTCTGTGGGTGTAAGATTAGGCTCTGCATGCTCAGTTAGTTGTTTTTTGTTTGTTTGTTTGTTTAAATTTTCTCCCAATCTACAGATGGTGGAATTATTCTTTTTGTTTGCCAAACATAGTTTTCGTGAACCACAAATTTACTTTGTAGCTTTGTAGCTTGCTATGGTCTGAAATTATCACCTGTGCTCTGTAAAGACTTCCATGAGTCAGACTTCTGAAGAGACAGTCCTTCTGCTGAGAACTCCAAAATGAAAGCTTTAGTAATCACTGTTTTCCTTTTCAATTTACTCTCTTGAGACCCTAAAGAATAAGTTCACATTTAAACTCAATTCACACTTTAGGGTTTGCTTCTAAATAATGAGGCACAGAACCTTCATAATTTTACTTTTTTTTTAGTTTTACTTGAATGTTGTGATTCTTGTGTTATAAAGATCTGGGACTTTATAACAAAAAGAAAAGAAAAACTGTTTCAAGAATTGCAATAAAACTATGAGTTTATGCTGAATTTCAACCTAGAATATTATTCTTTGCAACAGTATAACGTGGAAACTGATTTTAAATGGTCCTTTGCATTCTGTAGAGTTGGTTACTTAAAATGGAACCCTCTTACACAGTACTCAGGGTAAGGCTTTCATGTTATGGATCAGTTATTTAGCTAAACCACAAGCTTATGCAAATCTCCATTGAGTATTTCTGCTCTTGGGTGAAGAGAAAAAACCTGGAAACAGACAGAGAGAGTAAAACATTTATGGACAGAAGATATCAAAAGGATATGTCTTATGTCACTAATCTGTGATGTCAACAGTGGCTATTTCTTAATTTTGTGCCATTTTGTTTGGCACAAATGGGTTCCTTAAACTCAATGGGTTCCTTAAATGTCTTCATTGTTCTTTTAACTTAAACCAAAAAAACCCCAGGAAAAATAAAAGTAGTGATTAGGCTAGTGTGACTATTTTCTCTCCTACGGTCTCCTTTTTGCCTGAATTATTTGCATTCTTCTTCTGTTGCATTACACCTCATCGTCACTCTTAGGGCAGTTTGGGCCAGGGAATGCCTTTTCATCCTCCATGAGAATAGCTGTCATAGTTACATAAATAATACATCCTAGCCTAGATGTAGTTGATCCCATTGGTCTGTTTTGGACCAAGCTTAATGTAGGTATGTTAGAGAGATGTAGTAATTTTTTAGATACTAAGGGGTATGCCATAAATCTTTTCTTTTATAATCTCCTTGATGAGCAGGAGGTTAAGGATGTCTGAATGTTTCTTTATCCTCCTTGCTATGACACCACCCATTTGTGAGTCAAAAAGTGGCACCAACTGCCTGGCTGTTTCACAGCTTCACAGTGGGAGGAAAATATGCAATGAAGTCAATAAGGCAGAAGTTGTAATAATGTACATTAATATAAAATCAAGTATTTCAGCTGTTTCAGAGGTTGCTAGGTAAAATGAATCATCACATGGAATACAGACAGTGTACATTTCCTATTAACTGTTTTTATTTCATGAATGAAATACCTCAATTTCTCTGTTCTGAGCCCATTCAATTTGCTCTGCAGCTTCTGCTGTTCCATACCTTAAAACTGCTGTAGTCTGTGCTAGAACTGCCTTTTAATATTGCCATTAAGTGTTTTGTAGATTTTCGTATTAAATCTCTCTTTTCTCTGCTGGAGTGTACAGCTGTGGTCATCATACTTTGTTTGGTAAGTTAGGACTCTGTTATTTGATTATATCAGTTAGGAAAAGTCATATCTACTTAGAAATAAAACAGATATAGAGAGCAAAACAGGGAGTATTTATATTTTCCTTGTATGTTTCATTGCTTTCAAATGGAAGGTTTAAGGGTTTCCTTATACTTTTATAATATATTTTATTATTATATTGTTTCCTACTTATTCCAAATATAGAAAGACTTGCCACATTGGTTTTCTTGGGTGCTGTTTAGGCTTTATAGCCTTTACAGGTTTTCCCTTTCTTTCTAGATTTTTATATCATCAGTTGGTGCCTATCGGAAACAGGCTTTTAGATGCTTAAAATGCTGTTACAGAGTAAGCTAGGCACCTAAATTAAAAAGTGTCATGTTGATATTAATCTCTGTTCATCTGTTATTGTAACCTAACCCTGTGCTGCTGAAGTTTATGAACTTTCACATTTTCTAGACACTATAAATCTTTTGCTGTTTGCATGGTTTGAATCATCCAATTCTTCTTGGACTGGGCAATCTGGTCTGTATCCATCTTAGTCTCTTTAGTGTCCCAGCCTAGTAGGAATTCCCAGATCATATCTCACTTGGCAACAAAAATGAGCGCCCTCCAGGATGCAATGGTATTTTGCAGAGACAGCATGCTTCTATTAAGCTGTTGTACGGGCAGGAGCAGCCTCTCTCCTGCAGCAGTGCAGTTTGGAGGGCTCCAGGCACCGAAGCTGTCGGTGTTTGCAGGCCATTGGAAGGGAGCAGAAGCAGCAGAAAACTTACAGGGCAAGTCCGGCAGTGCGGTGCCTCCCAGACTGGTGCAGAACTGCTCTGGCATTTCTCTTGCTCTGCAAAACATGGTGGGAATTTTATGCCTTAATATAACCAAAAAGCAGTTGTCTAAATGTCTCAAAGGTCACCTAAAAGTTTCCTACAGAGCAAGGGAGGCTGTTGAAGGAACATTTGCTTGCACAGAGATCTGATAACTCTTTCCCATTTTCCTTGCCACAGGCCTTGTAGATTTTGGTGGCAATGGCTAAAACTGCCACTGCCTAATTCTTTCTACATGTGAAGTGCAGGGACTGTTAGGACTCCAGTGTTAGTAAAAAAAATATGCTCTAGGACTTACTGCTACTCAAGCCTTTTTCTTGTTGCCTGAGATGATAAAAAACTGAGAACAGGTCTGACAGTCGTCAACATTTTCAGCTTTTCTTGGGATAGAAGATGGACAGTGAGAATTGAATCCCAAACTAAAGCAATGTTGTGAGTGTGAAATGTTCCAGTCTTGTTCATCATTATACTTTTCTGCGGAAAGGCAGAAAACTGTTTTGCAGTCAGTATAATCCAAAAGAAGGAGGGAAACATTGTATCATTGTCACTTGGTCTGGGAAGAGAACATGATGTATGGCCCAAACTGGAACGGGCTGCGTAATTGTTTCCCTCACTGATGAAAGCACATACAGAAGAGCTGTTTTGTCTGCAGTGAAAAACATGGCAGTAGAAATGCCAAGTAGAAAGAAACTCACTTTAGTATGTCTTTCAGATAATAATGTTGGATACCAAATTCATTGGATGAAAACACTCAAAAAACTTCATATAATATCAAATCCAAACTAGATTCTGTTCTACTTTATGGTTGGAGGAGTCCACAAATATTGCTGCTCTCACTGATATTGCTGCTCTCACTGATTTACTTAAATATGAGAAATATAGATTCGGAAAGACTTTTGTGCTTTGTTCTGATAATGTTTGAGTTTATGTGCAGGATGTGCAAAAGAAAACATTGTGGGAAGAGGTTACTGCAATAGATTTATGCTGGTGTTTTGGATCAAATGGTAGCCTTGGTTGTTCTGATTTGTAAGGTCCATGCTATAAGCTTTATTACAGTAGCTACTAAAGTGCCAGCCAATCTGAGAAGCATCTCACTGCATAAAATGCTGTTTGGAAAAGTGTGTCTAATTTTATTTTGTTGTGACTTTTTTTTGTTGTTGTTTTTGCAAACTATTTTTAGAGTATTCCATTCTTCATTACTTTCATTGGGCTGGAGTTTGCTGTCAGCTGGATTCAGAAGCGTAAGCTGCCGGGTCGGATCAATGATGGGATAAGTTCTCTTTCCTTGGGTATCCTGTCCCGACTACCAGAGTGAGTATATGAGTACAGCCTTGAGGTTGTTTGGGTTTTAATCACTAAGAAGGAAGAAAATGAAATTTCTTTCATTAAAATATGGAAAGATAACAAAATAAAACCAACAAACCAAGTCTATTGGTTTTTGTTTACCTTTAAAAATAAAACTGGGTGCATATAACCAGATCAATAGAATTGTGAATATGCATGTGATCCAAAGTGCTTTGAAGACAGTCATGATCTTACCTTTGACTTCAATGGATTTTAATTCCTGGGAGAATTGCTGCAAACATGATCATATAATTCACTCTCCAATGTAAATGCCAGAAGATTTACCTGAATTAGTTTGGTGAATAAAGTTGTGTTTTAAATAAATAGCCACTGTGGATTAACTGTGAATCCCAGTGAAAAAAATCCAGCAAATTATTTATATGAATTGCTCTAACTGTTTTCCAGAACTTTTAGCCACTTGTAAGTAATATCATGTTTTAGATATGCCTTTGCATGATATGAGCTTCCAGATGATAGATTTTACTACATCTTTTCTTTTCAAATGGGGTTACATTTCTATTCCCCATGTGTGACTTGGCAGGTGACCTCCAAATTGTATATAAACTCTTCATTATAAGAAGAAAAACTTTTATTATTTGAATTTTACTATATGCAATTTGCGAGCCTTTCTGTTATTCCCCCAGCTTTTTTTCAGAATCCTCTGCAGTTTTTCAGCCTTCTTAGTGTTGATGTCTCAAGTGCACTCCATATTTCAGAAATTACTACATCAGTGCCAAATAATGAAGTCATTTGTTCTCTATTTCTACTTGTTGTTCCTCCCTTTATATATCCCAGATCCTTTGAGCTGTCTTTCATCCCTGAATACTTTCCTGGATTCTGTGGCTTACATTCCTCATTCATAGGCAATATGTTCTTATATTTGGCCACATAGAAATACATGGATTATACATTTGGTCCTCCTGAAGTAGCCTGAATCACGGAAAAGTCGTCTTTGTTACCTAAAAGTTCCTGGTTTATGTCACTGCAAATTTTACTAAAAATCTTTTCTTTCAAACCAGATTCTTGATCAAATATTAAAAGAGCATAGCAAGACCAACAACAAAGAATTATCCCTTCTGACTAGTAGAGCTCATTTTGTGAAATGTGTAAATCACCTTCTTTGTAATCTATTGATCATTTGTCATTTGGTTGATTTTTTTAAAGTTTCTAATCAATACAGTCTTTGACAAGATCTATTAGGTACAAAGACAATTTCTGATAGATTATGTTAATTATCAGTTGTAAATATCCCCTATGAAACCTTTTAAAGACACAGTCCAAAACTCTTGAAATGTCTGAAAATGAGAGGCATGAGCTTTCAATATGAGAAATACTCAACCATAAAGTTATGTCTTCAAACAAAGTTATGCCTAAGTTATTTGAAAATTTAGTGAAGTTAATTTTACAGATAGTGTACCTATATTCAAATAATTCTTAATTAATTGTGAGCATGATCTTGAAGGAGCAACATTAAACTTTTCAGTATATTTTATGAATTAATGTAGTATTTATGAACAAATTAGATTTGTGTGCAGCAGCACACAACCCTGATAATGGGTTACTGTAGTCTGTATGAAGCTAACATTAAAATAGATCAAATGTTGCTTCTTCAACTTAACCCAAATTCTTAAAACTTGACAGGCTTACCATGCTGAATATTTACCTTTATTTGTTATTGTAAAGCAAGGCAACCCCTGTAGCAGGGAGAAATGATGTATCTGGCTCCATGACATCAGAAGGCTAATTAATTACTTTATTATACTATTTATTCTATACTGTATTGCACTACATGTGAAACTGCACAAGCACTCTACTGAACTAAATCTTGTGACTGTCTCCTGACTGACCGTCAGGACACAGTTACAGTGTGGCAGTTTGCACAGATTGGTCAAGAAAGCAAAATGCACCAGAATCCAGTCAAGCAAATTCCTTCAGGTAAATAATCTTCCAACACATTCCACATGTTCCAAAACACAGGAGCAGCAAATGAGATAAGAATTGGTTTTGGTCTCTGTGCTTCTCCAGGAAGAACCTGAGAGAGAGAATTATGTCTCTCTGTTCAGAGAAGGTGAATCCCACAATTAGACTCAAATATTCAGAACTGATTAAGTTAAACAAAGGGCCTGAGATACATGTAAAGTAAGTTTGAATGGTTTTGCAAGTTCTTTTGGCTTTATTTTAAGAATACTGAAACGACTGAGATACACTCATTCCTGGAAGAAGTGCTTGCTAAGAAAACTGGTGTTGTGTGTGTGGAATGCAGCTTTGCAAGGTGCTGAGTACTTTTATTATTTTGGCACTCAGTCCTTTGCTGCAGAATTTGGCTTGTGGGCTGTGCAGTTTTCTTTTGCAAGATTGTTTCAATTGAGTGAACCAAATGATCAAGGTCTCAAAAGTTTGCAGGGTCAGGCAAAACTCCAAGATCGGCACACCTATTTATTGTTACACAAGCACAAGAAGTCTCTTCCAGGTTGCTTGCACAGCTCTCATGACTGGAAATACCAGACCCTCCTCAGCAGTTCTTTCCAAAGAAGAGTCCTGTAACACTTTTAGCTCTTTGTGTGAATGTGAAAGAAGCAGGCAAACTACAGACTTCCTAAATTATTTAATCTCATGTTAATATTGCAATTCTAATGGTGACTGCTTAGTGTAACACCTCTTTTGTAAGTAAGAGGAGTTGTGAATAACAGACTGGCTAAAAAGGCTCTAACTGAAAAAAACAGAACACTTTACCCTTCTGTCTCGTGCTTCCATGGTGTGAAAGAACTGGGTCAGACAAAAAAAGGGGGGAAAAATAGCACAGGCAAAAATCTGTTGCAAAGATTTTCACTTCAGTCTGTCCCTTTCAGGAAGAAAAAAGGTAGGGAAAGTTGACAGAAACTGCTAAAACAATATTTCAGCAGAACCCACAGCATCAGGGGAAATAGTAGTGCAAATCATTAACAGCTGAAGGTTAGATTAACACACCATTGATTGTATCCTCTCCCAGGGACTAATTTTCATTTTCTCAACTAGCAGCAATGGTTTGCCACTTCCTTAAAAAAATCTGTGGTTGGGTCTAAAATGGTGGCTTCAGTCTATTAGTTAAAATGAAGCTTCAAATGTGTCATTGCAAAGAGGTCTTTACATTTAATGAAAAAATTAGGAGTCACTAACCATAGTCAGCCTCTAAGTATTTTTTCCATATAACAGAACTATTGCATGTCTTGAGAGCAAAGAGTATTTATTTAGTGTTTCATACTTCAAATTTCTGTTGAGAAAGTGCAAATCATAAATTGTTGATACTTGTATGCCAAATGTTAGAAATGTAGGTGCAAGAGGAAAAGTCTAATCAGACAAGGTAATGTTTTTGTTTTTAGGCTTATTAGACTCAACAGCATGCAGTAAGTTGAATGGTTTGTGCATACATATCATGTCTTGTAAAGTAGCCCATGCATTTCTTAAATATAATTTTCTCTGCATTAATGCATACTATGCATTCCTCTGCATGTATAAATACTAAATGTTATATGGAATGAAAATTAATTTGGGAGAAACCTGTATTACTAAGTTTACTCCCAGAATCTTAAATGTTAGTAAAAAAATTATGAGAACTTTTATTCTAAATAAATAAATAACTTTTCTAGCTAACCATTGCCAAGAGACTTAAAATGCTGCTTTAAAAATATTCTCCCAAGAGAAAGTTTATTTTGGGTATGAATATCCATTTTACAAGTATGTGCATTATTTCATATTGACCCATTTCTTATTTTAAAGCAGCAGAACATAAGTCAAAAAGTGTTTGGGGGATAACTGAAGTAGGTGTGTTTTCAAACTAGTTGGGAAAGTATTTGTTCTTTATGGTCGTGCTCAATTGCCAATTTTTAGTGTTCTGCTCTGCAACACAGTCGTACAGTGTATGAGTGTATATGTATATAATGTCTGACACAGTTTGTTCAGTCAAGTCTGCAATGAACTTCTCCATTTCCAAAGAGAATATTACACTCTGTATACATTATTTAGCTTGATTTTTGAATCAGAAGAGGTTGGAGTTCTCTGAATTGTTGAACATGAGAATGGAATGAGTAAATGCTTTTTGATTAGTTCATGCTAGTAAGTATGTTAAGAATCTACACATCAGCAATAATTAAATCAAAGGAGTAAAAATCTGCTTTTTTCTGTAGACCAGTGTATTCAGTTTTGTACATCATCTGGATTTTAAATAATCTTTTTTCAGAAGCTGGATTGAAGAGGCAGTTTCATGTACATTTTAGACCAGCAGTGCTCCCAAATGAAGCACCTTTGATTGATACTTCTGGTTGCTCATTCCTCGCTCTGTACCTTCACACCTCTTTGGCCAGCGTCAGCATTTGTGTTGCCCTGTGCTGAAGTGGCTTGGGAAGCAGGTCCAGCCCCTCCCCTTCACATTAACCTGCATCAGTTCTTACTATGTCTGTGCACAGTCTTGTGCTAGAGCAAGAAATGGGATTGGAGAAGAGCAGCCAGGGCTACAGGACAAGAAACACTCAATGCTTTTGTAGTGTTACTGAGTTACCTGTTCTATAGCATATATAAAATTGCAATCTGAAACCAAAGGTTTTCAGTTTTTTAAGATGAACAAAATGCAGAGCTGATTAGAATACACTTGCTTCAAGTTGGTGCAAGTTATTCACAACCTTGTGGAGCTAAGAGTGTCTTGACAGAAGAGAAAAAAGTTGCCTGCATGGATTTAACCATTTGAATTATGTGCTGGTTTCCTGAAGTATCTATTAGATACATTGTATGTGACTATAGAAACTTACAATCTCATAAATTTCTGATTGCATTTCTTAGAAGAAAATTTGATACATGCAGTTTCTCGTAAATTATATTTTCACTTCAAGACTTATTAGGTACATCTTTTCTCCACATCTGTTTGACTAAGACTTTGGACAGATGTTTGTTTAGAGCATGGTCAGATGTGTTGCTTCTGGTCCAGCTGCCCCCTTAGATCTGCCAACATAACTGCACATTTAATTGCTCCCTAACCTGGTCCTGACAAAGTGATCTCGCTAAAAGCAGAAACAAAAGCCCCCCAAGAACTATAAAAGAGGTGTTTAAGCTCAGCTGCATTCATTTTGACAGAGCCAGGTCAGGGAGCAGCTATGCATGCAATTATAGTGGCAAGTCTCAGGGCTGGTAACCACCACACTTAGGGCAGTGATGAGCAGACGGGGCCAAACTAGAAGGGTAATCACTTAACCTGGTTAAATGGGAAGTGGAGCTGCGGTCCCATGCCATGCCCTTAAACCAACTGAACTTCTGGCTACTGCACTTCTGTCTTTCTTGTACTCACTTACATAGTCCTCTCTTTCTCATGTTGGTTCAGGTGCTCATCTGATCCCAAATGCAGTTATTTTAGTTCACTCTCTGAGCAAAACAGTATTTGCTTTAGACAGAGAGACAAGCAAATTGTCTGGGAATGGAAAAGGGACGGCCAAGAGCTGTCAGGCTTTAGGTTCAGTCTCTACAGAACCTGCAGTCACAATCATGCCTGCAGCAGCTAGTTACGGCAGTTTAAGGCACTGTCAATAGATGTGTCCAAAAAATATAATTTTTAATAAGTAACAGGCCTGAAGAGACAGAATCTGCTCACCTACCTATTCCTCCCACTCTCCAAGTAGCACTAGGTAGTTACATATTTCACAAGAGCATCCTCCTGGCTTCACTCTCCTGTATACGTAGTTGATTGTTCCCACATTTTGCCAGAGGTCACAGCCCTCACAGCTCTGTCAAAGGAACAGGTTTTGAATTAACTTACTAATCTTCTGTAGGTAAAGCAGTCAGAGTAAGATAAACAATTTCAGTAAGGGAGTAGTGCTGTGCAGCAGGATCTGATAGGATTTTCAGGACATAAGCCTGACTTTAGAAGGGGATTTTCAAAATCAGTTCAATTAAACTCATGGCAGTGACTCTTACCTGAATGGTTTTTGTTTAATCTAATTAGATTGTTGTTTTTTGGTTTGTTTTTTTTAATCTGGTTTGCATTGATGAACCAATTGGGACTAAATTAGTAAATTAGTTACTTCTGTGTGGATTGATTATCCTATGTTCTTACTGTATCACTTCAGCACAGTTTATAATTTTGGTGTAAATCATGCCATGCTTTCCAGTAAATCCAAATCCAGCTGTGCCCAGTAAAGATGCTAGTGCTTCCTGCCTGCTCTCTCATGCTCATCACTACCTTCCTAATCCCTTTTTACCATCTGCACCCTTCCCAGGCATATCAGCAGCCTTATCTTCAGAGGTTTAAACTGTAGAATTTTGGTACTCTGGTTCCGTTTGTTTGAAGCAGGCTGGAGAGCACATGTGGGCATATCTGCTGGCAGAACACAGGAGTTCTGCCAGTGAGATTTTTTAATGATGACTAAGGAAAGATCTGAGCCAGAATTTAATCTCTGGAGTTTCTAATGAAATGACATATAAACTACCTTGCATTACAAGGAAGTATTTGGGAGAGCTTGGATATTCTCAAACTAATTGACTGAAACAACTGGTAGTCTCTATGTTCTGTAATGTTCTGCAGATTGCTGTATTTCACACAAACCTGTTAGGGATCCAATTATTCTTTTAGATTGTAACCTCTTACATTGAATGCATATTTTTCTACATCCTTACTATTGTATCATGGTCTTTTTCTGTACAGTGGGGCCAGTAAGTGGCTTGGTGATTGCCATTCAAAATGTCAGAGCCCAGCTTTACACCTCCCATGTCTTTAGAAGCAAAGAGAAGCTGTCAGGGCACATGTTCAAATATACTTGTGCTCTTCTGTGAAGATACTGTGGACTGAATTTACCCTTATTGAAAATATGGTATTAAGCTCAGTAGTCTCTGTAGCTCACCAAATATACTGGTTTCTCAAATCCATTAAATGTTGTGCAGATTTTTTGTATTTTCTTAAATCTAAATTGTGTCATTTTCACACATTTTGAAAAAAACTCAAAGAAATTGCTTGTGTATAGAGTACCCTTCTGACTGAAGGACATCTCTGCTAAACAATGAATTAATCTTAAATCAGGACTCCACTAGATGGAGCACAGGGGTAGCATTTTTAGAGCTGGCCAATCTTGGGTCAACATTTTTGAGTTAGGAAAATTGGGGAAAGTGTCTCTTAATGATTCTGTAAATCATTGTTACAGATCTGAAAAGAATAGACTTTCACTACTGTGTATCATGGACAAAAACAAACTAACTTATAAAACATTCAGAAGTATGACCAAAGGAGTTCAACATAAATTCTCATGTAAATATTTTTCCTTATTTCATCATTTGATGTGCTATGATATTTCACTGAAGCTACTTTACCGTATTTTTATAGACCATAGGAACTCTTACTAGTTCTTTGGTTTTTCTGAATCTATCTAGAACAATCTGAATTGAATAGAATACCCTTTTCTCATTACTTGTTTATATGTGACCTTTGAGAATATTATAGATTTGTTCCCAACTCAAACTATAATGCAGATTTGCTCATTTCAGTGGAACAGCCAAGTAGGACAGATCAAAATCAGACCCTCAGTTGGAAAAAGGTCCTATTCAAGCATTTGTATTGAACTCATGTGGTGATGGTTGTATAAAAATTGAAAAATCAGGAGCATTGCCTTGTAGGAGATGACATTGTAGAATATTCCAGTCTGGTGTATCCTGAAGATACTAGAATATAATTTACTGCCCCCAGTGCTGGGCAGGTATAAATAGGTATAAAAAAAATACAACTTCCATTCTCATAAAAGAAGAGGAATAAGCTACCATGCCAGAAGCTCAGTTGTACTGAAGGTTTTAAACTAGGCTTTTTAGGCTTTTATAGATACCATGTAATTAAAAGCATCTGAAGACCTTTCATAAACTTAGGGCATAATGAGTTACTACTGTGGATTATATCACTGAAGGCAGTGGAATTTCTCATGAAAATATCTCTATTTTATTTTTAACTGATACAATTAAAAATTTACTTATTTATGAGCAAAGATAAACAAGTTGAATTATGTAGCAAGACTAGGACCTAATTATAAAAAAAAAGTGTAACACTGCTGCTATTTTTTCTTCCAACACCTGTTGTTCCATGTTTTATGCCACTCACTGCTGTAAATTAATATTTGTGTCGTAAATTAGAGGATAAAAAGTGAAGTGCAACAGGAATAGGTTTGGGGAATAAAAGGGCAGCTCTGTCAGGCAAAATATTGTGTGGTACTGTGTAAAATATAAGTAGTAGGGATACCTGAGTCACCTCCCTTTTACTTCAACTTGAATTTGATATTTTCCTTTGTCCTCAAGGAAGACTGGAGATTTGTACTATTTAGGCTAAAATGCTGGAGAAGAAAGCCATACTGAGGAAGAGGAGAGGCTTTGATTCAGCTTTTGTGTCTGGTGGGAACATTTTCTCAAAATGTAGGTGCTATTTCCTGTAATCAAGGGTTTTCCAGAGCCTGATAATAATTTCCCAGCTGTATCATTTTGGTGAATTATTCTTTAGCCTTGGGTTTTGCATATTAAGAATGGGAGAGGAGATCATATTCATCTTGATGATAGAAAACAGGGAATAGAACTCCCACAGCTCCCTCTCCCTTTCCCTCCACCTTGTGGAAAGTTTGGCTTTGTGCTAAAGCGTGAAAAAAAGCCTTGACTGCAATGTGTCAGGCATATTTCAGCTCGATTTGTGTCAACCCTAATAAGTCAGCTGACAAGGTAATAAATTGGGTGTCTGTTCAAGACCTGGCACCTGTACAGGAAATAAAAGGGGATTTCAGTTGCAGCACAATTGCTTTGTTTTACAAATGGATCTTTTTTAAGGCTCCTCTACCTCCTTCCCCTTCTTCTCTTTACTGAAATCGTGTTATCAAAATGTTTATTTCAATTGTGGCTGGAGCCAGTGTTTCATCTGGAAAAGAAAGCTCTATGAGTATCCTTGGAAATGGAAATCTTTATGATTTTCATTCTGAAATAAAACCTTACAGAGCATTTAATTATTCATGTATCCTGCTGTTACATAAATCGTCTGAATAACTTCGAATTATTGAGAAACTGCCTTTGTTCAACATTTTGCAACTTTACATTTATATAGTTTGAATCAGGCTAGGAAAATAGAATTTATTTAACCCAGGGAAACTGTAGTAGTAAGATCTCACTATTTTTAATGATAATATAACCTTGTGACCAGGGTGTCTTAACATGCTTCCCTCTGTGCGTGACCTCCAAGGATGCAAGTCTGTTACAGCCCTTGAGAGCACAGCTTTTGTAGGTCCAGCTGTAGGGTTGTGTTTTTAGCTCAGGGGCGCCAGGTCAGTTCCCAGTGTGATGTGAGGTGGTGACTGCAATAGTGGTGAGAGCTGAGGCAGTTTCCTTGCAGTATTCACTTTTGGTACACAGATCTTCCCCGTGCTTGGAAAAGAGACAGCAGCTCCTGTCTCTGACCCTTTTCATTTTTGGTGACTGTCCTGGGCACCGTGGAAGAAGTTTCCTAAAGATGTAGTTTCAGGCTCTGTGGCTGGAGGAAGCAAAACAGGACTTGTATTCTTTGAAATGGGCAGCTGCCTTTTCTTCCAATTGAATTTCTTCCACCTTTTCCCTCCTTCATTATCCCACAGGGATCCAGAATAAGTAGATCTTCATTTCCACACGGAGAGTTCATCTCCCAGAATTTCCTTCTTGGACTTTTTTAATTAGAGGAAGTGATAATCTGACCCAGTGGAAGGTGAAGGGGGAAACGGTTTATTAAAAACAAATATTATTGCCATTAATTAAAGTATGTATGATCTTTAGAAACAAGGAGACAAGAATTCTCAAGGTCATAACAGTTACCTAAGTATGCTTTCCGCATAATAAGAAAATTTTCAGCAGCAATGTTCACAATCCAAGAGGATAGATCTATGTAATGCATATAATAAAGTTTTCTATACAGTGTGTCTGTTTGAGGATTTATCACTCTTTATTCAGAGGATTGGACTAGATGACAAAAGCCTTACCTGTCCACTCCTATCACATTTAGGGTTACAACATTCAAATGAGGAAAAAGTTTTCTTAAGTTCTCCTAGTATTTTCAAGAAGTGAAAAAGGAGCTTGAGGGGAAAATAAGGGGGAATATAAACCTTTAAAACTCCAAGTGAACTTTAGGAATGGTAATTGAATGCAAGCTCTGGTCTTTCCTATCACACTGTAAATTTAAAAAAAAACTTAGTTAAGCAACCCTTCTTTCTCCAGCACTGCCTAGTAATATGATGGATTGCTCTAAATTAATTACAGTAATCAGCTAACGTTATGTGCTGTAGAGTTGTGATTCAAGCATGAAGGAAAGAATGCAGAGCAAATTGCATATATGAAAAATGTGTTGCAGGGTTAGCTCAAGGTTTACACCTTGACCTCAGCCTGTGTTAAAAAAAAAGGACTTGATGGTGAAATACTGAAATCTGAACAAAAATGGAGGAAGTTTTCCAGGTCACATATCTTTGGATGTACTGCAAAGGCATTATATGTTAATAAAAGCAGAAGAATAAAGTAAGAAAACAGTACCTAATAATAGCTGATACTCTCTGTTGCAAGAGGTGTTTTAAATTTCCTGGTCATTGAAAAGATGTTAAGAAATGCCCATTTCTTTGTGTTTCAATAATATCAGCTCCCTTCTGACCTGTTGTGAAATGGATTGAGAATTCATACTGAACTTTACAGATTCCTCATGAGGTGAATTGTAAAAATCTGCTTGGACACATACAATCTTCTTTAAAAATATTTATAGAACACAGCTCTTATGAAAATTAAACATGTTCCAGGTGTGTATGGTCCACCTTCTGGGCACAGCCAAGTTGTTTTTGAAGTGGTAAATACACCTGTCCTTGCTAGTCAAGAGGAATTCTTCATGGTCAAGCTGCTAAAATGAAATGAATTTCATGGGGTTTGTTGTGTCTTGGTTTTATTCAAGAGAAAAACTTGTATGATTATAGTAAAGCTGGGAATGAGTTGTAGGTAAGATGTGCACCTGGCTGTGGAAAAAAATATTAGTTCTTTTCTTCTGAGCAACAACTGCTTGCAGTGCTTCAGCTCTCAGGATAAAATGGCGGATGTGATACTATTATGCTTGCAGGCTCTTCTTGGGAGGTTGGGATTTTTAAAAGATGACTTTTTTCCTTCATTAATAGTGAAACTAGCACCACAGAAACTCAAGGTGTTTTCTTCTAGCTTTATTCAAAACACTTATGGGAAGAGGTGCTGATGCCAGGTGTATAAAAGCTCTGAGTAAAAAGTATAAAGCAAAAAGATGGAGTTCATCTATAGCATGGGGGGTGGCTTGCAAGCTGAAACAACCATGTTTGCTGAGCTTCCCTTCTGTTTCAGTGCAGCTGCCCAAAAGGACAGGGCATGGCCAGACTGTTTTCAGGGATGTTTTCCAGATGTGTGAAAAAAGTCTTTAAAGGGGAAGGAGTCTATATCCTTTTTTGATTTTGTAGTTTTTAGTATTTTTCTGGCCATGCCGGCAACTATATGACAAATAATCTAGCTGAAAAAAAAAGAGCCAAAAAAGGGAAGGTATTGAAAGAAATATCTCTGAGAAGTGGTACTGAGGCAAGAATGAGCAAATGTGACAGAGATGCACAGGGAATCTTTCAGCTGATTTCAATGTAAGGTGAAGTTCTAGATGAGACTAAGGTGAAATAGAGATGTCGGTCTGTCCTTTGGGTAGGGTTTTGCATGGCTGAAACACGTATGTGCAGTTTGTTGCCACTTCTATTTAAGTACTGTCTACAGGGGTGCTGTCTGCAGTGTTCTTTGGAAGCTCCCTGAATTTGTATCCCAGAGTCTTTCTTCAACTATGAATATGTTTTATAGGTTTTTAAAGTCTTGCATGACTTTGTACAAAGGTGTTGCTGATAATTCTTCTACCTCCCCCCCACAGAACAGCAGCAGCATAACATCTGAGAACCACATTTTGTGTGTGTTATTTCTTACTCTTAGGCCCTAAACTGAGGTGAATGTCAGCCATTGATATATATAAAAAGGATATTTGTGACTTTTCTATGATTAGTATCTTTCCCCTACTTCTCTTTTTTTTTCCATTTTCTGCATTTCAGAGGCTGATTTAATTCTGTTTACCACTGTTTCACTACATTTTCAGCAACACAACAGAGGAGAGTAGTAGGAGACAATGTGAGGAATCTGCTACAAATCCTACTGTGGACTGGTTTCTTCTACAAAATTGCCAGTTTAAATATATATCCATCTGCATCTGCGGCACCATTTCACAGCTAGCTGAGCTAATTGTCACCTGGGCCATCCCAGTGCCCACAGCCTCTCACCATTCAAACCTGGGTTTAATGCTTCCTGATTCACCGAAAATCTCATCCAGCAAAATCAAAGTAATTTGTTTGGAAGTAGCTCAGGGCCCCAATTGGTGCAATGAGGTAGTAGGGTGCTCAGAGGAGGGTGCAATCATGGCAACCCAAATTTGTATTAATCTGAGCAGCTGTGGAGAGTTACTACTAGGTTTGGCCTGCCCATTTCAGAGCTACTTTCTTTCTCCTTCTCCTGGTCTCGGTGCTGAGCCTGTGTTAGGCCAGGGATAGCTACTGTGTCCGTGTAGTCCAGGAACTCAGGGGCAGTGAGACCTGAATGGGGGCTTTCCTTGCCTTTGCAAGTTCATTATTTTTTTTCTTTCTCTTTATCAGAACCCAATTGCTCTTCCCCTTCTTTTCAAAGGCACTGGTCTTTGTCTCCTCCTGCTGCATTTATCCTCTTTTGAAGTGAAGTGATATGATGAGCAGATCAAACATTTCACTGCTCCCAGAAGTCCTACCCCCTTGCATGTTCTCTCTTGTCATGGAAGCAGTCAAGGTATTTTAATGTAATACGTTAGTGTTTTGGTGTAATTGCTGCTACTCTTCAATCACTTCTGACTTACTAGTTAGCAAGTATGGGTTTCTTACAGTTTTGGGAAAACAGGAACACTGTAATGCCTGCAGAGCACAGGAGTGCTTCAGCCTTTGAGTGTACCTAACGCCACAATAAATGTGGTGAGTGGGTGGGAGTTGGTTTTAGAAACCTTGTAGACACTAAGCAAGGGTTCCACCGAAGTCAATAGTAATGTCACTTGACAGAGGTTGAAGACATTGCAGAGTGGTTTTATGTGTTGTAAAAAGATTTCCAGCTGGTAAATCGTAAATATATAAAAGGTTCTGAAATTAAAACTGACAGAATTACTGATAAAAATTTCTGGATCTCTATTTCAGTGTTTTATTCAGAAGTATTGAGTTAATTAGTTACATATACGTGTGGAATAACTACAGACTCTTTGAACTGCCCTGGGACTCTCCATGGACATGGTATCTGACACTTCTGGGAGTGGACTTTGCGTACTACTGCTTTCATCGCATGAGCCATGGTAAGACTTAACAAGTTTTTCGTGTTTCGGCATACACAATACATTAATGTCTGTTAATAAAGTGAGGGATTCATTTTTGTTTCTATACTTTATCTACTCTAAGCATTTATAGCTGCTCTTCTTCCCAAGGGTTAGCAAAGATAAACTTTTAGCATGGGAAACAGTTAATGCTTCATACTCTATACAATAAACACAATGTTGTGAAAGGAAGGAGTATAATTTTGAAAACAGTTCAACAGAGAAAGTGAAGTATCATGGAAAAAAGTAAGGAAAAATAGTGAGTACATAAAAAATTGAGTTCAATATCCCTATACACCTGTATGAAAAATACAGCAAAGTACAGATAACTATTTCAAAAGAATCTGGTGGATGTACAAACTAGAGAGCAGGAAAAAGCAAGATGGCCAAAATAATGGAACCCGTGTAAATCATGTCAGCCATTTCTGTACATGTATGTCTTTCTCATTACATATTTCTGTTCCCTAGAAATATCGGCTCTAGCCTTTTATACCATATCTAAAAATGCAATAATACTTTCTATCAATCCCAGCTCTGGGCTTGACCTAAAGTCTGTAGCAATCAAATAAAAATCTTTTTGTTTTTTAAGAGGGTTTAGACTGGACTTCTCAAAGCTGAGTGCACCCAGCCTGCAGAAGCTGTGGGATGTGGTAATTCATGTAATGTGCTTTCAGAAAGGGAAAATGCTCTGCTGCCAGTAGGTCAGTGGAATATATGGAAGTAGGTAAGAAAGGAGCCTGAGCTGCTGCGAGGAGTGGGAGAGAGGAAGGGTCCCTCCCAGGTGGGGATGGCAGGCGGGTGTGAGAACAATGCAGGGTGGGTGTAAAGGGACAACAATGGTGGGGGACGGGCCGGGAGGCGAGGAAGCAGGGGGAGCTGGAACAATGTGTCGAGGGGGACATCACGGCCAGGAGCTGGGAGCCCTGCGTGGGTGTACGGAGACTGGGAATACGCTTCACAAACAATGACATTAACAGTGCTGGCAGGGCTGCAGCCTCAGGCTAAGAACTGCATAAGAGCAGGAGGCTATTCCTGTGTTTTAAAATAAAAATAATTGCCTTCAAGTGTTAGAAAATCACTAGCTTGGCTGTGCTTTCTCTGGAGTCAGTGGTAAATTCCCACTGGCAGAGAAGGGAACAGGGCCATCTCTACATTCTCTAAAGAAATGGATATATTTCTGTTTCGGCAGCAACTTTGCATTTGCTCTTCTTTGTTTTTGTTTTTGATGGAATACTTTGGAATTAATCTCAATAGGTGTTTTAGAAATACAAACAAGCCAATTCTATATGTAATGGAGTTGAAGAAGCTGAAAGAAAGTGCTGCTCTTCTCTTAAGATGGTCAGTGCTGAGCTATTCAATAAATGGTAATTTACTCTTTTTCAGGTTACAGAAATATTGTTCGCTGTTATATCTGTGCCACTTAGCAAGGAACTGATGAAAAATTGTAGAAAATCACTCTAAGAGGGGATTTTAGTTTAACCGACACTCTTTTCTGGTCAAACAATGATGAAATCTGTAGCACAGCAACACAGCTGCGAAAGTCAGGTGCACTGAAAGTTGCTGAGGAAGTTCAAGGAGATGGTTTTAAAAAGTCAGGAAAAATATCTTTGCAAATGGAGAAGAAAGGGCACTGGAAAAGTTGCTGGTACAAGCAGACAAAACACACCTTTGCACTAGAAAGTGACAGGCCTGGACATTCAGGCTTGGATCCTACAGCAAAGTTCAAAATTAATAGCACATGTATATCCCAGGAAGTTCAAGCTGTGTGGGCTTGCTCTAATTGTTTCAAACTGAAAAACTAAAATTCAGATATATTTTTTAGTTGTTTCTTAGAACTTGATATAATTTTGATACTAAGAATTATCATCATCATGTAGCTTTTCCTGGCTGCAAGCAATAATTTGGTAACTCAATCTCCTGGCATTTTTATTACCTTATTTCATGTTATCCATGAATAACTAGATTTTTCATTCTACTATTTCATAAATTGTCTTGAATCACTACAGATTTTAAAGTTTCTTCTGTAGGAGAAACCCTACTATGGAATATAAAATTTTTACCCAGCATTTGAGGAGATATTTTTTCCTCTTCACTCTATGCATGTAATAGCTATTATCCTAAACTGAAGTTATACAGCAACAAAAGGAAGTATTTTTAGGTGTGATCTCATTTTGCAAAGGATAGAGTTATTCTAAGTATGTGCTTGTATTTTCCATTGTTTGCAGTAGCCACTGAAAGGTTAGAAAATAAAATGCTTCACCACTTATTCCAGCATTCTTCTGGGTCTGATCCAAAAGCTATGGCAGTCAACGGGTCTACTTAGACCCTGCTCTTTCTCGTGGCATTTTAATGAATTTATAAATCAATGTAACTTTTCCCTTTGTTTCAGTAAAAACACCCATAATGGCTGTACTACTAAAAAAAGTATGCTATAAAATCACAGGTTTTAAAGTAAAACTTTTTTTTTTTAGGGAAGGATATGTGTGGGTTTGAAGGATTTTTTCCAGGTATTTTCATCTAGCATGTATGGATTACTCCTCAAGTTTCCTCTCCAGGTGCAGAGACCTTGTAGAGTTAGTCCTGCTAGTGAGGGGGATTTGGTGGTCCCAGAGCAGCGCTGAGCCCTAGCACGCCCTCCCCGCGCCCTGACCTCAGGGACACTCCTGTTGCAGACAAATAACAACCGCAGCAAGGAATTTGGAAGCTCTGTAAACTGATTTCTTCAGCAGCCACACCTTTTAATCACGGGGGAAATCTAGAGAATTCCAGATCCGTGCAAAAACACTGGTGCTGGTGCACGGCCCAGGTTCCGGCTGCGGGTGTCTGATGCCCAGCTCTGCTGTGGGGGGCTCTGCTAGATCCAGGGCCACCCCTGGCCTGAGCAGGTCCCTTGGCAACAGCTGTGTGCTCAACCCTGTGCTCCAGTGCAGAATAGTGGGGGCTTGCAAGGCTCTGGTGCTCTGTAAGGGAGTAGTTTTTAATCTACTCTTCCCAGAAGATCACATCCTGCAGAACAGTGTGTGTTTCTGTTTTGCAGGGGGGAATCTCCTCTGTCAGGCTCTGGAAGAAGCTGTCTCTTCTTAACAGCAGCTTCCAACACCTCTTCTTTTGTTCTCCTTTACTGCTGGGGAATTTCCATTGCTTCAGCGTCCCTCCCCTCAGACAACCTGGGAGAAGCGAGTTTCCTTCAGCAGGGCCAAGCCCTGCAGCAGCTGCATTGTTCTGCCCGGGCCCCGCTGGCCGGTGTCAGCCGCTCGCCCCATTGTCCGCTGGTGGCTTCCAGCCGCCCTGCGGGATACGTGACATGGTCCCTGTCAGCCAAGGGCTGAGCCAATATGAGCTGATGGTTTGAGTTACATCTGAGGTCATAAAATAGACCTCAGCTGATGAGTATATCCTCAGCAGATTACCCAGCTGCTACATAACATTTCGAGTTAATGGCATGTCTCTTAATAATTTTGAATTTATTTATAGTGGATGAGAAATGAGACTTCTACACCAGGTGTACTGTAGAGCAATCAACTCCAAGCTTC